>NW_026294747.1:2807500-3347500 GCF_026119805.1 Tympanuchus pallidicinctus
GAATTTGTTGAGTGTATCCTCACTGCACTTGTTTATCAGTGAGTGCATTCCACGTGATGAAATGAGTTATGTTGCCTGCCACTAAGAAACAGGTTATTTATATGTATTGAGTTGTTTGAGACTTTGCAGGTTTTTTTCAATGTAAGAACTGTGGATGTTGATTCTGCTTGCTTTCTTATCTCTTAATTGTGTGTCACTCCTTAGTTAAATGCTGTTATCACAGATACCTATTAAAATATAGGTGCATATAATATATATACGTATATATATATGGATATATATATAGTTACCAAGTAAATACAACAGTTGGAAGCCGAAATGCTGCTTTCCAACTTCACTTAGGGCTAGGACTGCCCCTTTGAAATAAGCCCTTTAGAGTAGTCACGAGCAGTGCAAAACATGCTGAGGTGCACTAGGTGAGCACAAAAGCACTGTCATTCCCATGCGCCTATGTCTGTGCGTTTTGGAAAATGCTGCCTTGTCATTTGAACGTTTTCTATAGACATTGCTATTCTTCTGTGCTTATTTCCATACAGTTACCTGCACGTTCATGTCTCTGAAAAGCATGGTCACGTATATGTCATACATAGCTATGTAGGACCATGACTGTTTATATCTTTTTAGATGGCTGTTAGAAGCATAGTAGGAGGGGATCATCTCTTCCATGCTGCAGAAGATGAACTGTTGGCCAAAAGGAAAATGAATGCTTTATGGTTTGTGCCTAACATCTTTTCTGCCTTCTTTTGGCTTATGAGCGTTCCTGTCTTTCATATTTGAATAGCTGGGATAAGGGGGGAGAGCTCAGTGCAAACAATAAGATCCCAAGACTTCTCAGAAGAATGTATAATATCAATCTACAGATAAATAGAAGGTGTATGCATTGTGACTGATTGTCAGACTACCTGTAGCACATGAGCAGTAGTACCTTGAGTGTATTCAAAACAGCAGCAGAAAGTACAGGGAATTTTGGTTGCCTTGCGGTTACATTCACTGTTTTCTTCTGTTGCTGCTGTGTGAAATGCAGACCTAAACAGTACAGAAGAACCATCTGTTGTCCTTACGTAGGGCTCGTGGTAGCAAAGGTTACAGAGAGGAGACTTCAAACTACATAGAAAATTGGGATTGGTTGAAACGAGGAATTTCCCTCATCAAAATACAGTGTTGTGCTAACTAATCCAACAACTAAATCACTTGGAAATTTCCAATCAAAAGGTCACCAACGCTTTATGTGTAGATTAAAAAAAAAAAAAGTGTGATATTCTACTGCATTATTTCTAATGCATTGTAAACGTTGCAGCAGTACTACTTGAGAATAGTGAAAAATTGGAACACAATTTCAGAATGGGTTGTCATGGAAGTATGTAATTTTTTCCATGTTTTTAAATATTTGAATAAAATGTCATTTTTAGTAGAAAAAAATACCTTGATGAAATTGTGTTTTGGAACTGGAAACTCTGTGAAATGTTTTCCTACTTATTATACTTAGTTGTTGTGGGAGTTGCAAAGCCTAAATTTCAGCAAAATATCATCAAATCAATTAGAAACTTAACTTTATTTAAATTGCACCTTTGGATAGTGGAGTATCTTAAAAATCTGTTGTGCCCAATGTAGGTTTGATGAGGACTGGAGGGAGAATAGTGGAAATAGAACCAAAGTAAATACAGTTTTTGGTAATGCAGTCAACATTATAATTTTTTCTATTCTTTCACATCCCTGGTTCCATCTGCTTTTGCCTGTTTTCTTAGAATCATTAAGTTTGTAAGAGACCATTAGAATCAGCTAGTCCAACTGTGAGACCATCACCACCATGCCTACTAAACCATGTTCCTAAGTGCCACATCTATGGTTTTACAGTGATGGAGTGCTTGCTGAGAAGATTTGATGCTTGAGATCTGCAGTTTTAAGTTACAGATCCCTTTTTTATTTGGCAAATTGATTTGGAAGTGAATTCTCTAGTTTCTTAATGAATCATAGAATTGCTCAGATTGAAAAAGATCTTTGTCTTGTTGTGGAATACTGAAATCCAAAAACAAAAAACAAAAACAAAAACATAGAACCATGACAATCTTAAAGACCATCAAGTCCAACCACAGCCCAACCATCCTAGCCTAACTAACAGCCCTCTGCTAAATCCTGTGCCTGAGCACCACATCCAAATGGTCCAGGGATGGGGACTCAACCACTTCCCTGGGCAGCCCATTGCAGTGCTTAACGACCCTTTCTGTAAAGAAGAGTTTCCTGATATCCAACCTAAACCTCCCCTGGTGCTACTGGAAGCCATTTCCCCTCGTCCTGTCACCAGTGGCAAGGGACCAGCCCCACTCTCTCTATAAGCACCTTTCAGATATTGGGAGAGTGCAGTAAGGTCTCCCCTCAGCATCCCTTCCCCAGACTGAACAGCCCTGGTTCCTTCAGTCGCTCCTCATAGGCCATATTCTTCAAGCACATAAAGCTGCTTTTTCCCCAGAGCAAACGTTGTTCTGCAACTGTGTGTACTGAACCCTCATGAAATTTCAAATGAAATAACTTTATGCTCTCGATACACGTAGTATCAGAATTAAACCCCTTTGAGATAAACTTGTGTTTTTTTTCCTGAAGCTCTTCTGGTCATCTGCATGTACGATGTGGTGACAGTGCGCATTACTAATTGAAGCTCCCGTTCATATCCATGGCATTGGCATGCATTAAGAAAGCTTATATTTCAGGATGTCGGGAGGTGCAAACTTAATCGGATGTTTGTGTATATATAGGTTCGCTCTGAAATCTGCCTGTAGCTTTAGGGCTTCTGTAACTCCTGAATTTTTGTTTTCTGTACAGCCTGCCGGTGTTGTGTTGGGAGCTGTGGGCAGGCGGTGCCCGGCTTCTTCCTCCAGCTGCCTCATGTTCCTCTGCCAGGCTGTCAGAGGACCTGGTGTCAGGCATGCCCTGCTCACATTGGTCCTGCTAGGATAATCCTGTAGTTGAGGAATTTGCTGGCCTCTGTGTGATTTGTCTTGGAAATGTACTAAAAAGCATAAGCGCTTCTCAGACTGAGGTCCATCAAAATCTGTCTGTAATAATTCAGTTAAAAAAAAAAAGTGCTTGAAGCACTTGCCAAGATTCATGGTTCATGTGTTAGTACAGAAGTACAACAAAGCAAACATTTTATTCAGTGTATTTCTTGATGTAGAATGGAATCAGTGTATCCACAGAGCTGCTATGCACATCTGCGAGTAGAGCAGTGCTATTTTAGATACTAGTGCAACTCCAAAGTTGGAGCTGCTTCCTCTGTGCATATGTTTTGTGGCTTTTTAATGTTGGACAGTGACATCAGCATGAGATGTTTCCCGTTTTCCTGTAATCTAAACTTCTGGCATTAAAGTTCTTCAATGTTCTGGGTAGGAGGAAGCCTACTGTGGTGTTGCCATGCCAGGTTTAGCAAGTAAGAGATGCACTCAACAAACCACAGCTTCACCACTGTATCCTGCTTGCAATTAATGTGGAAGCAAGAACCACAATATAATATCTTTTGTTAAACTAGCAAGGGTTGTCAGTCCCTGTATAGTTAATCTGTACACACACATAATTTGATAGAGCTCAGTTTCTGTTGCTGCAGTTCTTTTTCTCAGCTTCAATTTAGAAAGCTATGAAAGATTTTATTATGTCTTTTCTAAAATTCTGTATTACTCTATTTTTTTTTTCCAGAATCAATTTCTGCAAGTTTATTTCCCTTGGGATGGTTTTGAAACTCTGCAGCAGCCACCTTATCATAATGAAATGTATTGCTGTAATGAAGGAAATGTGGAACTTTTTTGAAGAAAAAAGAAGAAGAAAACTTTGAAGCCTTAAATTACTTAAATTACATTTTGTTCCCCCTTCACTACTGTTGTCATTGTTTTGTTCCCTTTCTGAGTGTTTTGTGTCAGACGGTGTTCAGGCAGGGTGTCAAAACCACGGTTCTGCACGGCTCCACTTCTAACATTTGGCACTGTGATGTTTTGGGCACAGCACTTAACCTGTGTGGACTGCAGGCAGAGTTTAAAGAGGGCCTACCAGCTTCTTGAGAAGAGAGCAGAAGCTGCTTGCCAGACTCCCTGTTGTGCCATGGTTTGGCTTCAGTGCTGCCTGCATGCACTGTGCCTTTCTGAAGCAGAATCCTCACACTGGAAGGGAAAAAGGAGAAGCTTTTGATTTCCTCTAAACTCTTAAGCAAGCAGGCTTAACTTTCCTGACAGGTACCCGAGGTGGTGTGAAGTTAGGCTTTACAGCAAACTTAAGAAGAAAAGTGTTCCACCAATAGCTGGTATTATCTGAGGAGCCTTTTAAGCAAGGACGGAATCTGTGCTCTGATAATTCATTGGCGTATCAGAAATAAAAGCAAGAGGGCCTGGGTTTTTCTCTCTGACTCTGCCTGAGATGCATGCGCACGCTCAGGCATGCGTGAAGAGCACGGTGACTTTGGAGCTGCTCACAACTGTTGCCAGTGCTGCTGCCCAGCTCTCTGTTGAGTTTCTGCAGCTCTGCTGTCTGAGCAGTGCTCCCAACCTGGTAGCTGATGTAAGTTACTGTGCAAAAGCTTTGTGAGCTCTTATGAGGAGCTTATCTGCATAAAGCCTGTAGTTCCAGATCAACAGCGTTTCTGCTCTAAATGTGGTTTTAGCAGTGGATTAACTCTCTGAAATAGATGATGTTCTGTACGCAGCCATCTGAAGGCTGAGGGAATTTGTGTGGAATATGCTTGAACTGGGTTGTATATTTTAGCACAAAGCCATTCAAGAAGGGCATGAATAGCGTGTGTGCCAGACCTGCTGATGCTTCAAAGCTCCAGCAGCAAGCAGGACAATAATGCTATTAAAAATATGTATTTTCTGTAATCCTTAAATCCCTTCTTAAGTTAAATGAGGAGCTCCGAGTGAGGCAGCTATTCTTGGCAGTAAATTCTTAATGCTGAGTGGTGTAATACTTTCTAAAATGACGGATAAATGAAAAGCCTGAACAGAATAAGCAACTGAGAGATGCTGATCCACAAAAACGTGCAGACTTGTTCTTTTCTATGTTTTTCAAATGACTTTCATCAGTTCTGATGCACCTAGCAGCAGAAGAGGTGCTTCCTTTTTACTTTACTAGCCAGTGTTGTGTTGTATTGCAGAAAAGTGTCATCTCTATCTTAATATTATCATTGATTATATTAGAAAGGAACTTGATTGAGGTTTAAGTCTGTGTTGCACTTTGTCATAGTAAAGGTTCCTTTGTCTGGCAGTTAATGCTCTGACAGATGCAAGACAGGCAGACGGAAAAGGAAGGCTGTTATCACCACTCTGCAGGGAGTGCAGGGCCAGGGAGAGGTGGCTTCAGTGGACATGCTGTGTCTGTGGTTTGACTTGCGGCTCTATGATTCTCTTTCCCTGGTGCTTTATGCGTCTTCTTGAATTGACCTTTCCTTTGCCTTTGATCAGCTGGACGTGCAACTGTGTTCTTATCTGAGATGTTGTATGGAAGGAAAGGACCAGTTCCTGAGTAATAGTCGCAAACTGAGTTGGCAGCGAACCTGGGCTCCGTTGCCACAGAAATGGAAATGAGAAGTGCCTGTGTGTGCAGAAGATAAGGTCCATGTCTTCTATGTGAGTCCACAGTAAATATTTTCCTGGCGCTCCTGCTGCTTGTGCTTAGCTCATTACCATGCTAAAGATACCGATACTACACAATGGTGGCAACAGTACGTGAATGATAATCATATCACAAGATTCCTCATGTAATTCATTTTGTTACAGGAGAGTTACACCGTTGGTAATGTTACTGAATGCCAGCGAATGTACCAAACTGCTGAGATGTAGGAATTAGCAGGCAGTGATAACCGGTACATGTGTCTTCTTCCTCTGACAAGAAATTCAGATTTTCTTATCTATTCTTAAACTTTCCAAAAAGGAGTAGATGAATGGTAGATTTAGGACTAGGTCATGTTTTTTCTCTCTTATTAGGGACAAAGAATTTCAGATTTTCAGTTATTTGCATTTCTCATCTCTTTGACACATGGATTTGGAAGCTGTAGGGGGATGAAATGTAATTTTTAATGCATTTTCATGTGTATGTGCCTTTCTATGCATAAGTAGCCTACAGTGTCAACCAGAGATTAATCTGGTCTGTTCTTTGCTAAAAGTTCTTTGTGAATCTTTGGTGCAACACCATATAAGCAGCAGTGAGGTGGCCAGTGTGCTTGTGCTTGCTTACATGCAATCTGTAACGTAGACATGTGGTAAGATTACCGATGGACCTGAGTTCAAGACATCACATAAAGTTGTTTGGCACAGGAAAGCTCGGTGGCCTCTGCAAAATCACATCCGGTATTTTGTGCTTTTTCAAACAAGGACGTCTGTCTGTGAGGGTCAGATGAATGCAGGAGGAGTTACCGTATTTGGTTTTAATTGAATGTTTAAGAACTCCTAGATCCTGGGCTGGCAAACCAGTTCCAGGTGGGATTTCCAGTTTTTGTGGAGAAACATTTTTGCCATGCACCACCAGAATATTGACCCTTTTAATGGGCTGCATTGATTTTTCATAGCTGTTTTTGGGGAGAATTTTTTCATATGAGACATAGCTTCGGTTAAGGGCGAGGGGTTAGCCACAAAAGGCTTTCACTGCAGATGGAGAGACAAATTTCAGGTGTCTGAGTCTTGGGAGAGCAGTTCCACCGGGGTATGGAAGAAGCCACAAGGAGTGCTGGGCAACACTGTGCTTCAGGATCGATTCCTCATAGTCTTTTCCTGTTTGCTTTGTAAAAATACTGAAATACTTCCCTGCCGGCCCAGTGATGAGACTAGCTTTGCAACTTGGATAGAGAGTCCCTGAAATAGCAGCGATGTGGAAACACAGTGCTTTCATCACCTGACTGCAGAGCCAGTTTTTCCCCTCAGTTCAGTGAGCACATATGTGAGGCAGAGCGGATCAGAGCGGCTGCAGGTTTCTCCTGCCAAAGTTTGCACCGACAGCAAACTGCTAGATTGAGGGTGTGTGAGTGTGTGCCGCTCCTATCAGAAGTGGAGTTCTTAAATGCTGGCCCCAGTGCGTGCTCAACCAGAATGTCTTTCAGCTTTTGCAAGGAAGATAAGGTTTTCCATCTCAACCCAGTGCGCATCACAGCGGAAATATAAAAGAACTTTGCAAAGTAAGATCCTTGCCCATAGTAGGACTTGAATTTCTGTTTTAAAAGTAATTATGCTACAATCCCTTCATGTGCTGACAGAGCAATGCTCATGTGTAAGAGATGTGATTGTCAAACTGGAGCTGTGCCAGGTTTGGTTTTGTTCGGCTTCCTGGCTTTTACAGGCATTGGTGCATGCAGCTGGGAGATCTGCGGCTGAATTTGGCTGTTCGTTTTTTGGAAGTGAGACAAAAAGGGTGTTACACTGAACCACCCCAGCATTTCAGCTTCCCTGGATTCACCTGATGTGAATCCCTAGCTGATTCTCTAAGCCTGTTTTCTATCTCATTTGAGCTATTGGCACAGCGCAGTGCAGGCTGAAGACCTGAGTCTCGTGTTTAATCTCTTCCCAAATAACCTGTGTTTGTGAAGTCTGAGGCTAATTTTTGAGGTACGACGAGCTGTTAAAGTTAGTAATAAGTATGTTTTTACCGAGCATTTCATGTATTGTTTTGAAGAAGGAGCTCTATGTCTGTATCCCCATCACACAGTTCAGAAACAGACTGCGCTAAAGTGATTTGAAGAGCTTGCTTTGCAAAGAAACTCGCCTCACATGAATTGCAGTGGATTGCTTTAGCCATGTTGCCATGTGTTATTTTATCTCACTTGATTTTATGAGGCTGTGAAAACGTCTCTTTTCCTTGCACGGCCTCCCAATGGCTTTTACTCATCTAGAAAATCGGATTTGATTTTTTTTTTTTTTTTTTTTAAATACAAAGTGGCCAAATATGAAACTGTATTATATATAACAGCAATTTTCAGGAAAAATGGCAACTGGCTTTTTTCTTCTTTCTGAAGAAAAGTGTGAATACTGTAACCTTAAGTGAAAGGTCTGAACTGTAGAGACTGCAAAAGAAATACACAAAATCTTAACGCTTTTACTGTTTTCAAGTGATTGCTTAATAAAACTCCTTGATTTTTGATTAGGTTGACTTTAAAACATCACTTTCAGTAAACAATGTTTCTCATAAGGTGAGAGCTCTTGAGACACCATCCATCAAAAGCTATTTTTCCCCGTCAAAATTTCTTACCTGATTGAAACAATGGTTATGTTTTTGCCAAATAACTCGCGTTCGTATGGAGATAGTTTGACAGAAACACTGAGCGTAAAAGCATCTACATGAAAGTATTGCCCAGTAAATGCTGCATTTGTCTTTGTTGGAGTGGTGTTTAGTCATCTCTGAGATGACCGTGTTAGTGCTGTAACATTGCTGCTTGGGTCAGTCCTGGCTCAGATGAGGGGAGCTGCATCTCAAGGGCTGCTCAGGTTTCAGGTTAGTGCAGACTGTTACTGTGTGACCCCTGCCTGCATGGGGTGGACGTGGCACAGCCTGCTTGGCATCCCCATCGTCTTTGTTATTATTCTGCTTCAGGTCTGTGGTATGGTAGCGCGGTTCTTCTTTCTAATCCTTGGAACTGAGTCTCAAAAGTAGTATTTTTTCATTTTCCTACATCTAAGCATTTGCAAAATTTAACCTATTTTTCCACGTGCTTGTTTCATGCTTGCAGATGCAAGCTACATTAAACTATAAATGAGCTCTGATTTCATTCAGACTCAAGTTCTGTCTTCTAACTACTACCTGAATGTAATGGGAAAAAGAATACACCAGTTAGTGTGTCTGAGCTGTCAAGTATAGCCCGTACCTCTGCAAATCTACATTTGGGTCTAACTGGATTAAATTACCAAGATAAGCCAAAAGTCCTGTCCCTTTAAAACTGAATTTCTCTTGTTTTACCCAGAATCCCAATGCAACATTTCAGGTACTGTACAGGAAGCCGTATAGGCTGAACCCAAAGCGTGACATTTGTTGAGCAAGGCACAGCACTGCTCACAGCTTTTGTACCAAATGCTGTGGGAAGTCTCCTTGCCCAGTGTGCTGGTGCGAAGCCCTGCGCTGCAGCTGCTCAGATGTTTACAGCAGTCACCTGGCACGCTCTCAGCTCTTGCGTGCCAAGGTGGGAAAAGCAAGCTCAGTCTTCAAAATAATTCATCGTTTCTGACGAGGGTTGTTGGCTAGCATTGGCAGCATTAAGAAACTAGGATCTTTGAAGGGATTTCGTAAAGCAATATTATTCAGAAAGATTTTGCTCTTTCCCTGCTGGATCTTAGTGTTTGCTAAGAGCTTTTCATAAATGAAACGAGAGGAAATTTCCTCATCAGAATAGCTTCTTTTTGAAGTTATAGGTAGAAGAAAATGAGACTTGCAGCCATGAGAATAATGATAGCTATCCATGCCTAATAGAGTTTCTCTGTTAGGGATTATAAAAGTAAGATATTATCTGGGAAAAGGTGTATTATTTGTCACAAATACTAGTAATGTAGTCTGATAGTCAAAGTAGCTGAAAATGGTTCACCCAACTGTTTTCATCTAAATGTTGATGTTGCAGTTAAGGTGAAAAACTCAAGGAAACAAGACTGAAAGTGTAGTTCTTTGTTCGTGAACTTAGAGTCTGCTCATTGTGAGATGCTGCCCAGGTGGCCATTTCCAGTTCCCAACAACCCCAGTTCCTGTATCTGGATTTTCTTCCGTAGCATTTCCTTGATTGGCCATTTTCAGTTGACGTGCTAATACCTTCAGCATCAGCCTTAGGATTCAACATTTTACAACACAGATATCTGGGAATCATTCAAACCCAGCACTTCATATTTGCTAATTGTTTACTGTTACTTGTCTCTGTCAAAATAGATGTTGTTTTTCTCATACATACTGAATTAAGCGAAGAAGGGATCGTTGTCAAACTTTCTATAGGCAATCTCTGAGGCAGGAAAGGCTGCTTAGTGTGGAGACTTGCAGTGCTTTATTTTCATGATGTTTCAGGTTCTAGTCACAGTGAACTGACTTCTTTCTCCTCCTGTTTGAATTGCACCTTGGAATATACACCAGGGTCTGCAGAAGGTGTAATGTAGCTTGTAGGTTAATTTAGACAGAAGAATAATATGCACTGTGGTATGACAAAGACCAAGTCTTTTATAGTGAATAATTACAAAGCAGCTTAATAGGATTCTCAGACAGGATTCCTTCAGTAGTCTGTCCTTTTGATCATCCAGCATAGCTTTTTTTTTTTCTTTTTTTTCTTTTCAGTGAGCACAATATTTAAAATCTTTGTTGGAAATCCAAGAGAAAAGCGACTGGAAAGTATTCCCTAAAATGTCTCACTGTTCATTTATTTATGTCTTGGAAGATATATTTATCCTTTATTTTTTTCTTCTACTCCTCTGTCAAAGTCTTGATCTGCCTATCTAGCATCAGGCTTCTTTGTAGAACTGAAAGTTTCCCTTTTTGTTATTTTTATTTTTTACATTTGGTTGTTCCAGTAGAGCACAGATGTTTCAGTGGGTGGAAAGCGATGATGCATCCATAAAACAAAGAATGGTGTCGAAGATCCTGGCCAGTGGTTGAAATAGCGGACTTGCGCCAGTAGAGGATTTATGTAACTTCATGTCCTTTGTACTCAATCTTACTTCCTTTCTTTATGTTGTATGTAACTTATTTTACAAGCATTTTGACTTTTTTTTTTAATACTGATGTGTATTTTTAAGTGAATTTAACTGTAGATAGTATTACCACTGGAATTATTTTATTTGACCAGCAGTTTGTGAAAATTAGAAAGCAATAGCAAGGTCTGTCACCCAACAAGAAATGGTTCTAATTCTGAGAAAAGAAAGCCACTCCTCAGTTTAACAGATAAGCATTCATCCAGTCCTGCTTTTCAGGAACACCCAAAACTCCTCAAATTCTTCCATGTTTGGAATATGCAAAGAATGCAAGATTGAAGCTGGAGCTGGCAAATTCTCCCTCTTAATATCTCTGCTTCCATGTGTGTAGATTTACACAGGTCAGCTGAATCCTACTTTCTGTGACAGTCATTTGAATCCAGGTTAACTCCAGGACGATTATCAGAATTTGCACTAGTTTCCCTGAGGGAATAAATTGTTCAAATAATATTACAGTCATAGAGTAAGAAAATAAAAAAAATCCCAACAATGAGAAAACACCCAGCAAATAGAATGTGAAGACTTACTATTACTGCATGCATGGATTCAGAAGAATTTGTCACACAGAGATACCCCTGGTTTGGTACCGCAGATTCTTGTGCCAAGTGTTCGTTTTAGTTTTTAGGTTTTTTACGGGTCCATTCCTGAAAATGTGAGGCTTCCCATTACGCATAACCTAGAGTTTAGCAAGCTGTAATTTTGCAAATGCTACATTTAATCTGCGTGGTTTTTCCTGCCAATTTTTCCTTCATGCATTATGTGGTCTGACATGACTCCAGAAGAAAAATCAGGATTGTATTATTTTCAAAGAGTACATATCTTTTTTTTTTTTTTTTTTCCTCCATGAACTTTGCCAGGCTAGTATTATTTCCCCTGTGTTATGTAAGCACAATGAAATCCTCCACTACTGTAAAATACTGGAATCCTGTTGTGTAAGTGGTGAACTTTCTGCATTGCACCTTGGAACTCAGAAAATCAAACCTCCACAGATATGGAAAAATGCATATTTTGAAGAAATGCTTCTGAGACGGGTTAATATTTACCCTGTGTTCCTAGAAACTGGGGAATTCTTCGGAGTTTTCAAAAGTATTTTAAAGCAATTTCTTAAACTGCCCAGATCAACTTATATTTGAATTTTTCTGTCTAATTCAGGAGCTTTTTATTGTATTCTGTCAACTTTAGAAGTCTTTATTAAGGAAGCTTCCATCTAATTTTTTTTTCTCACACTCTTTTCCTGGACCTTAGTGTTTTATGGTCAGGTTTTTCACAGCAGGCACTTAGTGCTTCAGTATTCTTGCTTTAATAGTTACTGATGTAGGAAATGGTGATGTAGCCTTTAAGTCCAACGGCTTCCTCTTCTTCCTGTGCTGTGTTTTAAAATGTGATCAGAACTTCATTTTGGTCATCTGTATTCCTTGAAAAACTCATCATTTTTTAGGTTGTAGGAATTTGGTAGGCTATAGAAATACAAAATACATCTGCATTTTTGTATTTGTTTGTTGCTAGTAGAAATGTGCATGGATGTACTCCAAACTAATGACTAAAATGAAGTCACGTATTTTGAGTTCTCTTTTTTGCAGTGGACGGAAATTTTGCATACAACAACTATTCACAGTTGCTCATGGCTTTTCCCTTATGCATTAGCTATTGGGTTTTTTTAAATGTATTTGTTGTTGTTCACCTGTTTGTTTCTCACTTGTCTTTGTGATTCCATTCATTGTTGTACAAAAAAGCAGGGTTGACTCTCCCAGGGTCAAGGATTTACCGAACACTTAAATGTATCGTAGAGGGGTCTGCTATCGTGACTGCTAGAAGAACAATGTAAAATCAGCTGAATCCTCGTTAGCAGAAAATAGCAACTCTGTGCTTTGAGAACACAGATCCATTTCAGTTGGACTTCTTCAGAAACATTCATTGATGAAGTCTGTTTCAGACAAGAGTTACACTAGAGCTGTAAAAGCAGTATAAGTGAAAGGCTCGTTGAATGACTTCTACCTGGTCAATAGTGAAGTATTTGCAGTTACCTGTAAGGACTTAGCTTCCTTGACCTGTATTGAAGATGTTTTCTCAGTTTTTGTGCAAGGGTGTGAGTTATGACAGAACAGCAGCAGTTTGCAATTATATGTCCTGTGGTCATATAAATAACAATTTTTAGTGGTTTTTCATTTTATATAAGGTGGTATGAAATCATTCTTCGTCCCACAGAATTTTGAATTTTTACTGTGGAATATGAAGAAGTCACCTACTGTGACCATAACTTAATGAGACAGCCTTTCTGAGGAACAACTGAACAGCGTTATTTCTCTGTTTTACTGTTGCGGGAGTAAGGCAGGCAGCCTAAATACTGTTGATGACCAAGGCAGAACTGTAGGTTAGGGATTTCCTAGTAATCAAGTTAAGTGCATTAGATTGCATTAAGTAGAAATAGAAAATGATTCAGTACCAACTTAAGCATATGCGAAGTCCCATGCTTCCCAGTACTTCACACTGATTAAAATCTAGCATGGTAGTAGCTTCACATGTTGTGTTTACACAGATTCTCTGAAGCATTAAAAAAGTTGGAGAATATTAATGGCTTTACATTTAAAACTCACTAACCGTTATCCTGTTGATTTGGCTAAATAGAGTTTAGATGAACTCCTTGGGTCAGCGCCTCTCTCTTGTTACAGAAAGCCAAAATTATATTTGGCTCTGCTATAAAAGTTTGGGAATTCTGGCTGTACGATTGGGTGAAATGACATGGATGCCTGCCCGCTGAAGCAAATCGGATCAGACTACAGATATTGGGTTTTTTTCTTAATGTAAGTCAGTATTTGGTGTCAAAATATTTATATTTACAGCAGTAAGATTATTTTTTCAATGTAATTTGGCAAAAGTGTGTGTTGTTAGCTCAAGAATTCTGGAAAAGCTCCTTTAGAAACGAGTCTTGTTCTTTCTCAGAATGATGTGGTTTATAATTCATCTTGACCCAGTGTCTTGGGAGATTTTACTCCATCGATGACCACAGAGTCATTGTGAAAAGCATTTTTGCAGTATCACAACGTAGCCTGTTTCCAAATAAAACTAATCAGCTTCTGATGAATTTAGAATCTGACGAACAGACGGCTTAAAGTACAGTCCATGAAGCACATATGTTGCGAGAAAGCTATTTTGTCACAGGCACCTTTGAGTAAAATCCTTGGAACAACACCAGTTTCATTACAGCCTCTGTGGTTTTGTGTTAACTTACACCACTTAAATCTTTCTGTTGAACAGCAATCAATTGTAAAAGTAAAAATGCATGCAGGTTGGATTAAATAGCATTCTCTGAATTATAGAGCAATATGATTCACGTATTATCTGTTCTGTCCTGGAGAGTTTTTATACTTGGAAACGATACTGCTTAAACAAAGGTTAGTTTAAAATGAAAATAAATAAACTGAAAAACCATCTTTTTTCCTTTCTGTTCCATCTGTCCCAACCAGTTGCTACAATACTGCTACTAATAAGAAAAGCTGGAAAGGATTAATCTTTAAATATTTTCAGTTCATTAACATTTACTTGGAATTCCAGCGGCGAGGATCCCTAAATAAGGTTAGCTGCAGCCATGCTCAGAAAGGATCCCCACCTTTTAACTTAGAACTGAAGAATTCACCTGTAGCCCATCTTTGTTCCTTTCTTCGTGTTAATGAGTTACGTGCATGTTTTGAATCCATTTGCAGAAGAGCACTAAGCAGAGCTTTCCAAATAATTTCACTGAAAGAAAGCAGGAGCCGACAGAACCTACATACAGAACATACAGTGTATTTCAGAGGTAGTGGCTCTGCATGTCTCATCTTTTTACGTTCTTTTCTTTGCAATTCCTCAGATCATAGATGAAGAAGAGACGCAGTTCATGAGCAACTGTCCCGTTGCAGTGACTGAGAGCACACCTAGGAGGAGGACACGCATCCAGGTGTTCTGGACGGCTCCTCCTGCTGGTACGGGCTGCGTCATCCTCAAGTAAGTGTTTTTATGTGTATGGGACTTAGCAGTCAAGTAATATTCAAGGTCAGGATGAACTGGGCTCTAACCAACGGATCTAGCTGCGCTGTCCCTGTTCATTGCAGGACAGTTGGACTGGATGGCCTTTAAGTGTCCCCTCCAACTCAAATGATCCTGTGGTCCTGAAGGTCTTTTTCCAAACTAGATGATTCTGTTTATTGTACCTACAAATCTAATACTGCTGTAAAGATTGCTTTAAAATCAAGATTGCATCCTTTTGGCTGAGATGCAATCAATGGAGCTCTGTGTAGAAGCTGTAAGTCACGTACTGCTACAGAAATTATTGGAGAAAGCTGCAAGGGGGTCTGTTGTTTCCAGAGAAACATTATGTTGTCTCTTAAGATTTTGCTTGTCGTATTTAATAGGGCAGTTTGGTCAAATATGTGTAGACAATTGGGATTTGTTCACTCGCTTTGAATTTCTGTTTGGAATAAGTAAGCCTTTGCAATTGCTAAGATGCACCCTGCAGTAAAGCAAAGAATTTCTGAGCCTTATCAGTACCAGGAATATCTTCAGAGACACAAAACAGCTCTAGGCTTGTGAGGGGATGCTGTCACAATAGTCCTGCTGCTGGTAATTCAGGCCAGTTCAGAAAAAGGTGTTGTTAAAATTGCAGCCAGCTTCTGAACAGGTCAGCAAGCTGCTCTGCGGTGCTGCCCTTGGCACAAAGATACGAGGGTCAGCTGGCCCCTGGAGATTAGGCTCAGACCTTCAGCAGTGCGTGTCTACCTGCTGTAGTTTTAAGACCGCCTGTTTTAACATTCACTGGAATGAATGCACATACAGGCTTCTTTAACCTCTGGACATGTGCGTGTCAGGCTAGCCAAAATGAGAGGCCTACTGCTTGCTGGATGGTTGCACTGGTTGTCTGTTAAGGTTTGCATGCAGAAATTTTCAGCTACCTATCAGTAAGGCTCTTTGTTTTTCCACTCAGAACTGCCTCCCTCCTAGCTGCGGAACAAATATCGCTTGGGGCGTTTCTGCAGTAGCGTACGAAGGTGATGTTTTGTGCCTCCTTTCGAGCAGACATGATTTAAACTTGAATCCTGTAATGACCTGTAACAACTCAAGTTGGTGGATTTTTTTAATTACCATCCTAAATAGGATTATCATCTAAAAAACACCCAGCAAAAACACAAGACAACCAACCAAGCCCCGTACTTATCTCATGGAAGCTTAAATGTCAGAGACTGTGGTTCTCTGGGGGCTTGTCAGCAAAGGAATGCAGAAAAGTACCACCAACTATTGAAACTGTGATAAATGTTTCTTCTCCCTCCTCTGTGCTGGTCAAGCCTTGCAGGTTTTTCAACACACTTTCATTTTTACGCTCAGTTTTGTACATTGTGGCAGAAAATTCAAGCAGCCAATCCAAAAAGTAGCAGTTGGAACTGCAGTCCTAATGTTGTATACACAGAAGTATGAAATTGTCACTGCCCTTAAGATTGTACAAATTAAATCAGCAGTACTCAGTCTTCACAGAATAATCTTCATCATCAGTGCCAGTGAAATAATTGAAGTGCCAACTTAGATGACCTGACCAGCACCAGGTGCCTCAATCTGTTTGGGTAGGTAAAAGAAATGTCTTATATGTTGAAATTAATGGAGGAAGGACACATTTTTAGCTTAGTGAGCACCACTTACAGTGTATCTCAGGTAGTCTGTACTGAAAAAAAGTGGGAAAAAAAATTGTTTGGATGATTTTCAGTAAAAATATATGAAAAATACAGACTTGCTCCCAATATCTGGTTTGTTAACCTCAGAGGGGAAGCAACTTCTCTACTCCAGAAGGCATTCTGGAGAAGGAATGAAGCATTGATTGTTGTCAGTTGTTGATTTCAGGAATTAATAATTGGGGTGCAATCATAGAAATCACTGACTGATGTGTTTTTGATGCTAACAACATTTATATTTTTTCTTTTGGGTGTAAAATTTTGAGCACATCTGAATTAAATGCAGTCAACCTTCTTTATGGTTATCTGTCACAAAATTCCATAGAAGAGCTGAATGTAGTTTTCATGAATATCTGGTTTAGTCCTTGGAGTCTATCTGATCATTTTTTGCTAGAATTCACAGAACAGCATGGGCATGTTGTGGAGCCTGTTCTGAATCACAGGGATATAATTCTCCCTTTTCACAGTATTGTGATCTAGGAACTTTGTTTAATGTAAGCAGAAGTTAAATGTTAATGATCCACCAAAAAATTATTACTGTTTTGATGCCAAGTATTGTTTGTTAGGCTTATTATGTGTATGATTAAGTACGGAATATTCCCAGAAGTCTTTTTCCAGACAGATATTGAGGCTTGGGAACATCCTTTCTATTGGTTAGCAAGGATGGATGCCTTTTGAGAGAAACGCTGGATAGCCTGCATTTGTCTGGTAGTTATCTTAATGCTTTCTGGGCATGGTGCACTTGATCAATTTGGTTCACAAGCATAAAATGAAACACAATAGGAGTAACCTGTAGTTTCTGTGTTCAACAAGAGATAAGTCTTTTCGCATGAGCAAATCTGTGCATGATGCTGGCTTACTGGGTGACTGCAAAATATAAAGTTTAGGACAGAGAACTAGCATATACTTAAATTTGGTTTATCGTCACTAATTTGCTTTCTAAAGCATGTTTTTCTAATGGTAGTACATAAATCACACGCACACACAAAGAGATGTATTAAGATATGTTGTCACGCAGTAATTGCTCAGTCAAGAGCAGTTAATCTCATCTTTTCATCCCTGCTAAGTGGTGGCAGTGAACTAGCCTAAATGCTCGCATCCTTCCAGCCGCTTTATTGGAAATGTCAGTTTATCAAGCATCCTTCTGGAATGCAATCACTGCACCTCTGTTTGTCCAAAGATTCCAGCATAGGTTTGAGCCTCACCGAAATCACAGGGCAGAAGACTTTGCTTAGCTGTTTAGGCACTGCTCGGGAGAGGCACTCTCAAGCTTTAAGCTCTCTTTTCCCTTTCTTGATTACTACTAGGAATGCTGTCAAAATCAAATTGCACAAAGCAAGCCTGCTCTTAAAATGATTTCTCTAGATGGATGAAAGAACCAGCATATCACTTTGGGGGTGGCCTTGGACACTGCACGTGATTTTAAGCACTGATTTTTAACATTGCCAAATGGGACTGGAATGCATCATCAACAGTCCAGTTGAGTAGTCAGCCTGGTGACAGCACTGGGGTATTGGAATAGAAGTTACAGCTGTCTGGAGCAAACTCATTATGGATGCATTAATCAACAGAGTATCTCACTAGTGTCTTACGTAGCAATCAGAGTTCTTTTGATTACCTCAGCATCTGTTCTAGCTTTAGAAGTTACATATTTCTTGCTTCAATGGTTGAAGACCTCTATCTGGAACAGCCTAAGCCCTTGTGCTGTATGCAGCCTGCTGTAAAGAAACCAATTGTGTTGATAGTTGTGCAGTGGCAGAGCGTGGTGGTGTTCCTATCATAGCATAGAAGCAGATAAATTTTCAGAGGACTTGAACTCTGTTTCTGTATTTAGTATTTGCTTTTCTTTTCAAAGCCTTTTTTTCCAACATGTAAATCATCATATCTAATTTATTCTTTCAGCAAAAGTAAAACAGAAATAAGTTCACATTTTGTTTTTTAATTAGACAACTAGTAAGCAGAGGTTTTCATCCCTCAGATCAGTGCTTCTGTCCAGTTATGGCTTATTTTTTGTCATAGCTTGATGCTGTAACTTTTTTCGGAGCAGCGTTTTCACACATTTCAAAGTAAGAGAAGATGAATAATTTTCAGGCATCAGCTGTTTCAGTCTGCAACAAGAACAGCTAATGGAAATTTATCCAGTTTATCAAGGAAAATCTTAAATGCGGACTTCAGTAAGTAATATACCCCACTGACAAAAAGGATGATAAATACTCAAAATTCACTGGCTGTGATGCCATCACCTCTTTCAGACTAATGCTTGCCCCAGATTTGTAGGCACAACTCAAGAGAAAGGGCTTCTGCCCATTGGGATCTTACATCCCTCAATGAGTGAGTAAAGGTTGGGCCACATAATTAATGGACGAAGCAGAGCAAAATAGTTGTCTGCAAGTGCTTGTAGAATTCTGTGATATAAAGCGAAGGGAAGAACATTTTGTAAATATTTTGTTACACATTAAAATTTCATGGTACAGAGAATCTTGTTAATATCCACGTTGATTAAATCTGTCAGTTGCTGTAGGTCTCAAGAACAGAGTACTGCTACATGGTAATTATCTTTCCTCCTGCAGCAACGGATGGTTTTCACTAAATCTGAGGTCAATGGTTAATGTAATAAGTATTGGCAGCGTGCAGATAAGTTGTATTCCATTGCCATTTAGGAAAGAAAAAGCATTTTTCTGATTGACTCGCACAATAATCAACTTTTCAGGTAATGGATGTGATTTGTATAGTAAATTTAACAGAAATTCTTGCTTACTTACTGATAATGTAAACTTATTTCTGCCTAGGCAATCATCAGATTAAAATCTGCAGCCTATAAGTATTGCTTATTAACACTGCTACTTGTAAAAATCCGTAGTATTTGTCATAATCTCTCTTCTGTTCATTTCTGGAAATGTTTTCTGAACCATGTCCAGGCGAATATCTTACAATTTTTGAGGAAATATGACTTGGTTAAGTTAGTTTCAATTTGTTTTTCATCATATGAAGTTTTCTTTGTCTTTAGTCGTGCTGGTAATTGGTGGCATTCGGTATCATTAACAGAATAATTTCAAATAACTGCAGTCTTCCGAATAAAACTGTGATAGATTCAGTGTATCAGTGTGTGCACTGACAAAATATTTCAGATAGCTGTGACGTTGTAGCAAAGTTCTCGTGCTTCAGCACAATTGCTTGGATCGGCTCCTTGCTTGTAATACTCCGCTTCCTGCCTCACGTGTATCTGCTAGCAGCTGTCTCACACAGTCAGTGATCATTCTGGAAATGGCCCAGAGTCAGAATTCAGTTGCATTTCCTCAGTTGTTGCTGTATAGGGGACTTATTTGCAGAGGCCATTGTGAAGCTTGTAAGATTGTGACTGTTAGTTCTTGCATCCACAGAGCCAGTGGGTTCAGTGGGTTAGCAGCTGGCTTCAGTGCAGCTGGGTGCTGGTGGAGAAAGTATATCCCCTTGCTATTAGGTGCAGAATTAAAGGTCATTTAAGGGCTTTCTCTTTCAACTGGGCTATATGAGCGATGGGACATCCTGCAACCACAAATCCATAGTTGTTGCTTTGGTTACATAGTTTATTTTCCCAGGTTTCAGTGCAGATGTTGCTCCGTCCAGCTGATGAAGGTGCTTGCAATAGTATCACGCTGGACTTGGAGCTGGCGTTGTACAGAGGAGCCTGGCTGCTTTTCCTTGTGCTACCCAGACTTTTGTGTTGTGAGAGGTCTCGGAGGACCCAGTGGGGATGCTTTGAAGTACATAACCCTGCACCTTCAAAATGCATAGGTAGTTTTTGTCCTTGAGTGTTGTGGTGCATTCTATTGCAAATGCTCGACTGCCTCTAAATGAGGGTCTCTGCTTGTGGTACCCACGTGTGAGCGTTGTAGCCCTGCAGATACCTCATATGACTTCACAGAGTCGTAAGGCACTGTCATGGTGTTGTGGCCTTCTTATTCTTTTTAAGAGGAGCGCTTACTTGTGTGCATCTCATCCACTAGAACCCCTTCATCCTGATATCAAGTGCTTCTGTCTCGCTGACGCTTTCCTTCCTGTCTTTGTGCGAATAATTACTCTTATCTAAAACCAGGTCTTTGCATTTAGCATTATTTAATTACTGCTTTTTCAGAATTCCTCAGATTTATGAACTGCTTTGCATTTTAATCAGCTGCAGCTTGATGCTGTCTGCAGCCAGATGGAACTCTATTCCACCATTCACGTTATCAAATGAAAATAATGATATATGCACAACAGCACTGACCTTGAAACTCTTAAGTTCTAAGCTTGTAAAAATTCATTCGTTTTACGTATTTGAACATAGTCTAAAAATTCATGCTAAATCTGATGTAAATTAATATGTATCTTTCATAATATCTTGGGGAGTCTGCTAGCTTGATGTGTCGATATATACAAAGATCTAGAAGGATGTATGAGAAATCAAGACAATGTTTTTATTCAGGAGTGTTACATCATGGACGAAATTGGTGCTGAAGAAGAATAAACCCTGTAAGAAGTGTTATATCTATTATATCTATCTCCATATCTTGGGGTGGAGATGCACAAGGATATCACAAGCGTGCAGGGGAGCTCTTGAAAGTGTCTTGCACTGCGATTTGATTTGGTCTGAAAATTTTTTCCAGTAAGTAGGGAGGTAAAGCAGGAAATTCAGAGTTCTTTCTGGCTCAGCCTCTAATATTCTGTGTCTTCGTAATTTTTAAGTAGTGGGAGGAACTTTTTTTGGTTTCCACTATTTTCTTCTTATTTGCTGCTGGTAAATTAAAGTCATTGTTAATTTAGGAACCTGGCAGCTGCAGATCATTTGCCATTCTGCAGCAGCTGTCAGTAGTACTCTGGTTTACTTTACAAACAGATGTTTAATTTGACTTCAATACCGCTGTCAATTTTTTTAGGGGAGACAAAGAGAGGAAGGAATAGAAATAATCGTAGTCATAATAATAGTCATAATTTGATTTCCTTTCAAAACGTAGAACAGAGGCTCTGTTGAAGATATCAGAAGTGTTTTTACAAATTTTGATGGAATGCTTTAAATCTGTTTTTTATTACGTGAACTGCGATTAAGCTTTCTCAGTGCATAAGTCATGTTAAAGAAATGGTTTGTTTATAGTGCCAGAAGCTGGAGGCATTACGTTCAGTAGTCTACTTCACAATGATTGGAACACCAATTTAAATGGCATGCTTTTTATTTATGGATTGAAATGTTGCATTGCTTCTACTATTTACAGGGAACCAGACGGGTTTGTTTGTTTGTTTTCATAAAACTAGGGGCCACTGAGGCCCATCTCATGCAAGCACAACGCTGGGAATGTTTTCATTTCACGTCATGGAAAGCAAAGGACAAGTTGGGTCCAGCGATGAGGAAATTAGATGATGGAAAGGCTAAGTACCGTGCAGTCCTTTTTAAATTTCCTTAACATTTTTCTTCAAATTTTACTTACATTTTCTTTTCTGCAGTGATTTTGTCCAGCGTGTGCCCATTGTGGAAAAAAAGTAACTTTTGATGTAATGTGAAATAGAAAACCTGGGTGAGAGCCTCCCTTGTTCAGAATGTCTGCAGGCCCAGGAAAGAGCGTTAAATAAATTAACAGCATAATGGTTTTAATCCCACAACCCTTCAGCGTTTCTTAGATGTTAATAAACCTGCGGTAAATTAGTCATGAAAATGGCACATCCTGCTGGTCATTTGCTCCTCTTTTAATGTATTTTATGACTGTGTTTTTGTGAGAGCGTGTAAGTAAACGTTCTTAAACGTAAGTATATGGGATGTAATAATGTAATATGAAAATCTCTGTTAGCAAAATTGTTTCAGCATTCTGGGTCTGACGTTTGCTGAACTGTCTGTGTGCCCATGATAAAACACTGCAGTTTGGTGTAGTTCATTTAGCAGTTAAAACTTGAAGCTCAATGATAACATTCGTGTGAAAGGCAAATATCTGAGTTAACAGTGTCAGATTCTGCCATCCTTATTATATTGCAAAGTGTTTAACTTCTCATGGATTTAAAAGTAATAACTGAGGACTCACCAAGAGTAAGGTATTGTATAAATGAGGGTCTCAGAGCCTGGACATAGAGTTTATCTTGACTGTTTTTCACATATGAAGCACTGCAGCATCAATTCTGATCGGTTTTCTTAAAGAAGCAGCTGCATTTATTGTAATTCCTCTGAAATGATAAAAGGAAGAAGCCATCTAGAAAAGAAATTGCTTTTTGTGTAAATGGACTGTTGGATTGATTCCTGTCTTTCCACTCACCTGGTCTGGCAGTCTTTGGAAGGGATTTGTGAGAGGATTTAAATATCAAATTCACCCAATAGGTGGGTGAACCATCCCTTTTTCTCCTTTGCAGTAATTAGGTACTCGCTTTTTCTCTTTTCTGCTTCATTAGGCATGCATTAGGTATCTCTGCTATCCCAACTGTAGTGATCTGAATGCTTTCTGTGCTGCTTCCCCACAGACATGGATTTGTTCACTGCTCTAGCAGAATGTGGTGTAAAGCCTTACAGTGCACCACAAAGCATGTTTGTCTTCGTTGATGGTTTCTGGGTTTTCTTTTGCTGCAGAAATGATAGACTTGTGGACGTAAGGTCCTGTGTCTAAGAAGGAATCGTCTCTCTTGGAGGGGAGTGAACTCAGCACTTTTTTGCTGTGCAGTGTATGCTGCCTGGTGATACCTTGAATGATCTCTGACAAGTGAAGTCTTGAGGATGACCTACTGTAGTGGTTCTTCCCATACATTTCTTTCCAAAGGTTCAATATACGCTTGTTCTGCAAGTGGAGGGAGGCAGGGTGGAGAACATCTCTCCTATGCTGCAATTGCCTTGCGGTTGTTTGTTGAAATAAATTGACTGCTGCTCCACAAGTAATGCCTCTTGTTTTGTGGTGTTGGTCCATGACATCAGAGGTGGATGATGGTGGGATGGCAGTAGAGGTTAAACCTTCCCATCAGTGTACTGTTGCATTTTGTTGCTGTGTGACAGTTGGCAGCAGAGCCTGACAAAATGGAGTCAGACATGGAAGTGTGTGTGAAGCAGAAGGATGGTGCTGAATTCCTGCATGTGCGAAAAATTTGCACTCGTCATTCGTTGATGTTTGCTGAACGTTTGTAGAGGCCAGCCAGTGGATGTGAACATGGCGAGGTGGTGGGTGGTGCATTTCAGCAGTGCTGCTTGGGACACTGGGTCCACCACCATTGGTGCAGATTGTTAGGAGTGCAGCATGCAGGCTTTTGTTCATCACTGGTCGAAATGCATAGCTAGTGGTGGTGACTACATTGAAGAAAGTGTTTTGCAGCTGAGAATTTGCTCTATTGAATAGTGCTGTTGTGTTCTTAGTATCTGTTGTACTTTCCACCGAACTGAACAGGAGGCATTACTTTTGGAGCAACCTGTGTTTATAATGAGGCAAACTTATATATGAAGTAGAAAAATGCCCTGCACTGCAGAGGTGCCACTGTTTCATGAAAGTTGATGAAGAAATTCTTTGGTTACTTCAGATAAATTGTCTGTTAGTATTCCTTACCTAGTTTTTGTGAATAAATCATAGCCGAAGCACAGTTTTCAGTACAGTGAAGGAGCACACGTAGCTCTTCGTTCTTGTCAGTTTTGCAATCTATGTTCCTGCCACCCATAGCTCTACTTACAAGGTGCTGGAAATGTTTAGGCAAGTAAATAAAGTAAAGCCAGACTCACGAAGAGGAGGCAAATTGCAGATATACTCAGATAAGTATTTTCTTCATTTACTGGATCAGGAAAACACTTCACTTAGCAGTAATAAAGTTAGGAGTGATATCCTTATAATTTTCTAGTTTTCAGAGGCTACTTGGAAGGAATTAAGGCCGTGCTTCTCATCTAATTAAGTGAAATTGATTTTGATAGAATTAAGATCAGTTCTCAACAGAAGGTCGGCTCACAATTGCCAGCAAAGTAAGGTTGCAGCACACACCTAGATTTTCAGGACAGGCTTGGCGTCACTGTATCTAAACTGTGTGTTTTCAGAGTGTGGTTTTTCTGTCTCCTTTTTAAATGTATGTTAGAAGCAAATGACTGTCAATTATTAAAAAAAAGATTAATAAAAAAAAATGACCCACGCATAAACCTACAAAAAGAGAAATCCAAGCCCACAAAAATCTGAGATTGAAGATCAGACTTATTGTTTGCTGTGCTTCAGTTTTCAAATCTACGCACGCTGTTGCAAAAGTTTAAGTTGCACTGCTTGGATACTGATCTCAAAACCATTGAGTTTACTTATTTCTCATGCATGCATCTGAAGGAGCACCTCCATTTGTGTGTTCTTTGCTTGATCTCCTGCTCTATCCCAGGGCTGCTTCCCCTTCAGCTGCTGATTCTGCCTTATCACCCTTTTCAGCCTTGCTGCTTGCGCTACTTTGAGATTTCGTATGTCTTGTTCACCGCTGATCTCCATGGTAATTCCCCTGCTTTTAAATTTCCCTTGTGCCAGATCCTTTGTCAAAATGAGCTCTCTTTCCCAGCCTCTTATCCCCTCCTACTTGGTCAGGTGTCCAGCATCCTATACCCTTCATACAATAATCTGCATCAAGTGAAATCACAACCAGTTTTGAGTGTTCAGATTTCAGGGATTATTGCTGTCCCTGCTGAGCTGACCTGCTTTTGAGGTGTTCTTTCCCTCTTGTCCCATTCAAATTCAAGGCATGCGTGCCCTTTAACACCATTGCCATCCATACACTGAAATTTCGTTAGCGAGCCAAACACAATTTGGGCTGTAATTTTCTGCTGAAATCCTATAAAATCTTCCTCAGTCCTGTGCGTAGCGTTGTTGTAAATGACTGAGTATTGACCTTCTGCTCTCATATTGATTAGAGCGCAGTTAAAGAGATGAGATTACCTAAGGTTTCTGAGGTTGATCTGTGGTTTGTTAATACCTGTAGAGCAGTAGGAATGTTGGGAGCTCCGTGTCTCCTGTCAGTGATTCTTTTAGAGTAAACTTTGGAAGAGGCAACAGAAAAACAGTCGGTGTGAAAGTTTGGATTTGTATTGTCCAAATAGTTGCTGAGTATTCCCAACTGTAAGCTGAGTAACGCAGCTCTGCTATTGATATATTTATGTATTTATAGTTAACTTGGACTAGCTTGTTCTTTGGGAGTACTGTAGAAAAGCTGCTACTCGTGCAGCAGCTAATCAGACGTGAGAAGGATGTGTTCAATTTGGCACGCTTAGAACCGAATTAGGGAGAAACGATTGCCTCTGTATGGGCTCCCTGCTGTTGCATTCTCCGACGATTTATGTACCAACATTTAGCAACAGTATTTGCTACAAATCCTTACTCCAGCTATTCTACAAGGAAGGAGACTCGATTAGGATATCACTCGATACACTGTTCTTGTCCCTACCAGCAAATGGTTGAGTCACTGCAATGTATCTTTGGTGTATTCCTGGTGGAGACTTTTCTAAAAGCATGGCTGGAGAACTGACAGCTCTTATACTTTGTTACTATCTTCTCATTTATTTCTTTCCTGAGAAATTCCATTTCTCATTTCAGTTCATTTCATTCAGTTCATTTCTCATTTACTTCTTTCCTCTGAGAATATTGAAGGTTTAGAACAATTTTTCTAAAGACTTGAGATTTTTTTTTCAGTCTTTGTTAACTGGGCACTTGTGGGTGTGTTTAATTTTTACTTATTTTGCTTTGTTACTGCAATACTAAAAGCCAGAATAATAACAAAAACAAAATAAAATATTTAATCCCCCAACCTGGAGTGGGCAAAGGGAGAGATCCAAAGGGAAATATGTGTAGGAGTATTCTGACGGGTTACGTGTGCATGTTGTACTGTGCTATTAGTGACAGAACAACAGAGGTCAAGCAGTAATGGTGAAAAATTTTCTGAAGCGAGGACTGGTGAGGAGTGACATGTGGGAGAGTTTAAAACACAGCAGTTTTGCAGTAGTTCATTTGCATTAACATCATAATGTAGTTGTCTTCTGCTGTGTCCTCTCATGGTAGGTGGAACAAGCTGCCAGCCCTGAAAGTGGGAATGCGATTTCCTTTGCTCTCCTTGCTTCTCTTCAATGTCCAGAGGAATTAAGTCTCTGAGTTCCCTGTGCAGGTTGGGTGAGCTTTATACAGGTCACATGGACTTCTAGAGCAAAAGTAAAACCATGCTTGGCATGGGTTGGACATGTCCTAGTATCATTTTGGTGTTAGGATTGGTTAGTTAACTCACAAGTGCTGCGCGTCAGATCTTACTGTGAGAGAGCTGAGTGAATGTAGCTGTCAGGTAGAGCAGCACTGGGCTCCTAGCTTGATAGGAACCATACTGCTACTTTTGGCGTGTTGCTTCTATCTGCTGTACAGGATTAGCACTTAGAATTACAGGATAAACATATCCTCCAACTAACCAGTCCTATCCAATGCTATCTGACTTGTCTTTGTGGTGCAATTCACAGTGCTTGCCTTTGAAGTTCAAGGTGATGCTTGCTACAAGAACTTTGTGAATAGCAAAATATGAGGTGAAGATACAGGCCACAAATAGCAATGGGTTTTAAGGAAGATGAAGCTTACTCAGAAGACCAGGGCAAACTCATTCTGTCATCTTTTGGTATTTTCTTTTTCTTTTTTTTTTTAAATAAAAACAAAAACAAAAAACCTTGCAAGTAAGTGGTGTAGCACACATGTCAGAAATGCTTTTGTCACTATGACTTTTTATTCTGAAGATTTGAGATTCAGTATTTATATCCTGTGAGTATTCAAGAAGAATCGAGAGATTTTCTGAGAACAAATACAGCATGGCAGCATATACAGCTGTTTTCCCTTGAAGTTTTTTGTTGCGTTTTGTATGATGTGCTGATCAGTCCTGCAGTCAGTGAGCTCCCATGTGCTCACCATGGTGTACCTGAGTGTGACATGAAGGACAAAGGAAAGGGTTGTGAGCCTAGAATATGTTTGTAGGGTGAGTTTAGAGTGCTTGGTTCCTGCTGTGTAGTTCTGTTCAAATCTTTTTTCTGGTAGTGTGGCTGAAATGTTTAAAAATAAAGCTGAAGAGGGACATTCTCATGTCTGTGTATTCACTGAATTTGGTTTTTGTTTTAGAAGTAAGCAGCTTTTGTTGTTCTATCAGCTGACTGATCTACTGGAGAAAAGACAATCATCATATGCACAACTGTAAATGTGGGGAAAGTGAGACGCTTGGCATTAATGTTATTTACCATGTTTATCATGTTTACCATGTTTATCTAAAAGCAAATACCAGGTCTGGTTGGTTTGCTCAAACTGTGTTAAAAGCATCCAGTTTAAAAAACAAACATTAAAAAAAAAAACACAAAAACACACTCACACCTGTGGTAACTCCTAAGTTTTCAAAATTAAGTACCTAGAAATAATAGTGCTGACCCTTGTCAATGATGATCAATGACAAAGATAGTTTCTGGTGTAAGTGCAGCTTTTTCTCTGGTGAGACTGAACATTTTTTTGCAGCCTCATTAAACATCTTGTAAAGTACAATTTATGGTTCTTTGTTAAAGTATGTAAAATACAGTTCTTGGCTTTCTGAGCTGGGAAAGAACTTGCAGTGATGTAAAGAATGGAATAATTGAAGAAAATAGCTTTGGTGGCTGGAAGGGGAAGACGAAGTGAATTCATAAATAATATTGAGCAGACAGAGTTTCTTGTCTGCAGTCTAGGATTTCATTATTATTTTCCGCTATCAGTGGGTTTTCCTAGTACTTCTTTTTTCTTCATCTACCCGACTTATTTCTCCATTAAGTTGGTTAAGATGCATTATTCCTTGCTATCACCCACTCTGGAGCGCTGATTTTACTCACAGCCGTGGTCTGCAACCTCTGGCAACACAAGAATGTCACCAGTGGTTCTCATCCCACGTGTAAAAATCAAAAATGTTACCCCGTATTAGAAACTGTTGTATTTGGAGCTGTGATAATGCAGAGCCAATAAAAAACAAACCAAAACAAATAAACCCCACACCCACAAAAGTAGTGTGGATGTTTACTTTTGGGGAAAAAAAAGACAAAACACTTGGGAAGGAAACTGTGCTTTGTTAGGGGTGAGGGAATGTCTTGGGCATCACACTACTTCCTCACTGGCTAGGCTCTACATATTCCATGTGTTTCATTGTATCTTGTAAGGAAGCATATGGTTTGTAAGAACTGCAGTGGAGATGGAAAAAGTGGGAACTTGTGTATATTCACCAGCTCTGGCAAAATCTGTTTTTCTTTTTTACTAAAGCGTATCTCTAATATTGTGCTGAATGCTTTTGCTCCAAGTTTAAAAATGTCATAGGAATAATTCTCGTAGATCCCTTCTTGCTTCCTTTGCCACATCATTGCACCCACAGAGACACTTTAAAGTAAGGTCATTTCTGCTCATGCTGTGATTTGACAAAAGGAGTAAGGATGATGATCTAAAGCTCTGCCTATGGAAAAAGTAAAAAAATAAAAAAATAAAAAAAATAATAAAAAAATTTGGAGTGAGTTGCAACATCCACCCCAAGGCTGCTTTGAATTTTTATGGTTCATGATATTCTGTGTTTGTTAATGTCCCAAATGCAATTTACGTGGCTTTATAGAGCGTTTCCCAGCAGGGTGGCACAGTTGCAGAGCTGTGCTGGAGAGGGCCTTCATTCCAGGGAATTCTCTAAGGGTGAGTCTCATCCTCCTTGTGCTGAGACGTGTTCTGAATAAGCCAGAAAAAGCCTGGCCTACTTGTATCCAATCTGTCAGTGTTACGAAGTCATATTGCCAAAACAAATACTGCAAACTGCCAGATATTCCTTGATTTTGCTGAGAGAACTCCACAACGTAGAAAAAGAGTAATATTTGTTTTTGAAATAAAAATAGGTGTTGCTGGATGAAAATAAAAGGAAATGATTTACTTACTATGCATATGATTTTTCTCATGCGATGCAAAAGCTTTAGCAATTACTGGAAAGCATCGTTTGAGGACAGTGAGAGCTAGAGAAGATTTCGGAGACGTATTTGTTTACTTTCTCATTCTTATTCGGTGGTACTCTGATTGTTGGAGGAAGAGCTGCTGTCCCTTTTCCCATTTTACAGAGATGATTTTGCTGATAGTCACAGAGAGAAATGCCTCAATTAAAAGTCCCCTTAAATCTGCCAACATTTGGGGAAAAACAATCATATTTCCCCTTCCAAAAAAGGTCAGACAGCACAGGATGATAGAAATACCAGCACTGATTTGCACAGACTAAGCAGATGTGTATCTTGTGTAAATTCTTATGAGCTTTCTTGCTTTTTTGTAAAAGCCAGCTATTCCATTTTGAAGCAGTTGTCAGTCTCTAAACTCTATCTTTAGTCAAAATCAGAACTTTCATTGAGGAATAAAAGTTATGTCAAAATAATAATAAATAGTAAGATAAAAATAGCAATTAAAAAGCAGGCAAATATGCTGTTCAGATCATTTGATCAGTCTCCAGTCTAGAAACTGATTATTAAAACAGTGAATATTTCAAAAGTGATTTAATACAGTTTCCATCTGAATATATGTAATGTTGTGTGGCTGCTTTGGGTATTCATGCAGCCATCTAATATACCAGTCCTTTTTCAGCTGAAGTTGGCAACAGAACTCCCACTGGCTTAATTTGGATTATCAGCTCCATATAAATTCAAACCCAGCTGAAGAGACAGCAACTCAAAAAGTTGAGCAGCTTTTGTTGTTAGAAAAGGAACCGTTCCCATGATGTTTCACACTGATGAGCTAATTGCAGCAAAATGAATAAAATAAGTCATCTTCTGGCTTCAAACAATTTCCATTTTATTTCTAAAATAGCTTTATGAAGTAAAATACTGAATGTTTTTGATCTGCAGATCTGGGTGCTCTTCACCAGAAAGCTGATTTCTTGTTTGTTTAGCTTTTAAGTATGGGTGCTTTCAGACGTTAAGCTTTGAAAAGCTTGTTCTTTGAAATTATATTTAAGGCATGGAATCGTAGGGTAATTTAGAAATTCATTTAATCCACCGCCTGCTTAAAGTGGGTGCTGTTACATCAAGTTGAGGAATGAACCTGGCTGGACTTCTGGAGTGCAAGTATACCTTAACATCTCACATTGGGTCTTTCATCATCCAGCGCCCTTAAATCCTTCTCCTCAGGGTTGTTCTCAAGCCATTCTCCACCTAGCCTGTATTTCTGCTTGAGATTGCCCCAACCCAGGTTCAGGACCTTGCATTTGGCCTTGTTGAACTTCATGATGTTGGCATGGGTCCACCTTCCAAGCCTGTCCAGGTCCCTCTGGATGGCACCCCTTCCTTCTTGCATGCTAGCTACTTACAACTCCACTTTGCTTGGTGTTGTCCGCAACCTTTCTGAGGATGCACCTGATCCCACTGTCCATGTCTCCTACAAAGATACTAGGTCCCAGCAGTGATCCCTGAGGAATGCCACCCATATCTGGTTTCCACTTGGATGCTGAGCTGTTGACCTCAACTTTGAGTGTGACTATCCAGCTAATTTCTTTTACAGCAAAGTTGTCCATCCATCAAATCCATTTTTGTCTAATTTGTCTACTGGGATGTTGCTTAGGACAGTGTCAAACGCTTTGCACAAGTCAAGATCAATGAAGCCAGTTGCTCCTCCTTTATCCACTGGTGCTATAACTTCCTCATAAAAGGACACCACATTTGTCAGATGCAATTTACCCTTGGTGAAGCTGTGTTGGTTACCACCAATCACCTCATCTTTATTTTCCATCTGCCTTAGTAGGGTCTTCAGGAGGATCTGCTCCATTCTTCTTTTCACACTGCTTTTTTCAGAGCCTTGGTTGTTGCCTGTGTAGTCCTTTACTGCATCTGCCTTTATGAGATGCCAATTTATTAAGGAAAAGCAATCTGTAGTTTGCCGTACCCCTCCCAGCTTGATCTAGCTTTAGGAGGTTTGCAAAGGTCAGTTGTACTGGGTGGGTTATGTGTGAAATGAAGTATTCCATCCTGTCCTGCTCTGAACTTGTGTCTTGGAAAGAAAAGCATGGTAAAACTGCATCGAGTTTTTGATAACTTGTGGGGTTGAACACTGTCGAAGAAAGCAGACTTAACTTCAGCAACACTTCTAAGCATACACAGTGATTTTTCTTCTTACTTCAGTTGTTAGAAGTGAAAAATAACTCTCGAGAGAAAAATATCTCTCAAGAGATCACGTTGACTGTAAAGCTGAGGTAAGACAAGAGTCTGACTCTTACTGTTTAGAATTTCATGTCCCTGACTGGACCTTCTTATTAACTGCTTGCCGTTGTGCCGGAGCAAGAGCTGCTGTGTTAAAGTCATGATAATGGTATTCAAGGGTTGGTACAAAGGGCTGTCGGAAGAATGTGCTCCCATACTACCAAACAAAGAGGAGATACCAGCTCAGGTTCTCCTCAGGAAACTCCGTGTGAAGAACGTTCATGAATTTAACCCAATTGTAACTGTTTTCTAACAGGAAAACCACAAAGTTTACATGTAAATTAAATTTTATAGTCATAAAATGGCATAAGAACCTAATTAAATTTGAGTAGGGCTGGAAGGGGGTCACTTGAGCTGTTCCAACTGATTACTGTGTATGACATTTGCTCTGTGTTGGACACTGGTCTCCAAGAAGAACATAGTATTTTACTGCTTTGAAGATACTTGACAGAAGATTCTGCTTATGATATCTCAGATGGGATATTTTAAAAAACTAATGTGTACAATTCCATCTTTTTTTTTATATTTTAAAAAGTTGCATGCGAATTGTTTTTCCCTGTACTATTTTCTGATTCAACAGTTACCCTTACCTGCCTTCAAACTGAGGCTTATGAAGCTGCATTTTGTTTGAACTATATATCTTAATTCAATCTAGAATTCTTAATTAAAGTGCCCTTTCTCTTGGAACCTTTGAATTACTTTTGAAGACTTCAGCTTATGCTAGCTCTGGTCTTAACTTTGTGGTTTGAGTTGGAAGGGGCCTTGAAGGCCATTCATTTTCAACCCCCTTGTCACCCACCGGAGCAGGCTGCACAGAGCCCTATCCAGCCTGACTTAGAGTGCCTCCAGAGATGGAGTAAAAAAACTGTATTAAAATTATATTTGCACTGAATTTCTGTAGCATATCAGAAGTATTTATTTGTTCAGAATGCATTGAAATTGCCTGCAGACTGCTGCTTAACTTAGCTGTGCGATTTTCTGAAACCGATTGTAATTTCAGTACTTTCATATAAGATTTGACTTATTGAATATTCAGTTGACCATCACGCATTTTGAAAGCACAGATCCTCAGCACGTAACTGTGATCATTTTTGTAAAGATAACAACAACCCAAGTCTCTGCAAAATGTAATGCAATTCAAATGCAAGTTGATAAAAAAAAAATCCCCAAATCCCAGCTTTGTTACTACGTGTGTTGTCAGAATAAGAAAGTACGCCTAGGTTTTAGCAGCCCAGTTCTGTCCGTTTGCTACTTTATCACGCACTTTCTTCTTGCTTTAAGCAATAAATGTATTTCAATCGTTTTTTCTTTGTAGAGCCAGTATTGTGCAGAAGCGCATTATTTATTTTCAAGACGAGGGTTCTCTCACCAAAAGAATCTGTGAACAAGGTAAGGTGATCTCCTTGTCGTGTTCTGCTGAGTTCTCCTAATTGTTATATCCAGTTACAATTTTGATCCCTTAATGGTTTCATACGGATTGAAATTTAGGATCTCTTATTTCAGTGATGTTCTGCCTACCTGTGCAGGGAGCTGCTCTGGCAGGGGTTGGATGCTCTCTGGAGCTCCCTTCCAGCCCCTACGATTCTGTCATTCTATGATTCCTTACATTGCATACCATTTCTCATACAGTCTTTCTTGCTTCCACCTAAATGTGACACTTACTCCTTTTTCTCTTGTGTGAAACCTGTTGCTTGGGCTATTTTCAACCTTTCCTAGAATTAATTGTAGCAGAGAGATTTATAATTCACACGAGAAACAAAGGAGAACTGCAATTGTCTTTTGATAAGTTGACTTTTATTTCTGCATATGCAAATTCCTCCTTCCCAGAAAGGTCATGCAAGTGAAGTTAGTTCAAATAACCACAGTCTCCTGATTCTCCTTCTGCGTTTTGTAATTATTTTCATTCTTTCTTCTTTTGAACCAGGGTTGTCATGGCAATGTTTGCGTATTTTGGAGGAAATTCTGTGAAGTACATCAGGCCATTAAACTCCCAGTGAAAACTGAGGGGAATTGTATGTTGGATTTCTTCAGGGGCTTTGTGGAATTCTCTATCAATTCTTAAATATATAATCTGTTACAAAAGCAAATATGGAAAGTGACCTTTAGGTTCTGTAATCTGCTGGCAGATTGTGTTGCTTCTGTTAGTAAACATAAGTATCCTTCGTATGGGAATGTGTGCAGATATTGGGGAGATATGTTCACCTTCAAACAGATATCCCATCTTTGCAGGAGGAGGTGTGCTGGTGAGGCCTGGGTAGCAACTAGGGCCTGCTCCCTTGATATTGACATGCACATACTCTTCTGATTTAAATTCCAGATCATACAGCTTAATTCTTTCCAGGAGAAACTTCCCACATCTCTTTGAAAAGTAATAACTTTGTGCAGAAGTGCAGAGTTGATGGTTATGGGGCAGTTCTTATTTCTTCTCTTTGCAAGTCTGAAATGGTTTTTCTTCAGTTTTGTACTGAGGAGAAAAGAATTAAACACCACTTTTAAAAAATACCTGGCACACTGTCCTTCATTTTTAGTGAACTGAATGTGTGCCAGTGAAGCATTCAGTTGTAGTTCATAATGTGGAATCCCTGACTGTCACTAGGAAACCTCTTTGTCAGTGTTTTGAGCCATTTCAAATATGGAAATACATAATCTAGGCTTTTCAAAAACACTGCAGTTTGGTGGCAAACCTGATGTAAAAAGCCACCAGAATAAACAACAATATGGTTGTTATTTCGGAAAAGAAGGGAGAAAAGGCAGGATTCTTGGTTAGTGGATAAATCAGTCATAATGATTTCAGTTAATGGAAGCCAGGTTGTGTCAAAATTGTACTTCTAAACTTCTGTATTTTTGAGTAACAGCTTCATGTTTGGAGAATTTTAGTTTTCTGTGGTGAGTTCTGATAGCAGAAAGCGTTTGCACATCACCAACTACTCAATCTAGTTGAAGTGTTAAATCTTATCTGCTTAAAATATTAAGGACAGCCAGAAAACTTCAGCTTTCTTCTTCAGCACTGCTTTTGCTTTAGTCTAGACAAGGCGTTAGATAAGAAGAAAGCTATTGGCAAATTGGGGAATTTATTTGTTGAGCTCTGTCCTAAAGACACTGAGTGAGGGAAAGGACAGAAACACATTGTCCTAATAACGAAAGATTTATGTTGCGGTTACGGGCAAAGCTGTTCTGCAGTCAGTGTATATATTTTCCGGAATAGGTGGAAACGGGCAATTCTGTTGGGGAAAAAAAACTTAAGAAGCTTCAGAAAGGCTTCATTCACACAAGAGGCAATTTGGTTAAGTCCTGAAACTCTTTTTAAAGATAATAAAATGACTTGTTACTGCTGCTCAATTATTTTCCTGAGTGTGTCCTAATTAACTAAAATAGAGTGCTGAAGATACGGATTAGTGTTAAATTGTTTGGTTAAGGTTTGGGCTTTGGTTTTGGGTTTCACATCTGATAGCCTCGTCTAATCTGTACATTTCAGGACTCAATTTGTTTTAAGCTCAAGCTCTTCATGATTTTGACCCGTGCTGCTATAAATAAAGTCTTTTCGAGGGACAGAAAGAATTTGTCAAAGTAATTGTAACATGTGATATTTGTGTCTCTGTATTCGCCTCACTTTCATGTGTGCAGGAAGATGTTCAGCATTTATTGCACTGCTGAAGGATCCTTGAGAAAGACAGCAGCAGGATTGCAGCACCACAGCAAAGCCACTGATGCAGCCCACTGTCTATTCCATGTCTCTTGTTAAAAAAAAATCACTACAGAATAGTCAGAAGAGCGACTGGGTTTTCGTTGGCAGCACTGGTTGGGTCTCAGCTGCATCATTCAACATTGCTGGATGTTTCTCAGAGCAGGGAATGATTTGTGAGCAGGAAATGTGTGCATGCAAAAAGTACAACTGAGGCATTAGCATGGGGCTTTAGCAGCTGATTATTGCATCCCACTGAAGAACTTACGTAGCCTGGCTATCCAGTAAGTTCCAGTCTATCATATTTTTTAGATCTGCTGAGCTTTTCACCAAATTAAATAAGAACCAAAAAGGAACCTGTTTTGAATCTGAAAACAACTAAAATTGTAAACGTGCCTTTGTGTTTGCAGTGAGTCATTACATCCACCCATGAATCCAAACCAATCACTTCAGGATTCTACTTTTGTGAAGCCTAACGTTAAAAACTAATGAACACGAGTAAATGTAATTCAGATGTATTTGCTGGAGTGCTTATTGTGTCAACTTTGCTGTCATCTGTTGCTGTTGAGTTGTAACCCTTCTCAGTAGGTGCCTTCATTCCTGTTTTTTCAGATTCAGCCTCAGAAGGTGTGACTGACAAACCAATTTTAGATTGCTGTGCCTGTGGAACTGCCAAATACAGGCTAACGTTTTATGGAAATTGGTCAGAAAAAACACATCCCAAAGACTTTCCACGTGAGTATCATCATTTTTTTTTCTTAATATTCTTGCTCTACACAAACATGGTGTAGGTATTTGGAGATTGCTGTGATGTTACTTGGTAAACACCCCACTAGGGTCAGTAATGACAAATATGCAGTACTGCTTATGTGCAGTATTGAAAATCTACGGATGCTATAAATTACAAATAAATTCTAGAGATTTGCCTGATGTTTTGAGGTGTAAAGATGTTTCCTTATATAGAGATTACCTTTTTTTTTTTTTTTTTTTGCCTCTTCTCTTACTGAAAGCTTAGCCTGGATTATCATGTACAGCTAGGAAATGGAATTTAATGCAAAACACGACCTAAAATGCAGGACACACTAAAATTTACAACCATGTTTACAACCGTGCTAATCTAGCCAAAACTCAGTATTGTGTCCTTTCACAACCTCTGAAAGATTCTAGTTAATTCACTGAGCCCTGCGTCTTGCTGCCAAGGAGGCTGGTTAGACATTCAGACATTAGTGTACTCTCAGTGTTGCAATGGATTATACAGCTGAAATACATACTCTGAGCTTTATCTATCCGATCCTGTCGACGGGATCAGCATTTTTACTGTAATAATCCAAATAACTGTAAATAGTGAAGTTACAAAGAAGTGTATTATTTGTTTATTCTTTCATTACTTATTCCGCAGCTTGTAGCAGTAGATGCTAGGATATGATTTGAGAACGTGAGTCACATTTATTGGTCTTTAAACTTCGTTAGGTTGTCTGTGGCTGATGTTTGTTGTTTGGTCTTTTTATGTCTTTTTTCTAAATTTATTACTTTCTGTCAGAGTACCACCATATAAATCAAATGTGGTTTGTGTATCAGTTCATAGTTCTGATAGTCTAAGCAATATTGCTCACATTGATTATTTAGAACATCTGAAGTTGAACAGTACCATTGTTCAAAAGCTGTCTGTCAGCATAATGCACAGGAGATGAAATAAGCCAAAGTGAGTAATTGTAGAAGTGCTTCTCCAGGCTATTGCACGATTTATATATCTGCTGAGTGTCACACTTCATATGCAATGTTAGTAGGGATTTAGGTAGCGGTTGGAAATAGGAAACATGAAATTACTGTGACTTTGTGATGCAGTGGATGGAAAAATGCCCTGATGGGCTGGCTGATGGGTCTGGCTCAAGGCGTTACGGTCAGTGAGGCTCCATCTAAGCTGCCAATCAGTCACTGCTGGGGTTCTGCAGGGCTCTGTTTTGGGGATACTTCTCTTTAATGTTTTTATCAATGACTCGGATGTCAGAATTGAAGGTATGTTAAATAAATCTGTAGATATCTCTAAAGTGAAAGGAGTTGTCGATTCCCACAGGGGCAGGGAGACCATAGTGAGAGATCTTGACAAATTGAGGTCTGAGCAATCACCAACCACACGGAATTTAATTCTGCACCTGGGATGAGACAGCCCTGGCTCTGTGTGCAAATGATCTGGGGATTCTGGTCAATGGCAACTTGGAACTGAGCAGCAGTGTGCCCTGGGGGGCATCAGGCCCAGTGCTGCTGCTGGGGAGGGGAGGGATTGTCCCGCTCTGCTCTGCACTGTGCAGCCTCATCTCCAGCACCGGATGCACGTGTGGCGTCACAATATAAAAAAAAACATAAAACTACGTGAGAGCACCCAAAGGGAGGCTACCAAGATGGTAAAGGGTCTGGAAGGAAAGACATTTGAGGAATGGCTGAAGGGAAGAAGGCATTGTGGCGTCCTACAGCTCGTCATAGGGAGCAGAGGCGCAGCACTGAGCTTGGCTCTCTGGTGACAGTGGCAGGAGCCAGGGGGATCGGTGTGGAGCTGTGGCAGGTGGGGGTAGAGGAAGGTTCTGAGCCAGAAAGGTTGGGCCCCAGAACAGATTGCCACTGGCTCTGGGCCTGCCCCTGAGCTGCCCGAGTTCAAGAAGAGTTTGGTCACCGCTCTCAGACATGGGGTCTGGGGTCTGGGTGGTGTGAAGCCGGGGGTTCGACTCAATGGTCCTTGTGGGTCCATTCCAACTCAGGGTGTTCTATGGTACTGTGAAAAAAACAACCACCACATAATGTAGTAGGATTAGTCCGAGTAAAAACAGCTGATGAGACTTTGCACTGAAATTCCCAAAAGGTGGTAAGATCTTTTATCCAGATGTAGCAATATAACAAATGAAAAGCAATCATTAATGTTCTTTGAAAATTTGAATTTGTGCAGTAGTTACGTTGAAGTACTATTGGTGATGGATTGTAGTAAATCCTTTATTTGCAAAGTTGTTATGCTATGAGGAGAGGTTGGAACTAGATGATCTTCAAGGTTCCGTGCAACCCAAGCTGTACCACGAATCTAAAATATACCTGCTTTGTTTTTTATGCCAACAGTGAGGCTGAAATAGAAAGCCAATCATGGAAGTTTTATTTCTTTCCTTTAAATCAACTTCTGAGTCATTTTAAATATCACCAATAATATGTATTGTGTTGCTTTTCTCCTAAGAGAATATTTTGTTTACTATCAAACAAACTGTTTCTGAAGGTACTGTGCAAAACTGTTAATCCTAGAAAACTCCTGTGTGTTTTCACAGATTCCATGAATTAGGAATAATTTATTGTACCGGTACAACTAAAACACCTCTGCTCTATGAAATTATACAAAGCATAGAGTGTATTTAGGAGTCATTAGGTTCTATGAAGTATTGCTCAGAAGGAAATCACTGCAAACTACTGCAGTACGGTTTTATAATCACAGAGTGACTTGGGTTGGAAGGGATGTTAAAGGTCGTCTGGTCCTAACAGTCTGGTTCTGAGTGTGCCAGCCATCAAGTGGGTGGAAAGAATGCCTGTAGGAAAGTTTCTGAAAGAAGTTCTTAAAAATCTTTGCTTTCGTGGAACTGGGAGAGGCTGAACATTTTTTATTGGACTGATAAACTGAGGCTTATAGAAAATCAAGCACACTTTGCAAGTGATTTTTGCACATGGTTATGGCTCCTGATATTAAAACTAGTGGCAGTTGAATTTCACTTCTTTTTAAATCTGTCTCAGTGGGAACTATCAAATTTCCTATAATGTTTTTCTGGTCAGATTGATTTGTATTTACACAAACCCTGAGCTTAAAAGCACTTGTCTCTGGTTATTGTTCGTATAAGATAACAAACATATATATTCTTCATTATGATTTCATCTGCACGATGTATCAGAGAATACATACACATGCATATATTCACGTTAACTGAGGAATTACACAAAAATGAAGTGAAATAACACCATTGCTAAGCTGTCTGCGTTCTGCTTGCTGTCTCAGCAATGGGATTGTGACAGACTGGTGGTGCAGAATAGCTGTGGCCTGACGTGCATCTGATTATTTTATGTTTTGAAGTTTCACTCGTGTTTAGAGGAAGAAGTTTAGCAAGTGATTGAGTGGTCTATTCTCACAAAAACAGGACTTTCAAAGTGAAGAGTCAAACATTTGCAGATGTCTCACGGATTTCATGAAGAATGTTTTGGGAAAATGTAGCGTACGCTTTGAATAGATCTTTGGGGCAAGTCCATGGGCCAGCTGCATTATGCAGAGAGCCAGCAGCTTTTTAGGAAGGGGTGCTGGGTGCGAGAGGCTGGGTTCTGGTTGCAAAGACACCGAACTCTTACTCCATTTAGGACAGGACGGGGGAAAAAAGCTGTGGAGCACATGGGGCAATTAGTTCTGCTGTAGACCGAACGGCTCTCTGGTTCTTTTCTGCATTTTTCTTTTTTGGGGAGTATATGGAACCACCTTTCAGTAAGTTTCAGTGTCACTCAGTGCGTGTCTGTAGCAGTGAGATGCTTTGGACCTGCATGTTAGGAAAAAAACAATGAGCAGTCCTTCACTGAAGCTGAATGGCAGTTTCTCTCTGCAGTTTGGAAGGGCTCTGCTTGAGGAGCAATTACTAGATGATGCGTTCACAAAGCAGCAACACAGCCTCTTACTGGGGAAAGTGGTATAGTGGGGTTTAGTTTCTCTTGTTCTCCATTTAGGGCACAATTGCTGATTAGCTTTATTGGTCTCTCAATGCGTCAAGCCTGCTATAATTCAGAGCTCAGTGAGTTTATTTATGTCCAAGGAGAACAGCAGATGCTCTGTTCTTTGTGCTGCTGGATCACCTTCCCTCATTTGCTACGCATTTCTCCCTTGATTCCCTACCGTTGTTTTTCTTCTTTTTCCTAACCCATTTTCTATTCTGCTGTGATTATGTTCCTGCATCTGACTTTATCTATTCAATTCTCTATGCTGTCTTTATCAATTTCATTGTCCCACTTTTCACATTTTAAATTTGCATTCCTTTTGTTTACTTTATTATTCATTTTTCATTCATTTATTCTAGTTTTCAGCTGTTTTTATCTCTCCTCTCTCCATTTTGCATTGCAAAGAAAAATGTTAAATATTGTCTCATTCTGTCATTCTGTCTCCCCGATCTCCTGTGGTCTTTGCACTGCTACCAGACTGTCTGCTTATGTGAGGAGTTCATTTTCTCATCCTTTTCCTTTAACCTGATATCTTTGCAGAGTGCTATTTGACGCTTAATGAATTCATTTTTATTTCCAGTACTGTGGGACTTCTGAGACTCCTTTCTGCTCTAATATCTTTTCAATTCCATCAGACTTTTCTAACATTTTATCTTCTTAAACTTTAACATTTTTTCTTTTCCTGCATAACAAGACAAGAAACCAGAGCAGGAATCCATTTGCCTGTCTCTGCAATTCTTACATTGGGGAAAATGGGGCAAGTAAACCAAACAGCCATAGAAGGACCAAAATGTGCTCCTTCGCTTCCTTCCTCAGTTAGTGGGAACCACTATGAGTGTGTGTGTGAATGTATGTGTGAATATGCAGTAACAGAAAAAACAGCTACATTGGTGATTGGTGTTCATGAGATCAATTCAATATCAGTGTTTCAAAAGTTTCTTGGAAGGAAAGCTGAGCACGATTTGCCAATAGGAAACAGACTTTCCTTTTTTTTTTTTTTTTTTTTAGCCAGGAAGCTGCTTGCACAGTGCAGGGAGGTTTGTAACTCTAAGCCTTCTGTATCTCTTCCTGATAATGATTTGGCACAAGGATATAAACAAAAAGCTGAAACGCTCAGTGATTATATAGTCACAGTTGTATCTAGCCTCTAGTCTTTTCTGGTGTTCTGCTGTCACCAGCCAAACACAAATCTACTGGCCTTTTGCAAGAAACTAGTATCTATCCACAAGGAAATGACTTGCTGAAATCTTTGTCTCCTTGCAAGTTTTATCCTTATGAGCACTTCACATGAAGGCCTAAAATTAAAAGATTTTTAAACATCCCGAGGAAGCTCAAATGAAGACAAATTACACTAAGCCTGTACTAAACTTCTTAGGAGATGCTTGATCAGCTGTCCTGCCTTTCTTTTCGTTTCTGTCTTTGTTATATCCAATAATCACTAACACATAGTATTGTATTCTTGTAGTTGACTATTATGGCACTCTAAAGATGAGGTGCACTGATGTAGTAAGAACTGACAGCATGTAGCACACACTGAAGTTTGGTACCAATGAGGACCAGGGACTTGAAGCCCTTCACTTTAATAAAAGATTAGGAATTAGAGTTTGAGCCTCTTTTGAGGGTAGCAGGTATTAATGTTAGAAGAATGAATGAATATGTTATTGCTGTTTTAATTCCCCTTTTTTTCTTTTTTTTTTTTCTTTCTTCCTGCAAGGGCGCACCAACCACTGGTCTGCGATCATTGGCAGTTCTCACTCCAAGAACTACATCCTCTGGGAGTACGGAGGGTATGCGAGCGAAGGTGTCAAGCAGGTTGCAGAGCTGGGATCCCCAGTCAAGATGGAAGAAGAAATTCGACAACAAGTAAGTGTGATTTAAGGTATACTTTACAAAGAATGCATCCCGCTTTGGATTCAGTTAAGCACATGAAGCAAGCTGTCTGTCTCTAAAGACTCATTCTTACTCTGAAATTTTTTTTTGGTCTGTGAAAGGGCAAATAAGTTGTAGTGTTGTGTACTTAGAGATACCTGTGTTATTCAAGACGTAAATTAGAAATATGTGAGTAAATGCTTTTTTTTCTTAATCGTGAAAGCACACAGTTTGCTAAAGGGAAAACTTGAAAATGGCAAGCAGCATGCCGTTTTTCTTTTTGAAGTGGTGAACTTTGGTGTATAATGTGTTTTAATATTAGTAGGTTGGGTTTTTTTCTTCTGGTACGTATCTTATTTGCAGTTAGCTGCAGATTCATCCAAGTTAGCAATGCTCTTACAGGAGAGTAAGGTAATTTTTGTTGCTGAGTAGGAAGACTTTACATAATTGCACTAATAAAACTTGATGAAACAGGTTTATGGTTAAGGGCAAAAGAGCCTTTACAGTATATCATCCTACAGGGAATTGACTCAGCTGAGCAGAAGTCAATCTTTCAAATTGTTTATAGATGATTTTCATTTTGTTACATGAAGTAGAAAGCGACCAAATAAAGTATGCTGGGGTATGGTGATGATTGTTATTAGAATGTCTGCCTCCATGAAATTCAAGGGCTCGCTAGAAGCTCATCGATGAGAGAGAAGATGTAGATATTAGCACATATAATAATGCTACATGTATAATTTGGTATGAAAGTAGGCAGGGTGGTACAGGTGCGTACAACGTGTATCGCTGTGACTGCTCCACATGGGAGAGAAAGAAGAAATTCTCCCAGCTTATGACATTGTACAGACAAGACAGGTGCCAAGTGGAAACAGCATTCAGTAAGGGAAGGTAAGGCTGAAAAATGAAGGCAGATCTGACTTGCTAGAGTCCCTTTTTCTCAGTCCTTTCCTGAATCAGGTGGCACAACAAGTACGCTGTTGTTTTGACATTTCGTGGGACTGCTTCGCGATCTTTAGTGTGCCGTGAGGCAAGATTTAGTCTTCAATTGAAATGTACTGTTTTAATTGTAGTTCTTGGTCTCTTTCTGCTTCTGCCTAACTTATTGAGAATCAAAGGTTTCAAAATGGCTGAAGTTTTAAAGAAATTATGTATTTGGTTTTCAGTGATTCAGCACTCTTTTTAAGGGTACAAATTTCACCAAAATCAAAATAAATACTATGAGATTGGAAAACAGTACTTCACGCTTCAATGATGATAACAAAATTATCTTAAGAACAAAGGCTTGTTATCTTTGTACTAAAAAACAGAGCACTTGTTTGTACAGTCTTCACAAACATAGTGAGAGTTTGGTGCCCATGAGTGTAACCGTGTGAAAGTCTGGCTTGCTCCAGAAACAAAGGTCTGAGGAGGGAAAAGCATAGGATGAAGTCAGGTAGAGATGTAACTGAAAGTTATGCTGAGCAGTGGGGGAAGAGATGGGGAATTTGAGGGTAAGATAGAAAAGATGAACATGGCGACTCATTCTGCTTTCCAGAAACTGTGCTCTCTGTTTTTCTGCACCATGCATTTCCAAAAGAAGAGAGGGACTTGTGCAGTGGCTTTGGTTTTCAGAGGTGGTTGTGACTGTCGGAGAACATAGCGTAGCTCACTGGCTGCAAACATGGCTGGGGTGGATGGGAATTTGGTCATCCTGGTCTATTGGAAGTTGTCCTTGCCCATGGAAGGGAGATGGAACTGGATGATCTTTGTTGTTCCTTAGAACCCAAACCATTCTGTAGTTCTCTGAATCTCACAGCTGCTGAGGTCACACATGGAATCAGTGAATGCTGCAGTTCCTTTGAGGGTCAGGCTTGCCTGCTTGTGTCCAACCTGCAGCAATTCCTGTTTCCCTTGTTAGAACTTAACTGTGCGCCAGTTCAGCCACTGAGCTGACGTTACAACTGGATATTGCTAGAACAGTGCAGCTTCTCTGTGTACACTGTAACATTTTCATTTGACCTTTGGTTTGTTTTCAATATGCTTAAGCTCAACTAATATTTTTGAGAAGTACTGAGGTAAAGTTCTGCTACCTGACAACAGAGCTAGTAATGTGAAGAGCTGTTTTGTTGGCGTTCGTTGAGGCTTTGGCTTCTTTTACTGTAATTTTTTCATTCCAGTATCTTCTACTTGCTTTGAAATTCTTAATGTCATTTCTTTCCCCACACTTCCCAAGCAACCTCCGTATTTATTTCCCACTTCATATTTCACCTGGGGCTCAGAACCCTGTTGCACCTGCAGCGTTTGCTGTGCGGTCTTTTAGGTGAATACACAGGAAAGTACTTACAAAACTTAACACTCTGTGAGGTTTTATTGAGACTCAAAAAATCTGATTGTTTTGATGACGTTACTACTAAGAAGTTACAAAAAAACTTTTTGTTAATGAAGCTGCTTTCTGTAGATGGTGCTTTGTTAAGAAGTGCCCTAACAGTTGTATAATTAACAAAAGATTCTCAAGCTTGAGCGCCTCTGTTCTCCCTGTGATGGACTGCTGAATCATTGTCAGCTTTTCTCCCTGAATTGTGCCTTGAATGCTCTGGTTTGTGTTGTTACTGTAAAGAGACTCTGATATTGTTGAATGGGTAGTCATGGGCGCTGCAAACTTGCTTGATAGTTTATAGTTTACTTGCTTTATAGCTTATTTCTCTGGGATAAATTGAAAGAACCTTTGTGGTAAAAGTTTTTGTTGCAGATTGGAAGGAAAAAACAGAGCAGATAAAAGTATTTCTACCAGCAGTCTGTCAAGTGATTGATGTGTACAATAGGGTAATTGGTGCATTATGCTCCAGGGATCGTTCATGAGAAAACAAGGGATGAAAAACAATGGTGTGCACAAAAGAACATTCACCAACCTCTTGTGTCTCTGAAATACTTCATTATTTCACTTCTCAACACTTCGGTTTTCAGAAGGTCTGATTTGTCCAAGATCTATCAGTTGAAAAACTGCTCAGTTAGAAACAAATACAAAATTTGAAAAGAGGAATCTTGCATCTGTATTCTGATTGCTTTGGTTAAAAAAATAATAACACTGATTAAAACATGTAGGTACAAAATAGATTGAAGCACAGTGCCCAATATTATTATCATTGACAGATGCACCAAGATGAGAATAAGGTGAGAACAGGGACAGGCTTGTTCCCCTTAGTTTCAGTGTCTCAAGGGAGACCTTGTTTGGTTTTGCTTAATTGTTTGAGGAAGAATAATTTAGGAAAAATGTGAAGTCATTTTTAAAACATTTCGGTGATAAACGAGGATAAAAGATATTCTGGACCTTGCCATCGTCTTCAGGAAAGGCAACTGGTGCTCTCTGCTTATTGCCTGCTGGCACAGAGCTGGCATTCCCGACAGGTTTGGTTAAATGCTCTGTGCAACCTCAGCAGGTGGGATGACTTCTTCTGTTGTCTTTAGTGGCTATAGATTAGAGCTGACTGCCTCCAGAACTCTAGAAGAGCAAGTTAGATGTTTGTAGATATTGTTATAGGTCATGATGAATGTGAAGACAATTTCCTAATAGAAGATGACGCCTGAAATGACATCCTGAACTTTCTGTAGAAGAAAAAAGAAGAAAAAAAGATAGGAAATTTGGATCAATCCCTATTTACGTATTTTATTTTGAGAACCAGAGTTTTAGTATTTCAGTTGAGTAGCTACCATGTCATTACTGGCATTGTAATGCAGCACTGCATTTGTCCATGTAAAAATGCAGTCATTAGGTTTTTCTATCTCAGCCTAGTAAAACACCTGAATTGAAAATAGAACTCTTTAATATATTGTTTGCACCATGGCATTACTTGGCAAACTGTTAATGAAGTATTACGGATTACTGAAGCAGGCTCAAAATTTTAATTTTGTGGGGATTTTTTTACTTATCTGTTATTGTATACTAATAGAACTTAAAATTGTCCTACCAACCAGGGAGGTTCAGTTGAGTGCTTGATAGAGCAGCTAAAAATTGAACACTTGAGCTCTGGAGAGAGGATACCCCTAATTATGGTTGAGAATAAGGCTGCTTTGCACTTGAAGGTTGTGATTGCTGCAGAAATCTCAGGCTGAGCTCATTTAAAGCAGCTGAAAATTGGTGAAAATGTGATGGCTTGGCCTTCATGGTGCATGGTATCTGAGATTCTTTTGCCTTGTGCTACTTCTGAGTTTTCTGTGGCTGCTGTTATTCATGGAAGCAATAGGAAATGGTCTGGCTGGGATGTCTCTGCCTACCCAACCTACCGTGAATGGTGTCACCCTGTGGGTCAGCCCCTCCATCTCATTCCGAGGGCAGAGATTTGACTTCCCAGCTGCTTTTCAGAGGTTTGCTTAGGAAGTATTAGTATGACCATAAAGTCTAATGTAAAAATTACACTGCTGTATTTTTTTTAGTTGTCCAAAACTTCTTTGTTTCTCTGCAAAGGCCATAAAAACTTCTCTGTGCTTCGGACTCTGTCAAATACTAAGGTAGTAAAGCCCCGTCTGAGCAGACTTTCTACATTAGTTATGGCCTGGCTGCATGTTTTTAATGCTGTATTTAATTCTAGATAGATTGAGCTGCTTGATTATAAATTTGTGTCTAAACTTCTGTTTGCTCTCAGATTCCTCTACTGCTCTGTGCTGCACATCTGTCAAAAATTACAGTTCTTTTTCTTGTCTTTTGAAACTGCTAATAGTAGATTTTCTATCCTTTCTTCTCGGAAAATACGTCTTGTTTATAATTTCAACCCCTTTTGCATTTTGGTAATTAGAAAATTTGAAACGCCTTGTAATCCTAAATTTCATGACTTATTTCTGCCAAAAAAAGAAATTGTTGTGTGTTATTATCGTGAAGGGAAGTCATCTACCAGAAAATAACTCATACAGTGGGGTTTAGAGCACTTCTTCTAAGTTGAACTACATATTCTAATCAGTTTCCAAAAGGAGTTCATTGGGATGATTGCCAGTTTGTGCTGATTTCTCTGAAACATGAAAACAAACAAAGCAGTTCATCACAACTGCGTTCTTTTTCAGTACTTGCTGATAATAACTTTTCTTTTCTACTAAGAAACAAAGCTGGTATTGAATGCCAGGCCATTTCTCTCGTCGCAGCCAAATGAACGTGATGCCAACACGTGTTAAAATACAGCATTTGTTTCAAAACCACATACTTCTAAAAAGTGCCTTTTTTATCTGAGGACTATTAAAATATTTAACAAACAATCAAAACCTTATTTTTCTTTTATCTGAGTAGTGATTTGTGAGGTCGTCGCTCTTCAGAAGGAAAGCAGAAAAGAGAAAATCAACTTTTTTTCTGAACATGTGTTCTTTTGAAGGCAGTGTAGAAAATACAGAATTTAAGTCATCTTGCCCGTAGGTTTGTATAAACAAAACAGGCCCTGGGTGTTCTCATCAGAAAGCTGTTCTTTAATTGGAGTTACATTGTAAAAACTTTGGTTGTGTAACTGTTTGGCAATCATGATAATTGTGTTTTAGCTTTAAAACTAACTAAACATGTGAATGAGATATCAAAAGAAAGACTCAGCATCGGTGGTTAAAAAAAAAGCATCTTTTTTATTAAAAGTCAGAAAAAAGTATTGTTTTTTGGTGAAAATATCCCTGTATGTAGTAGGAAACATTTCTCAAAGAAATGGGTTCTGAATAATACAAAGCACCTTGATTTAGTCTGAGAGCCATTAAAGTTGCTGTCGCAAAACTAAGCTTTGACAAATAAACATTAGAATCACAGCATGGTCTGGGTTGCACAGGAGCACAGTGCTCATCCAGTTCCAACCCCTGCTGTGTGCAGGTCGCCAACCAGCAGCCCAGGCTGCCCAGAGCCACATCCAGCCTGGCCTCGAATGCCTGCAGGGATGGGGCATCCACAGCCTCCTTGGGCAACCTGTTCCAGTGCCTCACCACCCTCTGGGCGAAAAACTTCCTCCTCAAATCCAACCTAAACCTCCCCTGTCTCAGTTTAAAGCCATTCCCCCTTGTCCTGTCACCATCCACCCTCATAAACAGCCGTTCCCCCTCCTGTTTATATGTTCACTTCAAGTGCTGGAAGGCCACCATGAGATACCCCCAGAGCCTTCATCATCAGGTAATGTTCATCCTTAGGTGACATATTACTTTCTGGGACAAAACCTGAAAGATTTGGCACACTTTTGGTAGTTCATGCAGTCAGCCAATAAAAATGCATAGACAAATATGTGTTCATTTGAGTTCCCTACAAATACTGTTGTGCTGTGGACAATCTCTTAAATATTAGAGCACAGCCAGGCTGTGTGAGGTTCATCTGCTCAGGGGTTTGTGAGACCTGGCAGGCACTGAATGTGATTTCTGCAAACTGTCCTATGATTCTGATTATCTGCCTGGTTTACAACACCAAACAAAACACCATTTTAAAATGTTGAGCTTCGGGTCAAAGCTTGAGCAAGTTAGTAGCTTTGGTTAATGGTGTCATTTCATGTGGTCTAGTTGATTTTAGCAAGAGTTAGTGACTGAGGAAAAAAAAAAATAAAGGAAATGCTGCAAAATGACTGGAAACAGGCTCTGTCAGTGGAGCTGTGACACACTGTGGTTGCCATTGCCCAGGCTTTGTGGTGTGCCTTTAATCCACTCCTACTTGTACTAGGGGTGTGCAGGATCAGGCCAGATGCTTTGTGTCTCCTGCCTGTGAAAATAATGGGACAGAACTTTGGCACTCATGTGACCTGGGATTTGTAGAGCAGTCTGTCGTTGTGCTGGGTGGTGTTCAGGCATTTCCTTTGCAGAACTCATTGTTCATAACCAAGCGTGACCGTACTGCAAAGCAGGCACGTGCATCGTGCTCTCAGGGGCTCTGAGTGCAGAGGCACCTTGCTCTACAAAAATCTCTTCAGCTTCTTACATTGGAAAATGCTTCTGGATGTTGCAGCACTGAACAGACTCCTGCTGGGAAGCTGTTTTCATGGGGAACAATGGCAAATTGGCTTGAGCATGGTGCAGGTAGTCTGCCACAGCATCTAAGGTCCTTCTGCCTCCCCGTGCTGAGCACCTTGCCAGTGTTCTGACTGCATGCCCACCTCTGGCATACTCAGAAACAGGCAATTTCCCCCAGGTGAAATATTTCCTCCAGGCCAATGTTTCCATTCTTAGAGATAAATAATTTTAAAGCATTGCTGTTCTATCAGTGCTGCAGCTTTTTGGGCTGGCGGGCTGCTGCTGGCCTCATTATCTTCCTCAGAGGCTGCTGACAAGGAGCCTTGACTGTGCTGGTGACAGTCGAGTGATGTGACATGGAGAAAAAAAGTCTTTCTTTAGCATTGTTTTATATTTTTCTGCTCCTAAATAGCATTTATTATTTGATGATAAAACTGAAGGCTGCGAGCTCTCATCTTGCTTCATGAATTCCAGAGGTTTTTCACACCTCTGTATGAGGTTGTACGAGACTTGGAAGTTTTTCTCTCCGAATAATTACCTGGTTATTGATAGTAAACAATTTGCATAACTAAAAAGGAATTAATATTTTAACAGTTCAACAGTTAAGTTTTCTTTTGATTTGCCGTAAGTTGCCTTGCTGCCTGTTCTCCAGTTACCACATTCGTAAAACAGAACGAGAAGAAATGTTTCAGTAAAATCCAATAATCAGGTTGTCTTTGAATTAAAAGCAGTCAAACCAGATAGAGATTTTTTTGTTTCGTTTTTTAAGCAGGAGAGACTGATTGAGAGGGGGGGGGAAAAATGAACTCGCAGTCTGGTGTTTTCTCAGTGAATTCTGCTAAATCTTGCAGAAGGAGAAGCAACACATTCCTACCGTTCTAATGTCTGTAGTAGTAGAAAGGCCCATCAGCGCTTAAAAAGTTTTTCTCTACCTCTTTGATAACTGACTGGATTGCAGTGAAGCAGTTCTAGAGGAGGGAAGTAGCTGTTTCTGCTTCTGATAAATTCATTCCCTTGGCCAGTATGCAATAATTGTAGCTCAAATACAGACGTAAATGTCACCAGAAAACATCTTCTGTTCAAGCCTGGATGATTGGATTGCTAGATATTATTTGCTAATTTTAAAGCCCTTTAAAATATCTTGCCTTTTCATTTCCTGAGTTAGGATTTATCTTACTGTTCCGCTGTCATAAAATTCTCACTGTCCTGTGGCAGATTCACCCAGTGGGAAGCTGCAATTAAATGACTTGCAGGTTATTTTCTTTCAGTCTGCCACTGTAGCAGTATTAAAGCCTGAATATGTTTGATGCGTTGATTCTTCCTTTACTGCTCATGCTGAAGGGCGAGCACCATCCAGGCTTTGGCAGCCAGAGCTGGAGTTACTGCTTACCACTGCTCTGATTTGGCATGCAGCTCCAGATGCTAACAAGGCACAAGGCACGTGTGTGGTGAATGACTCTGGGGCGCTCAAGAATTGTCTTAAAACATCATAAGCAGTGTGTTAAGTGACACAAACTGCAGAAGAACCAGCGCATACGACGTCAAGGTGTGTGCTGGGTGCCCTGAGAAGGGGCATTGGCTCCTCCTATCTTGAGAGGCATTGGCTAAATTCCTGCTGACTTTTTTTTTTTGGATGGTCAGAGTACCATTAAAGATTGAGCTAACTAGGGAGATTACTCATCTGTTATTTGCCTTCTTAGATTGTTTTTGCACTCTTTATCTGGAGGAGTTCTGATGTGCTTTGCTTCAGTCAAAAGCAAGAATGGATCTGCTTAACTTGTGTGTGAGTTATTATTAATGCTACCATTAGTTTGGAAACATGACATGCTCTCAGACTGCACATCTGAAATAACGTATAGATGGATTTAGGAATATAATGTATGTAGTCCATGTTAGCAACTGAAACGGATGCACAAGTAAACAGCAGGCTCAGATGGAAAATTAAAACTCTCTGGAACTCTTCTATAAGGATATTCATGGTCAGCGATCTCCTTTAAATGTGACTCCAGCCATTCACTGTTACCTAAAAATGCTTTATAGAACATGTGTTTTCAGATAATTTGAACACGCAGGTGGGATAGCATCTGTGTGTATGTGGGTGCTTTTCCAAGTAAGCATTCAGTGCATCAAATGCTGATTTTCTTCCTTATGACTGAAACAGTGCCAGCACGTACAATGCACCTGACATTCTGTCCTCAGTCATCAAACTAGGACAAGTCAGCTTTCTTCTTTTCGTACATCTAGTTCTGTACAATAGTGGTTGGTTTTAGTGGGGACGGAAAAGAAAGGATGGGTTTAGGGAGTGCACTGGTTATGTTATTTAAAGACATGGAATGTGTCCTGAGATTGTCACCTGTGCCACATTCCCTGTAAATCAGTAGTATTAACTTAGATGTTGAGGATGCAATGATTCCCTCCCCCAGTTCTTTCAATACTTCTAATAGTTTTAATGCATTCAATAGTTTTACTAAAGAATAAATATTTGTGTAGCAATCTGAGTACTTTGAAATATCCTTTGTTTTTAAATCCTATTGAAAGGTAGGAGGAAAAGTTTATTAAGCATTTCTTTTACTAGAGCTTGAAGATACACTTACACTACATAGTTTAAAGTTTTTTTAAAGCACAAGACAGATTATTGATATTACTTTCAGGCTTCGAGGTTGTTCATTGAATATTTTATAGAAAGATATGCCTATTAAAAAGAAAGCAAAGATCTAAGCTGGCACGAGCAGATTTGTGCCTTGTAACACTTTAAAAAGCATGATGTGGGATGAGATGAGGTTATTGTCTGTATTTGGATATAAATTCCTATGGTTGTTGATAGGAATTTATATTCCTATAAAAAACCATAAATTCCCATGGTTGTTGATGGTAGAATGATACTGTAGAAGGACGGGTGATTTTATGAGGACTGTCATTTTCAGCAGAGAATAAATCATAACTGCAGCTTTTTATTTCAGATACACTTATGAATCCATTGAGCATACCTACACTTTTCATTTTTGGAGGGGGTTCTTAATATGAGGGTAAGAGGAAAAAGGAATGGGGAGAACAGTCTGTTTTTACCTGGACAGGAGGAAGTTATCAAAAATTAGCAGAGTTGTAACGAATGTGCAATCTTCCATTGACTTTGCAGTTGTGGAAGTTGGTGTCTACAAAATATTATTTTTTATTATTTATGTTGAAGCTGCTAAAAGAAGCTGTGCAAGAGGTTGAAGACGCATGCTTGGACTTCTTGCATTAAAATGTACAGTCAGGCATAAAATATGTAAATATATCTAGACATATATAGAGAGAGAACCTTACACAGTACTGATTAATATCTATGGACTTTCTTTCAGTGCGCTTCTTCTTGTTTTCTGTATTCAAACTCTAAACATCAAAGCACAGCATTTGGTTTTAGTGTTCTTCCAAAACAATTTGATCGCTTCAAAAAATCAACTTGCCACATCACTGTTCTGTCCTCACAGCTTCCAGCTGAATGTTCAGAAATACTAGAAAGCAGGCCATGAATACATAGAGAAACTCGCTGTCTAAAATCTGATTGAGCGTCACGAGCTCTTTCTCTTGAGGTGTTTTATCAGGAGAATGGGGTAAGTCATCACTGGCTGATGTACAGCCATGAAGAGCATTCTATTTTCTTTAAAAACTCATGACACATTCTTCCAACTTTTGGGTTAAGAAAGGCATTCAGAAGTTCTTACAACTAATTTGCAACCAAGATCTGTTCCTATTGCTTCATTTCTCCTGGGCTTTGGAAATCTACAGTACTAGAAACAAATGAAAAACTCTTATGTAAACTCTGCAACAAGACTTTGTCCTGTGAAGCTTTTTCTTTTCATTTTACAAATGAAAATGCAATTATTCTACATCCCATATAAATTTATTTAATAATCACTCCCTAGAAATTAGGATTTATTATCTGATCCATTAGAAGTGAAATTAAAATGCTCCCTTTGAAACATTTCGCACTCCTGTGCTCTTTCTCATGTGAAAGAAGAGAGGCAAACTTAGGAAAGAACAGACGACCTTCCTTAAATTTGCATTAGAGAATTGTTGCATATCACCTAGCTATAAAAAATATCTTCAGTTGATTTAATTTTACGTTACTTGCAAGGTAGACTGTGTTGGTCTTTATCCATATCTGATGTGCCTGCCTGTTCACTGTCGTCCCTGTGTTCCCACCTTGGTGTTACTTGCAGTGCTCTTGCTGCCAGGAGCAGTGATGGTGCATTGAATCTGTGTCTTATATTCATGCACATTTTGCTCGGAAACAAGCAGTGCAAGGAGTTCTGAAAATCCAAGACTTGGGTTTTCATGGTGTCCTTTTGAAGTGGACCTTTTCTTTTTTTTACAGGTTATGACTTGTATCTGTATGTGCATGTGTGAGTCTCGCTGCTTTAGTGAGAGTTGAGTGAGTCGTTTGCAGCTTTGCAGCCTGAGTGCTGTTGGTTGCAGTCCTGGTGGTTTCACAGGGAAAATGTTGTAAAGGTTCTTGGAGGGCATGTGCAGGTTTTTGCACATGCTGCTTTTGGGAGACGTTGTCTCAGGTTTCCTCATTAGACACAGTGTCACTCATACCATTAATTTGTTAAATAAATCCTATGTGACATTCAGATCCACAGTTCAGAATGAAATTCCAGGGGAAGCAAGTGCTTGTTACATATGAGCTAGCACAGAGTTTGTTTACACCCTTCTCTGCTTATTTTGTTCTTTTGACAAAAGTAAATAAATAAGAGGATGTGTTGTAGAATCACAGTTAGCTTTGCAGTGCCTTCAGAAGACGTGTCACTTGGTTTCAGCACTTTTGCAGCAATGTTGATGGAAGGCAGATGGAAAGATTCGTCAGCACTGAACCAAGTAAGGAGAAAGCCTCCTGTGTTCCACAGATACTCAGTTCTTTTAAATTCTTCCCTTTCCTAAGTTAATTATGTGATTGCTGCGTACTTAAGAGCTGAGAAGAACGTCTCTATAATGAGCAGAATCCAAATAGATTCTTAATGCATCTTTTTTAGCTCTCCCTGTATCTGTGGGTGCTTACTGAGATCATTTACAATAGATTGCTGCTGCTTTTTAAAGCACTCTGCCTCGCTCCGTAATTGATGTATTAGTGTATCCCCTAAGCGTGTTTTCTTGCTCATCTTCACTCCATTAAGATTAAACAGAATGGCCATTAGGTCATAAAGAAATAAAATATTCTCTTCACTGCTTACTGTGAAAAAGCTTCTATTATCTGTCAAATAAAAAGATTAACTTGGCCTTCAGGTACATTTTTAATGGCCTTTTAAATATAGGCCTGAACCGCTGTAACAGTAATAGATGAAGAACTTTCTTCATCAGAGGGAAGTGTCTTAATTAGGTGTCAGCCCCAGAATTTTTGGTTCAGCTCGTGCTCTTAGCCATGAGATTCTTCTCCATGGTTATCTGATTTCATGACACAGTTGTAATGCAGGTTAAAATTAGGCGGCCAATTTGTACTTTATTACTTGCTGCAGACTTTTTAATAGGTTTTAATTAAAATGTCAAAGATCATATTCTCTATATATTGCCTTTCAAAGAAGAATTGAGAAATATGAGTTCGTAAAAATAATCCAGTTTTCATTCTGCGAGCATAAACTGCATTTCCAATTTAATATTTAGTTGTGAAACAGAACTCAAATTTCTCTGTTAGAAATTCAGGCTTGCAGAACAGTGTGTGTTCCCCTTGTCACCTGTGTTCCCTTCTAGTTTTCTCCATGCACTTCTGAAAAGAGCTGGGGGAGAGGAAATGCTTCAGATGGTGAAAGTCATTTTAAAAGTTGATCAAGGAACACCATTGCCACTTCTGTGGTCTCGTATGGTTGTGTAAGACAGGTGTAAAAGATGCACAGCAGTGTGACTGCAAAGCTGTTCGCTTTAGGTGTGCTTGTGTTTGCTATCCACCATGCCAGATAAACGTTGCAAAAGTATTATTATATCAATAACTCCATAATTTTACCAGGGGTAATTGCAGTCATTTATGTTATTGAATATGTTGTCATTAATGCTGTCTTGGATCCAGAGTCAGTGTTCACAGATGATCAGGGAAGTGTCAGTGTTTGGTGGTTCTCATTGATGTTGACAGTGAGTTTTGCACCAGTGCAGCTGAGAGTTTGGCTGTTGTTCATAACTGTGATTAGAAGCTTTGGGATATTCTTGTCTATGTTTTGTTTTCCTAATGATGTTACTGACTTCTTTAGTACTTGAGGTCTCCAATGGAAAAATCACCTTTCCCAAGAAGTCTTGTGTGCTGTAATGGTTGGTGTTCTACGCATTTACTTAATAAGGTGAGCAAAATTACATGATATCCATTATCTAATAGCTAGTCCTTAGTAAAGTACTCACAGAAAGATGAAAGGGAATAGTTTCAATTTTAGAATCAGAAATAAATCTGTTGCAAGATTTATAAAGATGTTGCAAGAAGTTGCTATGTCTTGTTTTAATAACAAGTGTATGTGTTGTTAGTTTACCACTAAGGCTCCTCTGAAGTCTGAAACTCAGCACTTAAGGTAGCAGTTGTTTTGCTTGGCCGGCTATGATACCTTCCTGAGCACTCGCCAGCTCTGCGTGCTGAGCTGATCGTGGCTGCGCTGCCTTGTCCCAGCCTGGTAGGGAAGGAAGAAAGGAGCTCCATCGTGCTTCAGGTGGTATTTTGACACTTCCATCTGCAGTTCAGTGTGCCTTGTCGCTTGGTGGGGACACAGCCCCTGTAATGCTTACAGGAAATGTAAGTTTTTCTTTTTACCCATTTTTCTTGCATGAAAGTATTCTTACTGGCAAGTCCCTCACTTACTATGTAAAGCAGGTAATTAGCTGATTATCTGTGCTCCACTTAGCAAAGCAATTAGAAATGTATCACACTTGGCAGTATAGTAGAACAGACTTTAGAAGAGGGCAGCTTACTCAGAAGATGCTGCTCCAGCCTTACCTCCAGTACCAAGGCAGTGATTCTTGCCCTCTGCTGGTGGATAGGTCCAGGAGGTCCTGCTGTGAGTGACTGATGCATTTGTTTTTTTGCCCTGGAAAATCATAATTTGCCTGGCCTAAGCTTGCAACTGTGCCCCATCCTGCTCTTAGCCAAAGGCTGTGACAGGACAAGCTGCAGTAAGTACCCATGATCACCTCACTGAGCCCTATGCAGACGAGGGCTTGGAATGAAGTTAAAAACATAAAATGGAAATAATTGGCTCCTTTGTCATTTACCTGTAAACATTATCCATCAGCCTATTTGCAGTGTAATAGCCAAGCAGTTTCTTGTGTATTTGTTGTGCAAAGTGGAGGAGGTTAGTTCCTTACAGATTCAGGCTTGCCTTTATTTTCATCCTATTTTTCCTTCTAATCTTCCTGTAATTGCACTGGAAAACGATTTAGTGAACTTCATATCAGCCTGTTCTGAAATGGTTTCCCAGGCTTCTCTTAACAAGCGCCTGTGCTTCAACCTGTCTCAGACTTCGCCGTTATTTGGTCGATTCTTCTGCACTTGATTTTACGACCCTTCAGAGTTTATAGGCTGCGTATTCTTTTCTTTCAATGGCTGTTCAAAATGTAGCGAAGGAATTAATTGCTGGGCTTTTATTCATCAATAATGTTTTATAGGAAAGCCTTCTTTGCCACCTGCTGCCACTCCCCCCCTTCTTTTACTTTGTAGAAGGTGCAATAAGTGAGCTTGCAAGTCTGTTTTCAGTTTTCGTTTCTGCCTTCATCTCTTTTCAAAGTCTGTTTCAGGAAGAATAGGCGCTTTGGTTCAATTCCTATATATATATATATATATATATATATGTATATATATATATATATATAAAATATTTTTTTTTTTAAATTTTTTTTTTTTTTTTTAAGGGGAGTGGGGGGGTGCTGTCTGTGTTGGGAAAGGAAATTATGCTGTACAGAAATGTTAAATTTTCCAGGAAATTTTTCAAAGTTGTATTTATTGCTGGTCTGTTTTGACTGTCCTGATGCTATTTCCTGAACCTTTTCTCAAACCCAGTGACTTGAAAGAAAAACAAAACTAGCAGTACAAAGGAAGATCCTCAGCAAGTAACAGTTAATTTAATTGCTTTTCCTATCTATATGATCCAGGTCTGTTATCCCACCGATAAAGCAAGAAAAAAATAATCTTAGCAAAAAATATTAGAGTCTTTTAGTCCTGTAAAATTTCATTTTTCGGGAGCACTAGTGATTGATTCTTGTCCACATAAGGCAATGCTGCTTGAAGGTACCCCTATGGGCAGACTTGTATCTGAAAGAAAAATGTCTGGGATAAGGATGATTGAGAAAAGCATGAGCCTTCTTATGTGATTAGAGTCTGAGATTTTGTTCTGTTTTTCTGGCCTTCTGTTGCTGGCGTGTAATAATGCAGGTTCCTATGGCTGTTTCAGTCAGTCAGTATGCCTGCTCTCCTCCAGCCTGGCTGAACTTAGGTAAAATCTGCAATGAGGTGGTGGGAGCACCAGTGCTCAGGAGGAGCTTGATTGGTGTTTCAGCAGCAGAGATGGGAAGTGGGAATCAGGTCTTGAGAACAAATGTCTGGATTATGTTGGGTTCTTCTTGGCTAATCCGAAGCTCTGGAATTTCAATGTTAGATCAGCACTGTAAACTGTAGCTTTGATTTGACAGCAATAAAGTCTGGATCTCAGGTTTTGCACCTGTGTGGCAGGGACATTTCTCTGAGGATGTGTTTAATGCCTCCTCTCCTTGTGTTGCACAAGGGGCTTCTGGTGCCAGCTGGTAGACTTGGGGTTTATTTGTAATGTATTCCATCAGCATTGCTCAGGGGTTCATGACCAAGGAAATGGTGACTACATCAGGCTGGGGAAGGCGCTTCATTTGGCGTTAGCGTCCATGCAACAGAAGTGGTACCAGAAAGCCTCATTTAGAGCCAGAAAGGTCTGGAGCACTCTACCAAAACCCGTCATGCCTGGAAACAAAACGCACACCGATCTTTTAGGATAACCTTGTGGCTTTAAGGAGAAGTGGGAATGCTAGTGCATGCTGGAATCAGCTTTCAACCTCTCTCCAACCATGCTGATAACTAGGAGAATGCCCAAATGTTTTGTCAGGATTGTCTCCAACCAGGATGAGTTTGGGAATTTTTTCCCTTTGCAGTGAGGCAAAACCTCCAGTGTGATACTGGATGATCTTTCAAGTCCTTTCCAGTCCAACCCATTCTAGGATTCTGTGGCTTCCCCTAAGACGAGACAAGGAAGAAACTAACATGGGTAGGGACAACAGCATCCAACAGCATGGTCACTAAGGCACGTTTCTTTATTTTTTTGAGGTCCCCCATCTGTGCTGCAATTGGAGTAGCTGCCTGTGGGGTGAGGGAGAGTGCTGGGGACTGCTGTCCATCCTTTTAGGGAGATGCGGGGCCCTGCAGGCAGTTGGTTCCTGCCCTGGCAAAGCGAGGTGCTGCTCTGCTGCCGGTCCTGGCATCTTATGCAGCTCCTTCTTCTGAGCTGCAGGTCAGCAGGGTGGTGCCCAAAAGCGGAGTAGAAGGGTTGGAACTAGATGACATTTAAGATCCCTTCCAGACCAAGCTGTTCTGTCTTCAGTGCCTATGAGAAAGGCTGCCACATGTTGGTGAGATCATCGCTTCAACAGCAGCCGTTTGTCTCAGAGTGCTCTCTGGAGGTAAACACAACGATCGCTTCTGAACTTGGAAGCATGATTGAGGCTGCCTGTCCCCTTAATCCTTTTGTTGCTGAAGTGCTTTGGTTCATCTGATCTATTTAAATGATAAAGTATGCAACAGACTGTTTCTTCAAGAATGCCCTTTATGCCTATTTTAGCTTGATTTAGGATTCAATTTAGAATTCAATAGCAAATGCAAAAAGGATTTAAAAAGAAAAAAATCCTCTTTTTAAGCAAGATCAGGCTGGCTGCAGATATACAGGAAAAGAACCCACAACATTATTCTTTATGTTGTGGCTGAGAAATGCAAAACTGACAAAAAGTTGTTTTGCAAGTGACAAAGAAGCCAATAATGTCTCATCAAGAACGATACAGGTGGCTGCAGTCAGTTTGCATGCTGGAAATGGTGCTGCTTTTTAGGTGGAGTAAGTGGGTCGCTAAGGAATAGACAAGCTGAGGCTTTTCACATTGACAAATTGCTGAGTACTTGTGGGAAATTCTTATTAGAATGATTATAGATGGTTTATGAGATATAGATGAATTTACAGATACACAAAATGATTATAAAACGTCAATGTAGTGGGTGGGTAAGAACTTGATCCAACTGTCCGTTCAGTTGAAGCAGTGGTGATAGATTTTCCTGCTCTCCTGGTCGCTTTGAGCTGCAGTCAGTGCTGGCCTTTGTTCTGGCACAATCCTGCCTCTTGGTATGGAAGTCGCTCCTGACGTCTGTTTTGTGCAGCTCTCGGATGTCGTCCCGCTCCTGTGTGGGATCTGATGTGCTGTGAGCTGCATTCAGCTTTCCTCCTCGTGCAGCCTGGGCTGGGGCCTCCCCAGGGAAGCTGAGCTGTGTGTTTAAAGCCCAGATTGCTGGAGGGGCACAAAGCAGGAGTGATGGTAAAAGCTGGTCCTGGGCTTTTGGCAGCTTTGCTGCTAAGAGAACATATGTGCTATCATATAGTAGGCAGGAGAGGCAATGAAAGGAAAGGAGTGTAATAGAAAGGAAGGTGACAGAGTGCCTGGCACTGTGCATCCAGCTCCCGTCCTGCAGGAATGCTGCTTCACCGTGGTGTCATCCTCTCTGAATGCTCTCTGGTCAGATCAGATTGTTCTTCTGATTTTAAGAACATACATCTGAGATAATAAGGCTTTTCGGGGCATCACTCTACTTCTGTGTGTGACCAGTCTGATGTGTTAAAATACCACAGTTAAAATACTGAGTTTGATGGAATCGGTTTTAAAATGGGATTTCTAAGACCAGGAAGAAAAAGAAGCTTAGAACTGGAACTTCCCTCTTTCTGTAGGTAGTGTCTGTGCTTATTTTTGCCTGCATTATGGTGATGTTTCCAATTATTGTGCTACAATGAGAAGACTGGGAGTTGTTTGAGAAAATATTAAAAGTCTCAGTCTTCTTGAGGCCATAGTTCCATGCCTTTACTTTCTATTGTTTTTTTTGGAGATGTTGCACCCTGTGTGCCGACTTGCTGGTTGTTAAAGCCTTGGTCCTGTGCTCATGGCAAAGGGTTTTAGAGTAAAACATGGCTAGAAAACAGGCGGTGTGAAATCAGGCATGCCTCCTGCTGGGCCCAATGGTATTTATACCCTCAGTACACTGTGGATTCTTCCTGGTATTCATCAGTTTTGTATTCTCTACAGAATATATACTGCTGTATTTTGCTTATGTAGATATTACAAAACCCAGGCACAGTGAGAAATCCTGAAGTCCTGCTGAAGGGCAGACCTGTGTCCGTGATTGCCCAGTCTCACTAAGCACGACATCTATGGTACACGTGGTACCAGGTTTTGCCTCTTGGATTGACACTTGGATTTCTCAACTGCCCTAAAACTAATAAAGCGGATTAGTGAGCATCTGATCTCGTTAATTAGATGAGTGAGATCTAATTGTCCAGGCATCAATTTGAACAGCAACGCAAGTTTTCCTGTTTTCTTTGCACCCTCTGAAGAATTAACGGTGACTCTGAAGGAAGCTTTTGTTAACTCTTGTTAGCTGTTGTTAACAGTAAATACCAATAACATTGCTATTTGCCCCAAAGAATGCAGAATGGCGTAATTATGAGTGCTAAACATTGATGCTACAGCTCAGCATTTTAGTAAAAACTTCCAATTTCTTTAGTCTGCAGGTTTAGGTCATATTATAATTCACAGATATATCAGTATTACTTGTCGAAGTTTAATATCTGCCAGTGATTACGTTAAACTGTCCACCAGAGTGCTGAGTCAAAAGCCCAGTTTTCAGTCAGTGCGAAAATACAGCTTGAATGAATTGCTGAAATAATGCTGATTGATATCAGCCCAGGATTTGCTGCAGTGATTACATTCAGAGCGTTGATGAGAATTAAAAGCGTGCCTTTTAATGCTTGTATGTATTATGATTTATTTTTCTCAGCTTTCTTAATTTTCCGTTGTCATTGACATGAGTGCAGATCCTCTGGTTTACTGCTGGTTTTTGTCCTGTATCCCGAGTGTGCCTGTGGTTCTGGTGCGCATGGTATTGATGGGTTTTTCCCCTCAGTCAAACAAAATTCTTGTCCTCCTAGCCTTATTGTCTTCATTCCAGTCAGGGATTGTCTGAGAATGTGCATACAACAGTCTGTTTTCCTTGTATCATCACCTTGTATGGACTCTAAAACTTCGCTTTGAATTAGGCATTCCGTCACCTCGTCATACCCCAGAGAGTTCATAATGCATCAGGTACCAGGTTTCTCAGTGCAGCATTTAACATCAGTAAACTCTGTGTCAGTCCCATTTAGTCTTATGCTTTTTAACAAATACTGAGTTTTCTTCATCATTATGACGGGAATGAGTGAATTAGCATAAAAGTTGCAATATCATATATTAGGCATTGGAGGATTTCTTCTTTTATTAATCACTCTGGTAAAAGAATTAAGTGAAGAAAATCAAGACTCGATTAAGACCAAATTCTAAAGATAGAAGTCCCTATAACTCACAAACTGAACAAAATGTGAAGCTGTATTGTACTAAGTTGGGAAGAAGAGACTGCTAATGCTTGTGCTCTTGGAATATTTTATTATGGGCTGAAGAATCCACTGATCAGTAAAAAGAGGTGTAAAATAGTAGGAAAATAATGTAGCATAATTATATGCTACTAATAGGTCAGGATTTCTGATAGCAGAATTGATATTGGAAAAATTTGAAGAGGTCAAGTATTTGGTGTAGTAATTTATAAGAGTTTTCAACGATTGGATTCTCTAGAAGTAATAACATTCTGTTCATGAGGCGGCTCAGCAGCGCTGTTACCAAACAATAAGCAAGGTATCAATGACATTGTATATTTCATGTGTATTTTATGCGTTGTCGAGGGGTGCGTTAGGTAACCCAGAAGTTGATTTATGTATGAGTCATAAGGAAGGAACTGCTAATAAAATCTTACCAGCGTGAGATGAACCTTGAGCAAGTGAATACTGAGTAGCAAAATTGCTGAGATTTGTATGTTTAATATGTTGTAAAGCAGGTGTTTCATTATGCCAGTATCACTAACAAATTATTTTAGGCCTGAAGCAAAAAATAATTGAAGAATACATTTCCATTATTCTTCAAATTGAATATAATATTTTAATAATTGAGAAGAGTTTAATGAGAAAGGAAAAGGAAAATGTCTTGTATAGAGAAGAGAGAGGAGAATATTTGACATCCCAATCTACTTCATCTTGATACATCACTGCAATTTTTAAATGAGGAAAGCCATGTGAAAGCAAGTTCACCTCTACAATGAATCCAAGAGACGTGCTAGTCAGAAGGACAAAAATAATTACAGTATTTTAACTGAAGAATTGCCGGTCTTTGAATTCTTATTGAGGGACAGGTTTCTATTTTTTTTGAATGAAATGCCAGCAGTGACCAATAGGCTTCGATGTTACCATGGGAATGGTGCCTTTGAGGTCATACGAAGGGACGGTTTGTGAACGGCTCAGCAGCAATTCTTGCTCGGCTTCTTTTAAGTGAACAATAGTTCTGATCCTTAAGGTAAAGAAGATTCTTTAGTCTGAGTTCAGGAAGCTTATTTGAAGAACCTTATCCCATCAGAACTATCTTGACTGAAGGGTTATTTTTCAGCTACATCCAATTGTTTTGTTAGTGCCAAGGAAGCTTCTCTGCATTTCCATGAAGGAAAATGGCACAGTGTCATAAAGCAGCTCAGATGTGCCTAACGCATACTGACAGAACAAAGAAGCTTTAAACTCTGCACGATAATGAAAATATGTTGCATTTAAATCAAGTCCCTGATGTTTCGGATGCTTCTGCACTGTTCAGAGTGCCTGATGCTTCATTCTGTGGGATTCCCATACCTCTCCCTACTTCATGCACGTCTCAGTCAATTCTGCACCCTAAAATCTTAGCAATTAATTTTCATTCCTGGTAATCCTTCTGTCTACTCCCAAGCACAGCACCTCTGTTTCTCTAGTAGCTCAGTGAGGAGATTGCTTATGCTGTGTTTTGAAGATTTGGAGAGAAGCAGATACAGCGTGCCTGCCTAATGACCATTACCTTAGATGGAGCATAAAGCAAGAGGAAAACGGGACCAAAAGGCTCCCTGGTGAGACACGTGTGTCTTGTTCTGGCCATGGGCAAGCCATTTGCAGGCCTGCAAATGGTCCTGTTCCAGCCACGTGCCTTGTGACAGGTCCTTTGAGAGCTGTTTGTTTCAGGAAGCAGGACTGAATACAAGCTGTGTCAGCTTACAAGATGGCCCTGAAGGGACCTCAGCAAGCTGCTCTGCACTGCTCTCCTCAGAGGCCCTGTGGGCTTTTTACTGTGCGGAGTTCTGCATGCGACCAGACCCCTGAAACTCCTGTGTGGTCAGGGACTGATGTGATGCTTCCATCTCCAAATGAGCTTTGAAAGTATCTGTTTCCTCATTCTCTTTAAATAGTGCAGCTGATACGGAGCGGTGCTGTTCAACTTCATATGAGCAAACCACACGGTTTAAAACAACAGAGCTGCAGAAGGAAATGAAGCTTCCCACCAGCATCCAGTCCGTTAGGTCTAATCACTGAGTGTGAGTGCTCACATGTGACACTCTAACACCCACCCAATGCTGTAGTTCTGTCCAAATCCAGTTTTTTGCTCTGTATTGCGGGTTTTACCTCCAGGTGCAGACGCAGGGTGTTTGGGTTGCAGGGGTTAAGGCAAGTTTTCCTGATGTCCCTTTGTGATTTGTTGCATTTTCTCGTGCTGGTCTGAAGAAGGTAGCACATCTTCATTCCTGTGACAGCCAGCAGTGTTATAGTGCAAGTGCCAGCAGACTGGGGAGACAGCTAGAGCTTATCTGGCGATGCCTCTGGGGGACCATTGCCTCTGTGAAATCCTTCTTGGCTGTCAAAGGAGCTGAAACGTTTTCCTCCTCCCTTCTCAATTCACTTTTCAATCTCAATAGCTTATTGGAATGACAGGGTATCAAAACGTCTGGAAAAGTAATGCCATACATCAAGCACCTGTGTATTGCAGAGGTCTGACAGTGCTAACAGAAGAGATGGATTTTATATAATCTCTGTCTCCTGAAAAGAATAAAAGAAAAATATTATAGACTTGACCTGTTGATCTCATTGAAACAGTCTGAGTTTTGTCTGGGTGGCTTGACAGAGCTGGATGCCCTGCATGCTGTTCAATAAGCAGAAATGCCCCGTGTACAAGAGCTGTTCTGGCCATCCCCATTAAATATAAAGGAAATCCCAAGAACACTGGTCATATTCCTTAGAGCTTTTTTTTTTTAACTCCAGTTTCTGGTCTTGTTTCAGGAATTAGTTTTTCATGGCCAAGTTGCCTCTGACATGTTGATAAGCTGGTATCTGGAAACATCCAGGTGACATCTCTCCCTTTCCCAGATGGCACTGAAACTCAGAAGAGTTCTCGTTTTCTATTTTCTACGTTCAGTGGAAAAGAATTATCCAGGGTTTCTTTAACTCTGTCCACCAACTCTGTATGTATTAATAACTACAACCTCATCACCTCTGGAGCAGACAGCAAGGTGTGCGTGCTGCCTGCTGCAGGCTGGGCTGCTGCTTAGAAGCCCTCCTTTCTCTGTTCCTTCTTTTGGAATGGAGAAGGGCAACCTTTCAGCATGTCCTGGGGAGATCTGATGGCTGGGATGTGAGCAGAGAGGGGCTGAGCAGGGCAGGAGCTTGGGAAAAGGCCATGAGTACCGGGCTGTTCCTCCAGCAGCACGGATTGGAATGAGCGTGCAGAGGTGTTTTTAGGAGGATCAAGTTGTTCAAGCATCCTTTCACATGACACATCTAGCAGTGGGAAAGCCCAGCTTGAAGCAGTTTGTTTCAACATTGTGTCAGTGTGAGGGTAGCTGGGAACTCAGTACTGCAGGTGGGAAGAACAGATCCCCTTCCCAGCCCCGAATTGCTGCGCCCTGGGAACAGCGAGTGCTGAAAGTGTGTGACAGAGCTGGATGTTTGTGTGAGCGTTCAGCAGTAGCACGCTTGTCTGTCAGAGATGCTGGTGATGCTGAATTGAAGCAGAAACATATCTATCGTGGCTGGGAGCAAGGAGGTTTGGGGAGCTGCTGATTTATGTGTTTTCTGGTGAAAACACTACTTAGTACTAGAGCTTATGAGAGATGTGAACACAGACATCTACATAAGCTTTACTGCAGGGGGAGTGTGGTGTAACATGCTGAGCATGTGTTGGAGGTAAGTATTTGCTCATGCAGTGCAAAAGTTAATCAAACTGATGCATAACCATTATCCAGTATATCAAAATAGATTTTCTGCTCACTGCTAAGAGAGCTTCTGGCTAACTTGGTTGTTGGGTTTAGGAAATAGGGCCGGGAGAGGTTTGAAAGAATTTATGCTTTTTGGAGTTTGCTGTGCAGAGTAGCGATTGCACAGAGATGGAAAGGGCTGTTAGTTAATCCCAGAGAATATAAGTATTGTTTTGAAAGGAAGAAGACTTGGGAGAATCCCTGCGTGTGATCTGTTGCACTTGGGATGCTTTGTGCCACCTGGCTCTGCGTCACGACTGGCAGCTCAGCCGCTATGGCTGGAGCAGCACTCAGGTGTGCTGCATGGGTGTGCTGCCCTGAGTTCTGCGCCCCTCTGGGCTGTGCCATCACTGGCATTGCTGCTGAAATAACATTTGGAAAGGCATGAACCAGCTGAGGGTGCAGTAAAATCAAAAGCAGTGTGTTCTCCTCTTGGACAATTAAGGCATAGTAAATAATCATGTGAGGATTTACTGAGCATTGGCACCTCTTAGTAATCTGTTTCTTCTTTCAGTAACCATGAGAATTTAAGGACTGGCATTAATTAAAGTGCTTCTAAATGGGATCTAGATACTGAGTACAGTACTAATAGGCTTATTTTTCTTCTTTGCTGTTTGTGCTTTGCCTTTTACAGGCTAATGTGATATATATTACTCCTTTCTCCTTTACTATATATAACTTCTTAAGTAATTTGCAGAACAGCGTAAACAATTTATGTGTAGTAAGTGCGTTGCTCAAGGTCTTGTAGAGAAGCATTAGAAAGATGGAATTGCAGTGTTTTTATAGGAATGTATCAAGCCATAATGGCATTTTTTGAGATTTCAGAGTTCGCTTTGCAAGGTTGCTTACAATTTATTGCTTTTAAAAAATAGGAAATTTTCTCCAGAAGGTGCCAAACTGATAAATGCAGTTTTTCTGTATGTGCCACCAAATTCATGCATGAGGGCTGAACTGGTCCAGAGGCTTCCTGAGCTCTCTGATAAACGATGGCCTTTCCTGATCCTAAGCAAACGCTGTGATTGACTCGGTTTGCTTCAGTCCTCTGGAAGAACAATGAGAAATGGGGGAGGGAAGAGGACAGAATTTAGACGTCTGCTGTCAGGACCACATGCTGATCTGCTAATGTTTTAGAGAGCTGCTTGCCTAGCTAGCTGTTATTTTCAAGTACATCTCATTCTTGCTGTGCACTTCTAGCCTTGTTTTTGTCTTTGGGAGAGGAGGTGGGAATGCTTCTGCATGTAGGGTCTGGCGCTATTTCATTGCATGCATTGAAGAATGCCAATATAAAATGAGCCTTCTGTAACCAGACGGTAGCTGTCAAAGCCAGAGGAGAATTTCTACTGTCCCTAAATAAACAACAATCTGTTACAACAAACAGGCCATCGCAGCATCCCTGCAGAGGCAGTTTTTGGTGTGCTGCAGACCAGAAACACGTCTGTGGCGTTACGAACACACGTGCACACGCATGCACATAGATCCATGTGTACATGGTATGCAGCTGATCTCTCTTTGCTTGGAATATGTGGTTCCCTTATTACAAATGTGAAGATTTTGTGATTTCCTACCTCCTTGCTTCAGAGTGCACCAAGTTGCACTTAAGCAATGTTTGGAAGGAGAACTCCTCGCTCTTAGCAACAAGTTCAGTGGAACAAATGAGGACACTGTTAAGTAATTCATCCTAGAGAGTTGCTGAACAAAGAGGTGGTAAACGACCTAGTTTATTCTTTCCAAAGAATTAGGAGCAGAATACTGTTCAGTTTTTAAACTTTTAAATGTACATTAAAGTGCTACAATTTGATCATACTGCTGAAGCCTTGCTTTTTAAAACTGATACTCAGAAAACGGTAAGTGTTCATTTCACTCTCATCTACTTCGTCAGCAGCTACTGAAAAACAGGAAGCAGATATTCTGTTCTGTATATATTGCAAAGTAAGAAGAAAATTGGATCCGTGTTCTGAAAAATGGCAGTAATCTTTTATTTCTTCTCATTGTCGAGTATCTGCTGTTAGATTGTGCCTTTCATACAGGTATATTTAGGGTCAGGAAAAATAAGCTTTGATCTTATGAAACAAGGCTTTTTTAAAAAATAGCTTAGATAATGCTGTTCATGTGACAAAGTCCTATTCCAGCTATTTTTATGGGGAAGAAGAAAGTAATACAATGTTTACAAACAAATTATGTTAATGAATTGCAAGCTAGAAGCCACCCGCAGACCAGGTTTACTGAAATAAGAAATACTGTAATGAAACTGGATGGAAACCTGAGGAGGTTGTTTAGCAAGTGCCCTTTTGTTAGTGAATGCAAACATACATGCATGCAAACGCACAGCTTTCTAAATTCAAACTGAAAAACTCACACTAAGCTCTAAAGCTCAACTGAACCTCCTTGAGATTGTTAGCATCATCTCTTAGTGTCACCACACAGAACGGCAGCAGCATTGCACTTCACTAGGAATTGTGTGGCTATATGAGACAAGGTCAAATTCCAAAGTAGCTTTGCAGTGTGAACAGCAAGGAGGAGCAATGAAAAGTAGTTTATTGCACAAATGCCTCTCTGAACACACCCGACAGAACAGAAAAATGGACCTGTTCTCTCTCTATATGTATTTAAACAAAAAAATAAAATGCAATCATAAGCATACTTGGAAAAGTACTGTGTTAGCTCCTGTAGCCTGCATCGTTTCCTAGTAAGACCTTTACTTTTTGCTCCTTCTAGCTTCAGTTTTGTTTGTTGGCATACAGGTGTGAGAAGGGGGAAATCAATTGCAGTAACCTATTTGTTCTTCCTCCTGCTTGTATAACTTTGTTCAGTGTTCTTTCCACCTACAAAACAAAGCCTTTTCTTATGGCCAGCTGTGCATGATGTCCAGTGCGTGTGTGCACATCTCGGTACAGCAGATCTTGTGAGCGCTTTCAAAACTGTGTTGATCCTGAAGCCTGAAAATGCACTTCAGCCATTCGGTTAAAAATGCAGGTCTGAGCTTGCAATTTGCATAAAGATGTTTTCAGAATTGGCGTAATTTGCTTGTGCAGGGTATCTTTCTTGTGCTCTGTTTTGTACGCCTACTGAGATCCTGTGCTGCAATTGATGCCATATGGGAAAGCGAGTTTTATTTTACAGTGGAAATCCAATGATGGATAATCACATTGCTTGTCTAGAAACAGACACGCATTAAGAGTAAAAATTATCCTATTAGGTCTATCAAGCAAATCTCAGATAAGCAGCAGTGATTATGATTTATCTGAGATTATCTACAGCTCTGTTCACATTATCCCCCTAGATGCATCCAGGCTAAGTGCGTTTTCATGAACTTACCATGCTTCCTGGCCCGGGGCCAAGGAATTAAAAGTAAAAAAAAAAAGGGGGGGGGGAGGGGGAGCAAGGGAAAAGGCTGGAAATTCAAACCCCTGCATTCAGTTTCAGCTTTCCTGCTCTGAAGCAGGGTGAGATTAGGTTAGGGCAGGCGCATGTGGGAAGTAGCTGAAGTGAAGACCAGAAGCTTTAGGTTTACTTGGGGAAGAAGTGCTGGAGGGCCAGCTGGGGGGCCCTGGGCAGTGTGGGCTGGCAGAGCTGGAGGCACGCAAGCAGCAGCGGGGTGGCTGTGGGCAGGCAGAGCTGTGCGGGACTGCTGGCAGGCGGGCGGGTGGTGGGTGCTAATGTGAGCTGCTAATATGAGCTGCTAATGTGAGCTAACGCTGTGCTCATGGCCTCGCTGGTGGAGCAGTGGCACGTGGCACGATGACAGCAGCGCTCCGGAGATCCCGGCAGTGCTCCCTGTGGAATTCGTCCTGAATCTTTTCAAAATCAGCCTTGGCCACTTGTGACGGGTGCAGTCTAACAGCCGTATGTCTCTTGCCTAATTACAGAAGTTACCGCGTGCCTAAAATCAGTCGGAGGGATAAACTCTCCACGTAGACATGTTTAGCAGCACAGACACTAAACACTGGCTAACTGGAGAGAGCAGGCTCTTAATCAGCGTTGCATGAAATGTGTGAGCATCTGCAGCGCGTGCCAGCGAGGCAGGGCTGCGTCGCTGCTCTTCTGCGTCCAGCAGCCATGTGGGTTACAAGCCTTGTGTCCCAGGAGCCTGGGTGCTAGCTGCATGCCCCGTTCCCAAAATGCCTGTGCTGTGGCTGTGAGCTGGGTGCACATCCTGAAGCAAAGCAGCACGCCGGCCCTGGAGCCTTGCTCAAAATACATGCACCTGTTCAAGGAGATAAGCGTGGATCAGATAAAGGCAACTAAAATAATTCTCCATCACCAAGCTGCTACCCAGTGGTGACAGCCATTCACAGAGTCTTTAAAGTAATTTTTCTTTTTCCTTTTGTTTTTCTCTCTTATTATTGTAATTGAATGTAGTGTTACGTGCCTTCTGCTCTTCTGAACTTTTATGCAGGCAAGCAGCAGGTCTTACATGTGCTTATGTCAGAATAACTTCAGAAACTTTTCACTTTCAAGTGTGTCAGTTAGTTGACTTAGATTTTGATAAAATTCAGGAGTTCAGATGAGACGTAGCAGTACTCTGTGGAAACGTGCTCTCCTTTATCACGGTCAAAGCTGGAGAAGAAGTATGTCCATCAGCACGTCTCTCCCTGGGGTAGTGATCTGTGCAGTAAAGTATTTTGATGAACTTTTTCCTTCAAAGCCCCAAGCCCAAAATCTGGGTCAGTTGAGTCCATATTCTTCATTCCTAGTTTTAACCGTGTCACTAAGACACCTTCACTTGGAGAGATACTTCTGATGCCAGGTAGAACAGCATTAGAAAACAGGCATAACCTGGAATAGTTTACATGTTGAATAAAAGGAATAATTTACGCCTTAAAGGGAAGAGGAGAGTTTAAGGAAATGTTCGGTTAGAATCTTTTTCTTCCTTTGTAAGAAGGTACGATACTGATCAGGAAATATGTAAAGCTGTGGCTTTGCTGTGAGGAAGGTGCTTCAGGTTTTAAGATGGCTTGCGTCACGTGAGAAGAAAAGTTGTGTCTGTTCACTTTGTTGGATGGAGCTCTTAATGACCTTTTCTGACTGTTCTTTGTAGTACAGATGTGTGGCCACTGTGTTTAGTACAGGCTGGATGCGTTTCATTGCTTAACAGTGCATTCTGCAATTTCCAGTAGCCGAATTTGGAGCAGTAAAGGCTTTTTCTGCCTGAAAATAGAAGCACAATCTAGATTCTGCTACTTTTCTGCCAACGTTTAAAAAAAATAACTGCTCTTTCAAGTCAGCTCCAAGTTACCTATCAGCTGCTCATTTCCTCACAGTAAGAAAGTAAGTTCTTTCCGTTGTTTTCCTCTGACACCTGTCTGTAATTTAAGCTTTGGATCATCATTAACACATACTGCCTCAGGCCTTTTGGAAATCATTGAAAAACTATTAAAAATTTGTAAATATAGTACATTACAGACATGGGAAATTGAGTGGGAGTGCTTCAGAGTACTTGTGGAGCAATGACAACAGTTCAACAATGTTGACAGAGAAAAATCAGATAATTTTCTGCCATTTCTATGTATACTGCCTCCCGTTTCCCAAATATTGTGCTTTTAGTCTTTTCAAGCTTCAAATCTGTTTGGGTTTGTCTTTTTTTTTGTTGTTGTTCTGGTTTTGGAATTGCTCAGCTTACATCCAGACAGAAATTGAGATCGCAAATTGTGTTGTTTTTTTCTTTGTTTTCCATTTAATTGGAGCACCCATCCTCTTGCTAGATGGGAACCTACGTCAGTTCCTGATCAGGAAGGCAGCCCTGAAGTCTCTGCCCTCGGCCAGCCCTTTCGTAGCAGGCTGGAGCCCTGTCTGCCCTGCTCTGCAGAGGCTCCTGGCCAGGGGTGTTGCAGGGCTCTGTGATGTGCTGCAGCAGCGCCAGGCTGAGTGCTCAGCCCTTGAGCTGGGTGACATCCATGGTGTTGAAGAGCCGTTCTCTTACAGATCTTCAGTACGGTCTGTTCTGGTTTGTGTATTGTAGCATATTGGAAATTAAAAGCAATTATGCTAAGAGGCACCTTAAAAATATATTACTTACAGTAATACTCAAGTTTTCACTGATGTTTATTTTGAAAGTAGCTTTTTTAAAACTTGTATTGAAGGCACTGTTTTAGGTTCTGCTCTGTGTGAGTAACAAAGGTAAGAGGTGAGATTTACACTTTGACACTCTCTTTCTCTCACTGTTTTTCCTTTGTCATGTTTTAGCTGCAGACACTTGCTTACTTGCAGACTTACTTGTACTTAAAAGCCATGCGGGAGACTGAATCCCATGTGAACTTGCATACAACTTCCTCTTTTTGAACTCAGTGTTATTTTTCCCCTTGTCCTCAGACTGGCCTGTGTCAATTGCTGAAACGTTAGCATATGGGGAGCAGGAAGGGTGACAGCTGATGCTCATGTTTCGCAAACAGGAGCAGCACAGAAGGAAAGAAAATAGAGAATAGCTGGAGAAAATGTTTTATTTCTCTCCCTGAACTGTGGCTGTTTCCAGCCACTTCTTAGAGTGAGAGTACGGTCAGGCTTGGAGCTATTTTGGCCTGTAGGTTCCAACCAGTCCATTCATCTCCAGCTTGACAAGGCAGCATGACAGCCGTTATATTGAGCCTCAGAGGGAAAAGCCACGAGATAAATTGTCTTTTCCTTCTCTTCTTTATTCCTGTTTTTCCCTAACCGTGTTGGAGGTGACATTGCACAAAGTTTGATGGAGTTTGTAATTCTCAGCGTGGAAGGATAAAGAAGAGATGAGTTGCAGTTTGTTGAGGATAACATGCTAGTGTGATGCTACTGTTTGTTCCTGTGGCTCAGGAACAGTAATAATGCAGATATTAAGTTTGTGTTAATGAGTTGCAGCCACCAGTCCACACCCCACTATGCAAAAACTGATAGAATACTGGTGACAATATTGTATCTGTTAGCAGACCTGTTTTAAGATTATATTCCCTGGATTCCTTCCCCCTTAATCTAACCTCATTTACTGTGAAATCCCTTCCCACCTGAACAACTTGCAGATTTGGAGCTAGGATCTTCTCAAGCAAATCCAACTTGTTGAAAGGAAGAAAATGTAGGCTGCTGTAATGTGATAAAGATAACTCCTGCCACGTTTTTTTCAAGTTATCCTTTTTTTGTTTGGGTTTGTTTTGTGTTCTTGTTTTTCCTAACCAGTGCAGGTGTTTTGCTATTCAGAGTAAGTGTGAGCCATTTGCATTTTGCTGCTGTAGTCCAAAGCTTAAACTTGATGTGGATTTTGGGCTGTTTTATATCGAAATGAGTTTGTCTGTTGCTGTTAACTTTCCATGGTGTGTAATGATGTGTGAATGTGTGCATGTGCGTTTCAGTTAGGAAAAAGGGATGCAGGATGTAAGCAGCGTTTGCTTTAGCTGTGTAAACAAGGCTTAACAGCGTGCTTCATGCCATGCTTAGATGTGTAAATGGACTCTCTGCTCTCTGCTGCTCCACAAGGGTTCCCTAACATTTGTTCCTGATTTGGGTTGCTCCTTTAAAAACTAAGAAATAAGAAGTCCATCAGCCTAAATCTTCCATCCACGTTGTAATTTGAAACTAACCAGCTACTTTTATAGCACGCAGCTGACATCTGTTAAGTATTTACTTCTTTTTCTAATAAATCTGGTCAGGTATGCCTTGTTCCTTCTTGGATTACCTCACAGGAGGCCTCTTTAGAGATCTGACAGGTATTGACAGATTCAGGAAATGCATCTTTTATAGCTGCTGCGTGCTATCAAGGATGATATTGTGCAAATCTTTTGTGGGCAAGCATCCAATTACATGGCAATTTTGAGTGAATAACATAGCATGAGAACAGGCTCACCTGTAAGGAACTGACCAATGAAGAAACCAAAGTGTTCACCTGTGCTCCATGATAGATTTGTGGTGCAGCTCAAGGCCCCGAAGGATCTTTAGATCTTTCCATTACATGAGTCACCCAAGCTTCTGCTTGACTAAAGCACGGTCTCTAGCTAGGAGGACATTCAGTCTTCACTTGGAAACAAAGCGTGGGGAACTCACCGTGTTTTTCACAGGAGGTGACATCAGTGGTTAACAGCTGGTGGACTATTAGAAATGTGCGCAGGTCTCCCTGTGTCTGCTGGAAGAAGTGCACCTAAGAGTGCTGCAGGGACTGGCGCTGCTCTGAAGTCAGCCCTGGCAGGCAGTGCGTGCTCAGTTCTGTCAGGATTGTGCATAAACAATACCTAAATTTTGCAGAAGCTTTTTATTTAAAACTTTCTAGAATTCTCCACTGAATTCTTGCTGATGTTAAGAGAGATTCGATTATGAAAAGTTGGCTGTAACAACTAGTTTTCTCCTGCTGTATCTGAAATGTTTTCTTCCATAGTGATTTTGCAAACTTGTGTTTGAGCTCTGCGGTTTGTCTCAACGAGGACTCAGGTCACCCCTCGCAGAAAGGATGGGAAAGGCCAGGAGGAAAGGTGTGGTTAAAAATTGGCACCCAGTTCTGGAGAAGTTTGTGCGAAGCAAAATGACATAGTTCAAAAGAAAGAAAAAGATTGGCAATCCATGAAGGATCAGCTAGTGCAAATGAGATGCACAACAACGGGCAGTAAGAAGGGGATTGAAGTGCTTAAAGCTGTGTGCATAATACTTCCGTACTTAGTACCTAAATGATTGTTTGTTGTTTTTCTTCAGGAAAGTTAATTCTTTCTGCAAAAAAAACGCCTCGGCAGTTAAAAGTAGGCTGTTGAAACAGTGAAGGATCAAAATTGCTGCATTGGTCTTCACTACGGGCATAATAAAGACAGCAAGCTGACATCTATTATTTGCAAGTATTTTGAAAGAAGCCTTAATATCTGGAGTATAGTGTGCTGGAGAGATAAGACTGAATTGGTTTGTCCACATTACAATAATGCATCGTGCCTGGATGCAGACATTTCGGAGGAAGGTTGCAAATGAAATGGAGCGTGCTGGCAGAACGGTGTGAGCTGTCACTGAGCTCAGTCACCTTCCTGAGGTAGGAAGAGAAAGACTGAAATGGTCGCATTTTTACATAACGTAACTTTTCAGTTCCTGTTAGTGATTTGACTAGCTATGCTGTTAATGAGCAATATTTGAGAAAGCCTCTAAATACCGTGAAGAAAATGTCACGGAGCTCACACCAGCATTTCATGTTTGCAGTGGAAAACCCAGCTCAGGTGATTGAGACACGAAAACATCCTTGGCATGGCTGATGGAGTAACCTCAGACCAGGTTCTTAGGCTTTTTATTTAGGCTGATATTTATACCTTATGTAAATCTGAAAGTTAACATTAAGAGAAGAAATAAGAACTATTGATAGACATTTTATGCATCCAGATTCACTGGGAATTTGTGTACAGCTCTGTGAAGTTATGGGTAATTTCCCTCTGCAAAAGAGAGGGCGAAGGCATGAAGGTGTGAGCTCTGTGGGCAGTAATCTTGCCAATATCAGACTGTAACATCAACCAAAACTCAGTTTCTCTGGAACCCTTCATTTCTTTAGGCATCTGTTCAAAGAATGCCTCAGGACAGCGCGTGCCTGCATGGCACGGAGAAGAAGTTAGCAGAATAGGAGTGTTACAAGTTTTTTACCTGTGCATGAGTTTGCTTTCAGTGCATATATAGACACATCATCAGTAAAGCGTAGTGCTTTGGTCTGAACAAGGTTAAAAAAAAGTGATCAGCTTTATTGTATTGCACCTTGATGGTGGATATAAGGAACTAAATCAGTTTTATTTTTGTTAGCATGACTTTAAGTTTAACTGTAGCATTGAGCGGCGAACGTCCCATTTTATTTCCTTTTTTATGATTTGTTTGGCAGCAATTATAGTATATTATGGTCTTTTTTATCCTTCAGCTCCTGTTAGGGCACTGTTAAGATGCAGTACTAACGGCATCTGAAATGTTTTTTCTGTTCAGAAAAGTAAGGAATTGTATGTAAATACTGCCTAAAAGTTCCTACTTAGCCTTTTTTCCTCAGTATATACTAATAATGGATTGAATTACATGGATAAGAAGTAATGTTTATTCAGTGTAGTTTGCCTATGGGATTCATTGTCGGGCCATTTTATTAAATCCTGTTACAAGCAATTTTTTCAAGAGCTTTGACTATTATTTACTTTATAGTGAGATTTGTGGCAGCTGAACTGGACCCAGTAAAATAGTGATGCTGAGATGTAAACATGAATTGCCTGGGTTTATGATGGATGGGCTAAGAGGGGCTGCACAGCTCCCCTCTCTGGATTCGTTCTGTAACTCGGAGTGCAGCAGGACCTCAGCAGGCAGCTCTGGATATGTCAGAACCTCTGTTTCACAGCTCCTCAGCAGAGTGACATAAGGAGAGTGCAAGTTTGGATAGCTTTGTGAAATAAGAGGCGATTTTGGCATTAATGCTAGTGGGAATTAGCGGTATCCCGAAAGTCGAACGGCTGCAATTTGTGTTTGGCTTTCGTGATGAGCATGAAGCTCCTGAAACGTAGGCAGCTGTTTCTCACTCTGGTGCTGTATGTAGCACACGAGGGCTACTTTTCTATGCACGCTCTCTATCTTTCTTTTGCTACAGTTCCGTTTTCTGGCTTACGTCCATCTTTTCCGTAAGACTGACAATTTTCAACTTCATTTTGTATATCTGTATTCAAATGCAGATTTTGTCTTTGTAGCTGGGGCCAAGTAAAAGGCATCTTTGGAAAAAAATGCTAATGCAAGTGCTGTGATAAGGCAGTGTTCTTTAGGTACACCTTCCTTCTTAGGAATGTTTCTTTGAAATCTAGACCAAAAAAAATAAACCATTTTCCTCTTATCAAAATTGCTTTAATGTCCTCCAAATGGTGTATCCATATGAAAAGAGGAAAGTGGATGGGTGATATTGAGCTATTCATTGACTGTGCTGCGTTTGGGAGGCTCTGCTTTATCCCACTCCAGACAGAGTTTGAAAAAAGCAGCTATTTATTTTCTTCTTTATGGTTTAGCTGATGACCATCCTCCGTTTACTGAAATGACCCAGCAGCCCTGGGCAGATGACAAACATTGCTGGCATCTCGTATGTAATCTGCAGCATACGGATGCAGAATACTGCAGCAAAGAATCGACTTGGATGAGAAAAGCTATGAGGGCAGCTTGAAATCCAGTGTATAGAATTTCTGTAACAAGCAGCCAAAAAAAGAATACAAAGCCTGTGATGACACTCGGTGGTGATATTTGTGAGGACTTGAAAAACTGCGGATTCTGAAAGGTTCCATCTCGGTGAGGCACAAAGAGAAAGCTTTCTTCATTGAGCAAAGATGAGTGAAGTGAGCAGTGCCACGCACGGTCTGCCATGGGATGCCGGTGCTGTGCTGCGTTGGTTGAGTCACACAGTTGTACTCAGCAAGTGCCAGGCAGCTTCCACGTTAAAGAAAATTTGGAATAACTTTATTATTCTCTCTTAACAGCGTATAAAGTCCTTTTAAGTGCACGGGTTTCATTTTTCATACGGACCCATTAGAGCTAAATTAATGTATTTGTAGAGATAGCTCAGTCATCCCAAATTACTTTTCTGTCTGATGTTCAAGCTTTTGATAGCATACTTTGCGTTTGAATTGAATTTTGGAGAGACACTGAGCATGTTAATTAGGTCCTCTGTGCTCCTTGTGCTCTGAGGGGAGGAGAAGCAGAAGGGATAATTCCTGGCACCTCAGTTGAGCAGTGTTTGCAGAGCCCACGTCTCTTTCCTACAATATTCCTTCCGTGCGATTAGAAGCAGTCGTTTCTAGCATTGACGTCTTTGCTGTCTCATAACATGAATTTGCTGAAGGTGTATGCAGTAGTTGGGTGGTACGCATCTCATCCTGAGCTACAGAATTTGTGTTTGTGAAAGCTTATCCTGAATGTCTTACTGAAATGTTAAAATGTCCCGTTACAACAACACTTACACTGCAAAAAACCAGTAAATATTTGGTTGGAAAAGAAGTATAGCACAGCAGGGAAAATATTTGTGTTGGTTAATCCTTGTTTGCATAACCATGACACTTTTTTTTCCCCCGTATTCTTTTAAATGAGACAGCAGCATTAGGGGTGTCAGTAATGGCAGGGGGAGGAGGCAGAGTGTTTTGTGTGCTTTCCTGCCCTGCACTGGGGCATGCAGACAGCACCAAGGGCAGGAAGGCAGCATGGCTGGCCAGCAGCTGCCAGCTCTCTCTTTGGCACCTCACTCATTCAGAGCAGGTGTGCCTGAGAGAATGAGCTTTACAGGCATGTTTCTATGGCTGGGGCAGAAGCAGTCTTCCCACTGATGCTCCTGTTTCTGCTGTCAGGAGTTTGAATGTGGAGCCTAACGCCTGGAGCATCCCTGTCTCAGTGCCTCAGGGCCCCTGAGCAGTCAGCCACCCTCCCAGAGCCTGTCCTGTGAGCAGCAGCTGTTAAACTGACTGGAGACCTCCCTCCAAAAGTCACTTCAATAATGTGGTGGCAGGAACCTGAGGGACAGCACAAGTGTTAACTTTGTCACAAACGGGGAGTGAGAAGAGGAAAACCCATCAAAAAAAAGTGAGAATGGAGTGGTGAATATAATGAAAAAGGAAATGGTACCGGTGCACGACAAAGCAGGAAAGAAATGAGGTAGAACACAACAAATTTCATAACAAACTTGGTAATTATGAATTTAAAGGAAATTGTGGCACTCATTCTGATGCTGGTAAAGTTACTGGGTTAATTTTAAAGCGTTAGAAAAATATCAAGTAAGCATGGGCAGAAAATGGTTAGAAAGTGAGAAACTTTGCACCTTGTCTGTTGCAGACAAGTGTGGGGAGGAAGGAGCAGGGTGAGGGAGTTGCTGCCTTCTCCTGGTGGCCTGGCAGGCATTGGCAGCAAGGATGGCTGTGGATCTGCGAGAGAGAGAAGGGCTCTGACAGCTGAGAGGAGATCTGGCAGTGGAAAGACAGAGAAAAATGAAGCCCTGGATGAGAGAGAATTGAGGTCAAAACAGGAACAGATGTGCACTAAAAATAGAAGGACAAGGAAAAGATTGATGTGAAGTTCCTTGCAAATAGAAGATACTAGGGGGAGGGAGAGACATCTAATTAAAGGAGGGGTGGAAAAGCAATGAAATGCAAGAGGAAGAAAAAAATTACTCTGCAAATTAAGGAGCTGCTTCTCTCCTTTAATTCAAGTCATTCTTATTTAGCTCTAACTAATTTAGCTCTTGAATCCTCTGCCTTTGTTATTACTTGAAGAATAAATGAACCTTATGTAAAGGGCACTGGGGTAGATGTTGCTGAATACCTCTGGAAAATCCAGATAATGACATTAGGAGAATTAGTTAAGCTGAAGTAGAGTCTACATTTAGTTCTAATTAAACAGGAGATGGCAGCCAGATTAGTACGTGAAATTTAGATAGGGAATTCTAACAAGTTATGGAAATTGTGGAAGTATTTGACTTCTAGAATGATTTCCTGACCTGTTTGCGCTCCGTTCTGCTTTGTTCCTAATGATTTCACATGGCCTGAGGAACGGGACCCTTTCTTATTGGTGCATTACAGCTCTGTCATTCCTGCAGTCAGCCCAGCAAGTACCTGCCTTGGTAGGAGCTTGGCCCTGGCAGAGAAACAGGGAACGAGCTTAGTTTGTCTCCAGAAGCAACAGAAAGCAAGAACTAAACCCAACCCAGTCAATCTGTTTAGCCTTTTTCTCCTACAAACCCAAAAGAGTGCAGGAGGAAAAACAGTATTTCAGCAACTTGTCCGTTCCCTTTCCCCTGTTTTCTGCAGCATCAGCAGAGGAGCTGCTCCTGAGCTATGGTAAATCTTTAGTCTTTGAAAGAGAACGGGCAGCGGGAGGAAAAAAAAATGGAGGTAGCAAACCTGTTTGCATGGAATGGGAACCTGAGAAGTCTTCAGCGCCAAACTGGCCAAGCAGACGGAGAATCTGAACTTTTACCGTCAGCGGTGTCAGCTGTGCTCAGTAGCCTGGTTGTTTAACTTCCCAGTATTGGTGTCGATAAGCAATGAATGTCACAAAATGTTCTTCTTGGTATTGCTAGTGAATTCTTCAGAGGTAGTTTTGTGATATTTTATCAGATGTTTTATCAGCACCACCACTGCAAGCAAGCTTTTCTTTGTGTTGTATCGTCACAGTGCCTGTGTCACAGCAGCAGATCCTCAGCTGCACTGAACATGTTGTCCTTACTGGCGTTTGCAGGAATCTCTGTAGAGTCTGCAACATTGCACACGTGATGCTTTAAGATACAAGAGGCAATTTTCTTTTTGTGTTTGTATCTGTAAGAATAAGCTACCACCACGTCATCTACAAGCAGCTCTGTCTCCAGGCATTTCACAAACCATCCCTCCTACAGAGCTACCAAATTTTTATGGCTGTTACAAACAAGAAAGTTATGTTTCCAGTAAAGATAATGAGAAAAACAGGAAAAAGAGCTAAGACTCTTTCTGCCTTTGTTCCCTTACCCTAAACCTCCTATCTAAGGAAACTTCTGGAAGATCTGCTGCACTAAAGGGTTGTTTGAAAACTGAGTAAAGAGGTCAAGAGATTTTTTTTTAGACTTGTAATGTCACATTCATTATGTTTACGTTCCACAGAAAGCCTGGAGTCTGGTTTTGATCCTTACTTTGCTTCCAGTTGCAGTGACTGACATCCTAATTGAGGTCCCCAGGCACGCAGGGACCCCCTGAACTAGTGGGACCAGTCCTCTGCCTGCTTGAAGGCTATTCCTCCTGCAGGAAGCTGAGGGGAAGCAGAGGAAAGCCCAGTGATGTGTTTGTAACACGGCTCTGGGTAGACTGCAGAGCACACAAGTGTGATACCTGTTCCACAAATGCAGACCGTGGAATTCTTTTTTTTTTTTTTTTTTTATTCCCCAAACAGCAAGGAGCAACCTACCTGACTGCGGAGTAAATGGGTGGGGGTGCGCATGTCCTGTTCTTGAAGACAGGAGCAAAAAGCTTCTGATTAGGAATATCTGCTAGAATTGGCTTTTTTTTCCCTCTCAGATTTCTAGGTCCTGTATTATGCGATATAAATGACCTTATGCAGGGGCAATTTCAGTGCACAGCCATAAATGCCTTAGGGAAGGATAGTATCTAGTATCATTTATATTCATTTTCAGCCAATTGTGCTGTAATGGATATTTTCACTGTGCCTGGTTACACGGTTCTCACCTGCAGAGCACTTGTACTGACCTGTTCCATAAAGAAGCTGCTTCAGCCTTTGGAGAAAGGTTCCCAACTGAAGATTGCTGTTTATGTAGTCTTAGTGTTAATCACATCTCTTGGTGGCAAAATCATTCCATGTGTTTAGAAGTAACGTGCCCTGCTCAGGAGCAAAGCTTTCCATGGCAGCTGTAAATATCAGAAATGCTCCTAGGTAAAAAAAACTTGTCTTAAATGGCGGTTAGGGCACAGTAATAATTCATTCTCATAATTCTTGTAATATATCGGAGCAGTTAGATGGCTGTAGTATAGTGCTTTTCAGGGATGCACTGATAGGTTTCAGCCTTCCGAGTTCCCTGCCTATGCAGCATGCCAGGTGCTTTACGAGGAGTCGCCACGCAGCTGTGCTCTGCAGCACGGGCTTCTGGAGTTCTGGGCTCGTTCTCAGTCAGTGATGTCTGAATTGAGTGTGCATGAACTATAAGCAAAATGCCTCCGTTTGCTGCGCCTGCAGTTTACAGAGAATCCTACACGTCTTCAACGCTAATGTTCTCCCTTACAAAAAAATCTAGGACTGTTCCTGGCATCGATGTGCTGCCATTCTTTTTCCTAAGTCAAGGCCTCAGTTTCATTATCTTGTTTGTTTGGCTACACTCAGTGTCTCACAAGAACTCTGCAAGCATTTCTCTTAGTATAAAGTAGATCTACAAAAGGCTGCTCACAGCACTTTAACTGAAATAACAAATGATGAGTGCAGTGTTTTCTTAATTCTTCAGTCAGAAAAATGGACTGCATGGACCGCAGGGACCAAGCGAGCAAAGCTGTGCTCAGGGTGTTGTTTTTGAGAGCAGGCAGAGGATTGACAACTGATGTCTGGGGTAGCATCTCAGGACAGAGGTCAGTGTTCAAAAAGACATCAGTGATGCATTGTTCTCTGCTTTATGAAAGTGGCTTTTTAAAGATGGAGAAAAAGCTGACTTGCGTGAGGGAGATATGGCGTCCCCAGCCTGGCTGGCCATCCTCTGGGAATAAATTACTGGGAGGAGAACAGTGGGAGTCAAATGTTAGGACTGCAAAGGTCCTCATCTTCCACGTGCAAAAAAACTGCCACAATGTGAATACTATAACATGGTTCATATAATACGTACTTCTTGCATGTTTCAAGTTTAGGTCTAGAAATGCCATAAAGTTGGATCTGTGTAATGAGCAGTTTCTGGAGACAAAATTCTGCTGCTGTTTTTTCGATGCTCAGTAGGGCAGAAAGCTCAGAGCTTTCTGGCATATGGATTACAACAGAAGGTTTGAGGCAAAGGAGTTCAGAATACATGGAATAAGTGTAGCTGAAATAATCTGCCAGTAGGGAAGAAGCCTCTGTTTCACATCTGCTGTTCTTATCTCACAAGAAGAAGGCCTTTGCAGCACAGTTCCAACCGTGTCAAACTGCTTGGCTAAACAAGCAACATTTGATCACAGAATCACAGAATCACAGAATCACAGAATTGTAGGGGTTGGAAGGGACCTCCAGAGATCATCGAGTCCAACCCCCCTGCCAAAGCAGGTTCCCTACAGCAGGTAAAATAGATGTTTCAGATGTTGATATTCATGCAGAGGCTGTGACCAGAAAGGGGAAAAACAAATAAATCCAGTTTTATATCTGCCTGCGCAGCCCAGAGTTCTACTAAAACCACAACTGCAATACACGTTTTTTGAAATACGTATGATCTCATCCCAAAAACCACCATGTTAGAAAAAATAGTTCTCGTGTTTAATAGCCTTGTATCTTAATTCAGAGTTGGATTTCTCCCACTGCTGCTTTCAGACACTGATATTCTTAGAGCCTTACTTGTCAGATGGAATGAGCAGCGTTTCTGGATGTTTGTGCGTGCCCACAAACCCGCCATCTGCATGGCTCACAAGTGTTGACAACTGCTTCCACTTCAGAGGAATCCCAATTTGTCAGGATGCGTGAGGTAAAGAGAGGAGGTGTCCGTCAGCCTCGGCTGCAGGGCTGCTCTCACTGAAAGGGTGCCTGAGGGTGACTGCAGGTTTGTGCTGGGGCACCTTTGGGAGGAGGAGGCATGCCTGCGTTTCCATCGTGGTGGCGATCGCCTCTGCCGGGAAGATGGGGTTTTTAGCAGCTGTCAGCTCCTTTACGTGGTGCGTTGAGTCAGTCAGACTGTTGTATCAAGAACGAACAGAGCTTTCAAATTCAACTGATGGTTTCTAGTTCAAAAAGCAAGTAAATTTCTTTCCACTTCTCTGTAGAGTTCTGTTTCTCAAGAAGGTAAATTTGAACGATGTGGACGTTGTGTTTACAAAGAAGAATGCTAGTAAGAAGATAATATTTCTGCTTAACGCTACTGAGCAGAATACAAACCGAACTGATATTGTAGTTAGTGCTAGTTGTATTAAACCGAGCACTAAAGCCAAAAGCACAAACTGTTATCCCATTGTTGTTGATTAAATCTCTTCAGCCAGAAGAGCCCCATGCGCTCTTGCTGCCTGGTAAATAAGGCAGGTAAATTTTCATTATTGCGTTTCAAGAATGGTAACAACTTAAAACATTCCATCAAGGAGAACAATGTTAAGTGCTTTTGTTCTTTGTTTCTCCTTAGCAGTTTAAATCGGCATAAATTTTAATTTAAATTATGAACTATCTGTGTGTAAGGGCAGGATTTTAAGACAAACAAATGCAGGCTTTGTATGAACCTAGAGGATACAAAAGCGTGTAAAAAACTGTTTTCAAATTTCTGGAATGTCCTTCCAGACACATTCACATTAATGTTAGAAGTCATACAGAAAAAAAGCTATTAATTTTGCTGACTAACTCTGCACCAGAGGAGTCTTTACCAAGTTTCTGTGGAAGTGCTTTGCTGTGGCATCGGTTATGCCAGAAATTCTGACTCGTTGGAACTCAGCTATTTCATGCTCAAGTGATTCTTGGAATAGCAGGAAGATGTTCAGAAATACACGGTTGTGCTGCTGTATGCTCAGTGGAAACAGATGCCTGGGTTGCCTCCCCAGCCCTGCCTGCTTTAGCTGGGCGCAGTGAGGGCGAGCAGCAGTGATGCGCTGTGCTGCCACCCCTGGTGCTGCCACATGCTGGGCGTCTTTATCTCCTGCTGTGGCTTTTAACTCTCAGAATTAAAACAAGGTGCTCTGTCTGCAACAGTTTAAAAGCAGTCCCTATTTCTCATTACTATATTTCATAAAGAAATATGGCCATGGCCCATGGCAAATCCTAATATCAGAATAGTGGTGTGATACAGCATGGTTATGCTTCAGAACCGATAACTAAACGTACACTTTGGATTCCCTTTACTTCCTCAGCCCTGCTATGAAAAGCATTCAGCTTTACAGGTTATGAGTCTAAACAATTTAACATAAAGTTGAGCCCAAGCAAATGTAGGAAAGTAGGGATGAAGTAAGCTTATGGGAAAAAAGAAGCCAGAAAAAAAGCAATCTGTAACTACAAGGGAACATGCAGAAAACATAACAGGATTCATAACCGTTCTAGCTTCATTGCACAAGTTTCTCTTTGCAACTCACAGCAAGGTCAAGCCTTATGTGTGGTGAAGTCGGGGTAGGGAGGGAAGCAGTTCTCCCCTGAGGTGTGAAGGCTTCATGTGGCAGTGGTGGTACATGGAAGTGATCTGCAGGGTACATCCTACCTTCTGGGGATGTGCCTGAGGAGCCAGGCGGTTCAGTGTCTGCAGCCCCACGCTTAGATCGAAGCATGTGCTCAGGGTCTATAATCTGTGCAAGCAGCAGGCAGTGTTTTCTTTCTGCCTCCTTAGGAACCTCTGGGATTTTTGTTCTCCTTTCTTTGCTTCTATTTGACAAAGAAAAATGATGCATAATCAAGGCATGTAAGCATGGATGGATCTTAATTTTCAGCTCTTTCCTCTGCTACATTTTCTGCAAATATAGCAACCGTTCTGTCCTTTACTCCTTCCATCCCTTCTCCTTCCTGTCTTCTCTCCCTTCTGTTCTTTGCAGCTACTGCTTGGAGTAAAAATAGCATTCAGAAGGAAAACCTGGAGCACACAGCTCCTCATTTTTATGCTCTTAATGACTGGATAAAGGGAAGAGCGATGTTGTTGGCTGGGCATATGTGAAAAGCACAGGTCTTCACGTTGGACAACCTTCCTGTGAGATGGGAGATCAGAGTCACTGCAAAGGCTGACGCATGTTGATTTTGGACTGTGTGCCGTCTGGTTGCTTAGAAGTTGCTTTGTAGTTGCTTGTTTAGGAGTTTAATTAAGGTAGTGAAAGATTCATAACCTCCCTGCGTTTGCAAAATTTACAAATCCAATTGATTCAAACATCAGTTTTATAATCAAATGCCAGCATATAATCAAAATTTAGATTTAGGGTATTTCTGGCCTAATCAAGAGATGATTTAGAACCTGCTCAGTTCAGCACATAGTGAGCAGGTCACCTCCTTACCCCCACAGGACAAAAAGTGCACGTTACTGATCAATGGATTCTGAATAGATTCCGAGATGTGACCTCCGTTGTTGATCGTTTTTGTGTGCCAACACGAGCTGATGCTTTACGATTACATTTTGCTGCCCTGGTAAAGCTGGTGCCCCCATTAGTTGTCTACCCAGCCCCTGCCATGAAGGCAGCAGGACACAACAGGCCTGTTTGCCCATCCTTGATGTTCGTTGTGCCAGTACTGTCATTGTTTAAAACTCACAGAAAGATGGTTGTATGCTGGGTTTTCAGGTTATGGGGTGTGGATCTGTGAAGAAGGAGATACGGGGCAACCCGCAAAGCTTGCTCTTTTGGCAGACTTGAAGAATATTTTCCTAGAAGAAAGCAGTCTTTTTTATGCCCTTGGCTGTGAAGTTATGACGGTCAGAAAATCTCTTTTTCTTTCTAAATGCATTGGAAAAAGCCAAAGCATTACAAAACACTTTATGAGGTTTTATCAAGCTTTTGTTATCAGCTCTTATCCATAAAATGAGACTTTATGTGTTATGTTTGGTCCTAAATACTGACTGGTTGCTTTGCTACATTTAGCATTAAACTAAACTTGTGGATTTTTCATCCTAAAGATCACACTGTTATTAAATAACAAAACTCAGTAACAATAAAGCTGAATCACCAGTTTTATTACAATAAAACAAAATAACAGATGATAACAGGGAGCCTAGGAAGAGATGACAGCAGTCAAGACCTGCATTCGTTAATAGTTAATGCTATAAAAATGGTCTCTAGAAGAGAACAAAGAAGTTGCTGAAATGGAGACTTAGTAGGCTGCTGAACAAATACATTATCCCCATCTTTTGGGGCTCATTTTCACGCAGTCAGTCTGCGCACGCATTCATTCAGCTGGTGAACATTTTACTTTGAAAGTCTAAAATTGATGAGCTATTTATTAAAGTAATTCTTTCAAACTGGCAGTGCAATTATGCGAGGGATTATTGTCTCTTCATTTATTTTTCTGGTGTGATTAGCTGTGATGCCTTAACTCATTTATGAGAATGACTTATTTTTAATGGTTTAATTAAAATTGAACTGGGAAGCAAATGGGAAGAGTTACTTTCAATGTATACTGTTGTGCCAAATGCTTTTGATGACAGTCATCTTTTTATTACCTTCGGATAATTAATTGGGTGTATTTATGTACCAATATCGCCTAATTAATTCAGGAGCGAGATAATTAATTTAGGTAACAGTTGTAAAAAAAAAAAAGTAGTGTAAAAATTAGTGTATTAGTGTAAGCAGCTGCTCCCACTTCACTGTACTCTGGTTGGTTACATGATTTTTTCAGACAAGTGCCGTGTTGGGCTTTTTGTTTTTAAAGGGTTCAGAGGTCAGAGGCTGTATTTTATTAGGAGGGCATTTTACCTGTAGGTAAATAGCATAAATCCTGCAGAGACAGCAGAGTATTTAGATGGCCTTCTCTTTCGAAGATGCTGTCAAGTAAGGCTCCCCTCCCATCAACAACTGCAATTGGCTATTTCCTTTTAAATTCAAAGGCACGCTTCTTTTTAAATGTGCCTTACTGCAGTGTTACTGAATACCTTGTGTTTGGAGCAGCAGGGCTGCGTGATGGTGCTGCGTGGAGCGTGACTGAAAGCCATAAAAATAGATGTAAGTTCTGCTCCCATTCGTGTGTATGCAGAACGTCGAGCGGCCTTCCTCGATTCCTGCTTGTGATATTCGCCCTGCCTTCACGTGTTGTAAGCTCAGACACTTCACAAGCCACGTATGCTTTTCCAATAGATAGTTATCCCTGTTAATGCATTCTCTGTGTGTTTGTCCTGCCTCCCCTTGAATGCCTGTGTGTTTCACAAGTCCAGTGACACTCGCCACGTGCCCTTCATCTGACACACCTCTTCTGCTGCAGCTTTGAGCTGAGAGCAGCGATTTTTGTTTCATGCTCCCTAATTCTTGGAGAGCACAATTTGCAGCTTGTGAGCGGAGGTGAAGACCTCTGCTGTGCGGCTCTGCTCCCAGGAAGCTGTGCGCTCATGTTTCCTGCAAACCCTGCAGATCTTAGTTTAGGGCTGGGGTTTTCCCAGTTTGCTTGCTTCTATTTAAAGAGTATCCGTTCATCTTCCTCTACCAACAAGTATGTCCACAGGACGACAGTTCTGTGGCTTTAATCTCCTCTGCTGTTAGTGAATGTATGGCAACCATTGGATCACGGCCTGAACCTCTGATTGATCACCTGAGGCAAGCAGTGAGGCAGCCACAGGAGTGCAGGTGAAGGCAATTCCCAGACCCCACATAAGGGCTGACTGCCCTGAGGAAGGCTCTCTCTGGAGATCTCTTCTCTTGGAGTTTTTCCTGCGATCCCAGCACGCAGGTAAGCTTTTCCATCCCTGTCTGATTATCTCTTTCCAATGTGTACCCATATCACTGCTTGTTACTGACATTCCGGCTTAGTTTTGGGTGTATTATAGATCTTAACGATTGAGTGAACCTACTTTTTTGGTCAGAAAGCCGTAACAGAGGCTGAATGAGTGTGAGTTGTGGCTGCTGTTTTTTAGGAAAGCCTGCTGTCTTCAGCTCCATAATCTTGAACATTTATATGAATTTCCTCCCATAGCCTTACCTTGGAAATGTTTCTCTTCTGATCTGCTGAATGATGTGCAGCAGGGACCGTCTCGTTCTTTGGGACTGGTGTAAATACCCCCCTGTAAACAAGCCATGTGTTCTTAGTTTTTGTAGTTTATCATTATAAACATAAACTCTATTTTGTTTTTTCTTTATAGCTAGCTAGTCCCAAATGAGATGCGTGTTATAATCCATGCACCTTCATGAATCAGAGCCTAATTACAAAAAGGATAGCTTGCATTTATCAGTGTTTCTGATCTTTTTGAAATCTCTCATTTATTTTTTGTTGTAACTTCTTTGCTTGATTCATTATCCTTGTCCTAATTTTAAAGATGTGCAAGTGAGAAAATTTCAATTCCAATTTATCTAGGGTAGGAGTGGAGAGCTCAGTTCAGAGTGGTAAGCATGTTGCTTGGATTTTCCAGCTGGAGCCGCATCCCTGGATGTGTTTGAAAACCATTTGGTGCTCAGAGACGTGTTTTAGCGGAGGGCTGTTAGGGTGGTAGGATAGGTCGTGGTTGGACTTGATGATCTCTAAGGTCTTTTCCAACCTGAGTGATTCTATGATTTGCATCTTGATATTCTTTTGTTTACCAGATTTGAGCAATTGCTACTATGTCAGGTGCTGTCAGAGCTCAGGTTTAAAGGACAGGAATCAAATAATTCCTTCGCCTTTCTGTAGAATAGAAGCTGTATAGAGGCTGAATAAATCAAATGGCTGAAGTCTCTCATTTGAAGCCTGCTTTTCCATTTCCAGATATCCTTGCATTTTTTTTACAACCCTTTTCTCTTGCCTTCTTTCTTTCTCTTTCCCTTGCTTGTTTGTTTCCTTTCTTCATGCGTGGAAGCTCATTATGGCATTTATTCATATAATACAGTGGCAAAACCCACGATGTTTCTTCTCCTACTTGTTTACCTAATTATACACAGTCACCTTCATCATTCATCTTACTTGATTAGCCATGTTATCTTAAGCCATTTCCAGAATGAAAGTGTTCCTTTTGAGTGTATTTTGTGTTGTATCTGAACTCCGGGGGTACTGTATGTAAGTGTGTTTATGAACTTACACAGGACTGAATCTCACTTGTCAGATGATCCGTGCAATGCAGTCAATCAGTTCTGAACTTCCTCCAGCATACTGCTAGGTTTTGCACTGTATGATTATTTTTTACCATGGGTTCCATATATATTTTTTCACAAATAACTGCTGCTGTTGTACCTGGCTCTGTGCTCAGGAGACATGTTGTGGTACCCTCTAAGCAAAACTCGGTAGCTCTTGATGTTTTGTTATGTTTTGAAATCTCTGGGAAAAGAAGGGAATCTGCAGAGCACAGCACACTAAGTTTTTTCTATGTTCCTTGTGGGAGTGAATTTCAGAGTATGTAACTTTTGTTTATTAATTTCAATACTACAGTAAGCAAAGACACTACTTAATATTTATTAACTTCTAAATGCTTAGTATGGCACTATGAAATATCTTTTTTTTTTTTTTTTATTAAATGATTTGCCTTATTCTGTTGTTATTAGAAAAGTACCAACATCTCTACTGAATTAGCTTGCTAATGATGTTAGTGAGAGCACATAAAACGTATTTCATACTGCTGCTGGAGCAGAGATTGTTGAATGTGATCTTCTGTAAGTGGTTGGTTTGGGTATTGGTGGCATCTGAAAACTTTATTTTTATTTGAGAAGTTTCTTTACCAATGAGGTCATCAGGTGTTTATGAAGACTGCTGTACCATAGGAATGAACTGTTCAGTATTAGGCTAGAAAATAAGAATGATCTAAAGTTGCTTTAGATAGAATCACAGCATGGCCTGGGTTGCAAAGGAGCACAGTGCTCATCCAGTTCCAACCCCTGTTGTGTGCAGGTCCCCAACCAGCAGCCCAGGCTGCCCAGAGCCACATCCAGCCTGGCCTCAAATGCCTGCAGGGATGGGGCATCCACAGCCTCCTTGGGCAACCTGTGCCAGTGCCTCACCACCCTCTGGCTGAAAAACTTCCTCCTCATATCCAACCTAAACCTCCCCTGTCTCATTTTAAAGCCATTCCCCCTTGTCCTGTCACTATCCACCCATGTAAACAGCCGTTCCCCCTCCTGTTTATATGTTCACTTCATGTGCTGGAAGGCCACCATAAGGTCTCCCTGCAGCCTTCTCTTCCCCAAGCTGAACAATCCCAGTTCCATCATCTTTTCCTCAGAGCTGCTCCAGCCCTCTGCCATCTCAGTGCCTCTCCTGGTCCTGCTCCCAGAGCTCCACATCCTTCCTGTGCTGGGGTCCCCAGGCCTGGACGCAGCACTGCAGATGGAGCATCACAGGAGATGATATCTATCTACAAAGTGATGGATGTATTCCTGTGCACCTGTTGATGTCCCCTTCTCCACCGTGTGCCTACTCGTGCCAGAGGAACATCATTCTGCATCTCTTCCATAGGAGAGATCCTGAGCAGTCTCCTCCCTGGCCATTCTTGATGGCCACAGGACACAAAAGCAAGCAGAGAACGTGCCTATTGCTTTGCTTTTCTTTCTGGGCATTTTGTATTGGGGTGGGCTGGGGGTGGGTGTTGAAGGAGGTGTGCTTTGAAATAGTGGCGGCTGGCGCTTCCTGGAAGTGCTTCCAGTAGTGCTGGTGTATGAACATGATGACTAACATCGCCTGACAACATCAGTTGTACCGCAGTTATTGCTCTGACAGGCCTTGACTTTCTGCCAGCTCAGTTGAAAAGAGGCTTTACATCCCTTTTGCCCCACTGGCTTTCTAGATTCTCTTTTTTTCTTTTTTTTTTTTCCAAAGCACGCATTTCTTTCCCTGGTAACTGATTTCTCTGGAGCAGTGACCACAGTCACCCCTCTGCCCTGGGGCCACCTGTGCTGTCTCTGCTGGTAAATCATTAAGACGTTCACATGTTCTGAGAAAACAGGAGAGAGATAATTACAATGCTTAATTGCTCTTTTGCCTCATTAATTTTGTTAATAACAATGTCTGTCCTCATCTTGAACGAGAGCTCCAGCTGCTGGGTATTTCTAAACATGAAGTTTTGGTCACCTGGCCGTTGGCAGCCTCCCCCCAGCTGTCACCCCCTGACCCCCGCTGCCGTCTGATGCAGCATTTCTGTAACAGGCAGTTCCTTCAGGCTGAAACCAGTGAGCTCCATGCACGCTCCCAGAGAACAGCTGGAGATGCTGGGTTTTGAACATCACAGATTTCCCATTTCACCAATACCTGGCATGGCATTGGTATAAAAAAGGCAAAATGGTCAGAAATGACTTCTACTGAAATAAGTACTTATTACCCAGAAAATAAAGAGAGTGTCAAGGACCAAGATCAAGTTTCTCCCTAGATCATCCTATCTTCTTGTTTTCAAATTTCACGTCTATTACTAACGATAAATATTCCTGTTATTTGTTAGAGATTAAATAAGCTCCCTGAAGCTAGTTGTGTTCCCAGAGATTAAAACTTAAGAATTCCACCTCTATGATAAACCAGACAAATACAAAAAAAAAAAAAATTGTAACTATTTACAAGTTGGACTAAAATGTGCTATTGATGTCAACTCATTTTTAAATAGTCAAGAATAATGCCAGCATGGCCCAAAATCTCACTGTCTTTTCTGTTCCAGTTTCTGGGAACAGTTTCTGCAAAGCTAACTTGGCATTGGGAAATGAATTATTTTTCACTCGGGATGTGCTCACAGGCTCAGGCTGATGATGTGTTGGGCATTAGAGAAAAGATGCCACCCTTTTCACATTCTCTGACTTGCTGATAGTGTAGGAAAAATCAGTGCCTGCCACCATTGGTCTGTAGTGGACATGGAGTTCACTATCAAAATGAAAGTTTTTCAGAAGAAGGATCTGTTTTTTATCTCCACATTTTGTCTCATTAACACCTCCTGGCAGAACATTTGTTTTCTCTGAAAATAAATTGATAGCACAGGTGTTCTTTGTCCACTTGCAGTAATACTTCGTTGTTAAGGAGTAGTTAAAGACTGAGTATAGAACAGTGGGACAAAAAACAGAGCCAACACATGCACACAAATTTATACTAATTTCTGAGTTTTCATAGCTGCTTCTAAGTCAACAGAATTATTTTTATGTCAGAAGTGTAGTTGAGAGTGTAAATACTTTCTCATACATTTCTGAACTGTGGACAGAGTCTACAATGGCTAATTGTAGCAAGAGTGGTTGGTTGCAAAAACTTACAATTTTTCTTTGCCAGCCAAATATCTTCTGTAGAGTTATCAGATATTCTGTAGGGAAAAAATGGTGATACTTTTATCTAGGGCATCACTGCGGAGCTCTTTGAGGAAAGGACTGTATTGTGGGGAGGGGAGAAAAAATACGTTTTAGAGTAAAAATGTTTATTAGCAACTGGCAGTCTGTAATCATTAAGCTGTACAATAACCTAAAACACCCATCTGGCACAAAGAATGACAAATAGCAATGGGTTCATTGTTCCTGCCTAGGAAGTGCATTGGTGTCGCTCTGGTGAAATGGCTGGAAGTGGCTTCCATTTGCTGAATTTTGTAAGTTACCTACTTTCCAGCAGTACTGATGGGTGTGAGCTAACAGGATCCTTAACGGGGCATCTGACTCAGAAAATGATACGCCATGTATTTGGGGCCACGTACTCGAATCCACTGCCTAAGTCCTGAATGTCTGGATGTTGTGCAGCACCGTGTCTCTACTCAGTGGCTCTCCAGTTTCGGTGCATTTTAATCCACACAGGACATTTGCTGAAGGACAGATGTAGTGCTCGTATTCGTTGTGGAGGGTGCAAGTCAAATTTAGAGACTCTTCTATTACCTGGAGAATTGCAGGTTTTCACAATTGGAGCTGTGAAAGAAGTTGCCTTGACTGTCTCTGCTCTTTCTGTAGGCGGATGTTTACGAATACAAACAAACCCGCGTCTGGCTACATGGAAAATGATTGCATTTCCTATGAATATGTGGTGTATATTTTTCTGATAAGCTGCTGTCGTGCTTCAGTTTGGCAATCTATTTTTCACATTACTTTGCGTTAGTGCAGAATTGTACTTCATAGCTCTTGGTTTGGAAAGCCAAGGTAAGGCTTTTCTGAGATATGTTCATTATACAGCTTAAGCACCTCTATATGGAGTGTTAACTCAAATTTTACTGAAGTAAAACAAAAACTGCCAAATATTTTATTGACCTGGGCCCAGGTGCATTCAGTCCTAGTTTCACTTTGAGGGGTCTTTTGACTGGTGTGATGTAATTTATTAAGCACAGTGAATCCTTTTCTGCTCACAATTTTTACACGAGCACCGACATATTAAATTGAAATATAAACTGTGAAGTAACTGCAATGAAATGTCAACACAAAAATTGTGTTGCTGAAAGGGGAATTTAAAGTCTTTGTCCTCTTGTTTTCATCAGCACAAATTTACTGATAAGTAGAAAGACAAGCATTCAACTTCGAGTGCGGTTGTGATGAGATTTGCTGGAGTTCTGAGCAAGTGTTCTCCATTCTTTCTTCCTGTGTCAGTATAAAGAAGCAGTTCACTCGCAGGCTGTGAAGGACAGGGGCAGAGAGGGCTCTTCATGGAGAAACATGGCAGACTCTCAGAGTAGTTGAAGCCGGGAGAACTTTGGGAGATCATCCAGTTTCCAGTTTTCAGTTCAAAGGAGGGTAACCAAAGTGGGCTCTTTGGGGGCTCGTCCACTTGGGCTTTGAGAATCTCCGAATAGCAAGACTACAACTGCTCCGCGCAAGCAGTGCCAGTGTTGTTTTTCCCATATTTAAATGGGATTTGGTTGCCTGTGTTTCTGTTTGTGCCTACTGCTTCCTGTTGCTGGGCACCGCTGAGAACATTTTGGTCTATCTTGTTCACTTCCCCAGCAGGTATTTTGTGGTAAGGTCTTCCTGAGGCTTCTTTCCTCTTCAGCCTGAAAAACTTCAGCTCTCTCTGCCTTGCCTTGCTTGGCAGATGGTCCAGGCCCTTCATCTCAACCCTGGAGCTGTGCAAAATGTGAGTAGCAACATGAAAGTAGTTACTAGACTGAAGGCATGCTACATAAGAGGATTTTATTTCCTTGTAGAATACTTTCGGAGGGTTTTGCTTGTTTCTTTTTATTTCTCCATCTCACCATTGTCTCCAGAGTATCAAAAGAAAATATTTTGCTTTATGGCTTATCCTGGTAAGAGAGATGTTTAATACAAACTTGGTTGCTGTTTGTAATGGAAAAAACTCCTTAGTTGTTAGAGGATGATGGTCATACCTGCACATGGTGTGCAATAACAAGGGAGCAAGCTATTTCAAATAATCTTGTGTTCTCCTTCGGTTTAAGGAACCTGCAAAGACATTCGGAACAGTGCACTGTAGAGATGGCAGATACTTTTCTTTGAACATACATCACAGATATCATCGGCAGCTCTGTGAGAAAAGGTCCACTAGAAAGTTCCTCTGCCTGCAAGTTGTTGTGTTCCGCACAAAAGCACATAGAAGCTTTGTGCTTTACTGCCATGCCATGATAGGAGATAAAAGTGAGCCTGGACCCATCTGCTTCTTGAAAATATTGTGCTCATTTTGTTGTCTTGTTACAACTAGAACATAATCCATATGTCAGTAGAATTCCCCCCATCAAAAAAAGCTGTCAAAATCCCCAAGGCCCAACTACTCCATCTATTCAGTGTTTCTGAGATGAATTAATGGAAATATTTGTTGCTGACAAAGAATTGAGAGTTAAGGAATAATTTCAGGCAAAAAACTGTCAAACCTGTTAGCTTCTCGCAGTTACTTGAAAGACTCTGGCATCACTAAAATGGAAGCAGCCACATAGGGGGTATGGAAATTCAACAGCCGCCAGCTTTTAACAAATTGCACGGTGCCATCTGCAGAAAAGAAAGAAGGAAAATTCTCTCATATCAATCAGCTTTTTTTGCAGTGACTGCCTGAAATTTTGCTTTCTCTCCTATTTGTATGTTTTCACCATGCATTTTCTGTAAGTGCTATCTCACCCTGCATCTGAATGCATAGCATCTCCACTCAGCACTTTGTTGTTGGAAAGGAACCCTCCTTCGTCATGTCTTGTCAATCCTGTAGCAAACATTTAGGGGGCTATAATATAACAATTTATTGCAGTGTAGCAAAATAGAGTAATAGTGTAATAGTCACTGGAGGTGGTTTGTTATGGGGAAGCAGCCGATGCTTTTAAAACTAGCAGTAACTGAGTTCTGGTGTCAGGACAGATAAACTGTCTAGAAATGAAGAAACTACTCATAATGTTCTCACTGCTGTTGTTTTATGATTTTGGGTGGATTAGAATATAAGTCAGCCCTGAGTACTTCCTGCTCTGGTGGTGGTTTATGTTTGGTTGCCCTGGAAGGGCAGGGGCACTCAAGGTAAGAATCAGCGAGAATGCAATGGCTGGCGGTGGTTGCGCTGTGCGGCTGCTGGCTCTGCTGGCGCTCCATGTCCAGTTATGATCAGATGATCGAAGCAAAGTCACAGGAGCTGCCAATGCATCCTATGTATCCTAATTCAGCACATGGCTGCTGGATTCGTTTTTTCTTCTGTTTGTTTTTTTTTAATTACGTTTTGTTTTTTTCTTTTTGCGTGTGTGTTGTTTTTTTTTTTATATGTGTGATTCATCGGGGATGTATTTTAGTGTTTACTGTATCATTCAGGTGAAATGGAGTATTAAAAACAACGTAGATCTGTTTATGTTACTGTGGGTATAGCTCTTTGCCAAGGGAAAGGGATCCAAGATGTTTTAATTGACAGTGTGATTCAAACACATGCATCTCGTTTCTGAATATCTCCAAGTATGAGCAGCACTTTCACATTTACCCGTTTGCATTCGCATCTTCTCTGAAAGCGTTTGCAACATACTATGTTAGTATACACATAGCTGATGGAAGCAGTAAGCTTAGCAGTGAAAGCACGTTCATGTATAGAGCAGTAATCAATGTTCAATGTTCATGAACGCTATGCGGTCTGATAATTCCTGATGCAGAGAAGAGGCACAGGTGTGCTGTGTTACTCAAAGGTTGACCAGGGCATGGAAAAAATGGGATCTGATATCTCTAGTGGATTCACAGAAGGCCAAAGTAAGGCAGTATTGGATTGGAGAGTTCAGTTCTCTGCTTGGGCTGATAGGGATACTATACTAAGATTTTTCTCTTTATTCAAAGGGAGGAGTGATTTTTCTGTCAAGGAAAAAGGAAAGTGAGGAGATGAAATGTTTCCCTATGCACGCAGTACTCCAGGTCCCTGCCCATTCAGTGATGCTGGGATGCGTTCTCCCATCTTGCACGCAGAGTGCATCCTGCCATCTATCTCCTGGCAAAGCTCTTGTTCTTCCTGTCCCTCCTCCTGCCCTTTTCTCCCCATGAGGTATTTAGATGTACAGGGTGAGAGCAGGCACTGACTTTCCAGCCCAGCACAGTGTAGGTAACAATCCGGCACCCGCACCTCTTTTGCTTCCTGCATAACTGAGACTGCTGCTGCTGTTTTTGTCTGCTTCAAGTGGAAAGGTCTAGCAGCTCAGTAATGGCCAGTGCTCTTTAAAATCTTCTTACAAATCCAGTTTAGGATGCTAATTTGCTTGAGGATGCAGTAGAAGCACTTTGTTGTATTGATTAAAGGTCTTTCTGCATTTTAATTTCCTAATCAACAGTAATAGGCTTCGGAAACATGAACATATGGCAGTGCTTTTAAAAGGGGCGTTCCTAAGTACTTCTGTGCAGTTTTAATAAAAAAAAAAAGTGAGTATTTATAGATATTCTTATAGCATCTCAAGTATTTCCATGCATCCAGTCAAACCCAGGGGAATCACTGTCGCATCCATGGGTGGCCAGAACTGCATAACCTGGAATGAACGTGTAGGATAAGGCAGCCACATCAGCTCTTCATAGCTGGCTAGCAGTGCAATGTTTGCTTTTCCAGTGAACTGGAATTTTTTTTTTTTTATTATTTTTTTATTTTTTTTTCCCCATTTCTGCTTGGATGTTTTGTGCTTGGGGTTTTTTATTTGGACTTTTGTTTCTGGTAGGGAGACAGTACTGGCTGCCAGCTTCTCACAGCAAGCTGGCAGAGCCATGGAGGAGCTGTGCATTCTGGTCAGACTCCCAGCTCACAAGAAGGCTCAGGTCCCCAGCCAGGTGACTGGCGAGTGCCAGCCGGCGAGCAGTCCTGGCAGTGCAGAGCTACAGCACAGAGGGTCAGCCTCGGGGGCAGAGAGCCAGAAATACCAACAAGTCACGGCCTGAGCAAGAAGCTAAGTGCCCTTTAGAAATGTATTCCATGCGCTCCTTGATTTAAGTAGCCAGCTATGAGCAAATGGAATGAGGTCCCAAGCTCCTGAGCAGCTTGCTAGATGGGAAATCAAGCGTATTTCCAGTGGAAAGCTGCTGAAAATTGAAAGGAATTTGTTAAAATCAATGCTTTTCTTCTCCAGTCTCTTTCTTTCTCAGGAAATGAGTATTTTCTGATGGTTGTTTCACTGAAAAATTGTCATTCAGCTGTAATGATATCGGTCCTTGATCTGTGCAGTGTGTTGGGTGCTGCAGAGTAACTTCCTCTTCTGCAACAAATGCCATGTAAGAAGATAAAATGGGTTACTTGCAACAAATAGATAACTTATAACATGTTGCCTTAGCAGTGTGCTTTCATGTATTGCTCTAACCCAAACACCATCTCTTCTTGCCCTCCTCTCTTCCTCCTGACTCCCCCTCTGTTTCTGCCCTTAGATGAGAAGGTGAGGTACCAAGATCTGGTGTTGGTTGCACAGATGACATGTCCTTTCTGCCAGTCGTAGTTCTTGGTATTCAGCACCACAAGAGATGCTCGGATGGATTAGACTGAAAGCCCTTCCAGCTGGGTATCGTGCTGCTGACCAGAAATGGAAGGGAATGAGTGTGGGAGCAGTGCAGGTGGAGGTGCAGAGGACTCTGAGGGAGCAGGATTAGTTTAACAGGACTGAGAGGGCCTAAGTCCCCACCAGCGATGAATTCTTGGAAGTGATCCTTGCTAGTGTATCTGTTCCACAGCTCAGAGGTTTTAATCTTAACACAGAAATACCCCGACTGGTTTTAAAGTAGCCCAGGTAAGACAGCAAAGAGATCGGCACAAATTTATCCCACAGGGAAACTGTTGTGTGTATCTCCCTGCAAATCCTTTTGGGAAATCGGAAAGGCCAAGGGATGGGAATTGGGAACGATCTCTGTTACCACGCCTGCAAAGCTGGTAATTCCTACAGGGTTTCACTTACAACAACCTTTATTCATGTCTGCCATACTTAATATTTATTTCTGATGCAAAGTGCCTTAAAGATCTGATCAGTGCCCCTAGGTGTAGATGTGTTATAATTTTTAGGCATGTAAGACAAAGATGTTACATGCATTGGAGAGCTATCAGCTCAAGACAAGGAATGCTAACAATATATGGGGAGAAAAGGGGAGTAGCATGGTGGTAAAACCTGCTCATGAGCTGAGAAATCATAGGTAGTGAAATGGGAAGCTGAAGTTGCGTTACTGTTTCTTCCATATTGTTTGTGTGAGAGTTAATTAATGCTGATTACTGAGCCATTATAGAATAAAGCAGTGGCTTTAGTGCTTCTAGGGTGAACATATTCATTAAAAAAGTCTCACTTAGTCTTGTAGCAGGCATAGTGGAGGTCATTACAAACCTACTAAACACCATCTTGTTAACAAATCAACACCGGTGTGCTTTTACCGTGTTCTGTGATACTGATGAGTTGAGACAAGGTAGCCAAGGTAGCATTTTTAAAGTTACTGAAAGTATCCAAAACAAAAAGCAAGAAGCCGCGTGTTATTCTGCATCACAGCACGCATTCAAAGCTGAAAGGCCTGTGGTGCTGCTGCTTGAAATGCAGCTGTGTAGATCAAGGCCCTGTGATTAAGAAGGGTTAATTTCAGCCAACTGTCAGTTTTGATAACCACTGCAGGGCTCGTGCTTATATAAGCCTCCCTGGTCAAACCCATTTCCCCTGGAATTCCATGTTTCTGTTGCCTTTGCTTAGCAACAGAAAAAAATCTGTACCCTGCAAACTTCTGTTCCCGCTCTGCCTTAGGGTACCAGCACACCGGTTTCGGTCTTTGTTTATGATGTTCTCCCAGCTGGGTCAGCAGCACTGGCCTTCACTGGGAGCACAGGAAAGGCTCCTGGGCACCTGATGGTGCAGCCACAGGTGGGGCACGGCCAGCGGCGTGCTGCAGTACCAACTGCTGCGCTCCTGCTGCAGCCGATGCTCGCCAGTGCCATGCCTGCATCTAAGAGCAATGTGATCAGGACAGATAAGAGTCGGTTTTCAAGAGCTGATTATCAGCCTTGTGCCCTGTCGGGATAGGTCTTGTAAATACCACTAAGAGCAAGCAGTGTGTTAGTTCAGTCAGTAGTGATTTGGTGCTGGTGAATTGCCTTCTGGAGCCTTTGGTCTGATTGCTTCCTTCTGAAGGCAATGTGTTATAGGCAGTGTATTTCACATTGGTCTGCACAAAATTAGCTGTAAATCAAGAATCTTTTCATCATCTGTCAGCTAATATGAACTTTATGACAAGAGCTTTGCCTATGTATGTGTAATGAATAGATGAATAATTCTTAGCAGTTAACGGTACTTCATTGTGCTGGGGCCCTCCTTTGTGAAGCAGCTCAGGAATGACAAAGATCTTGACATACAAGCTCTTACTGAATTGTAGTTCCCTAAGACCCTGGGTGTTGATGAGAGTAAGCCCTGGGCTGTCAGGAGGTGAAGAATGGGTCGCTCATCAGCAGATCGTAAAAAAGAGACGAGGGGACAAGAAGATCAGACTGGAAAAAGTGTCAGCTGATTTCGTGCTAATTGATCAGTCGAGAGCTTTGAGGAAAGATCGTTCTGCAGATAGCAGACTTGAGCTGCCTGCTGCTGTAGATGGAAATCAGTCCAATGAACGTGGTGGGGGAACTTTGTTTAACGATAAGCTCTTAAGTTGTAATGCATTCCAGAAGTAATTACGCTTCGAAGATGAATAACAATTGGGCTATTTTGGTGGAAGTTATTGTAAGAAAAGCAAGCTCCTGAATTGGATAGCCCCATCTTCCAGTGCTGCAAGCTGACAATTCTCTTGGACTTTCTTCAGTCGCACCTTAATAATAACAGCCTCTGGTGATTTAAGTCCTAGATTTTCCAAGACCAGTTTCCTTGTTAAACATTGCACTTTTGCAGTCCGAAGGAAAAGCCCAAGCTTTTGGAAAAGCATACCAAATAGCTGGGATTCTTCAAGCAAGATGGACCCCTGGCTTCTCAAGAGAGCCTGCTTTGTCCCAAGGCTTTATGTTAAAGCAGAAACAGGCGTGCATTTACAAGTGGATGTAACAGCCTGTTCCAAGCAACTCCCATCAGATGTTTCTTGTGGAGATTTCAGTATCTTCTGCAAGATCTAGAAATTACAGATAAAGCAACAGACTTCTTCTTTGGTAGGAACTGCCAGCAGCTCCTGCTCCAGCTGGCTCACCATTGGCAAGGCAGCGGATGTTTTATGCCTTTTTCCAAGGCTCTCTCCAGCATAGTCCTTTTGCACTCAGAGGCACCCACGTGAGAAGAATATGTTTCTCTCTCATATAAACAGCTCCACATTTTGCCTCCCCTGTAAAAATGTCTGAGAGGGGTGTTAGCAGTAACCGTAATTTCTCTGAATTGGTTTTGGTTTTTCTTTTCTCCAAATTAGTCAAGGTGGAATCCTTTTAGAGACCTCTTGAATATCTGGAAAACCTGTCACGTGCTAAAGGGGGAGGGGAGGGTCGAATCTGTAACTGCTCTTCCATCTGCTGTGACTGAAGCTGAATCAGATGCATCTGTCCTGGTGGCTCTTTGCGCCGGGAATCTGTACAGACCATTGTGTGGATCTGCAAATTCTGGCCATCTAAAACCTTGGAAGTTGCAAGCAGCTTGAATTGCTGAACGCATCCACTTTTATTTGTCCGGCCTACAGACAGAGATACCCCAGGTACTGTGCAGACGTAGAGTCAGATCTTGTCTTTGATGTTGTGTCATTGCTAACAAAAAATCCGTGACGTTTTCTTGGTGAGTCGGTCTCACTTAATAGAACCAGGTGTAATGGTGTTCAGTATAAGTGCACGTGACTGGAATTCTGCCTTCATTGAAATCCCCACAAGGCTCTTTTTCCAACTTCAGTGTGTTGTTATGGCATGAAGATTTTTGCATGTGGGCATGAAAACTTGTTGCAATTTCCTTTCTTTTTTTGCTTCCCATAATGTTAAAGAAATAGAATGTCAGATTGCTTTTTTTTTTTTACATTTCTTTTTTTTTTTTTCTTTATACATATTTTGCTTCAAGTTTTTTATTCGTAAGTTGTTTCTGTATCCGAAAGCAGGTGTGTCCAATGCAGCCTGTGGAGCACACGGCAGTGTGAACTCCATCTGGGTGGAAGTACGGCATGGGGCGCAGCGCAGTACCAGCTTGGCTGCTGGCAAATAAGTGGATGGGCTTTGGTACAGCAGGTAAATGCAGCTCTGGGAATGGCAAAAAATATGCAGCCCTGCTTTTTGTCTTGATAAAGGAATTTGAGAATAGGTCTCAATAGTACACAAAAAAAAAATAAATTGTTTTTGTTGTTTGTGGCTCCACTTTAAGTCTACAAAAATATGTTACTCACAAATGGAATGTACGGAGTTGCTATTCCAAATCTGACCGTGTGTCTTTACCAGACTTCCATAAACCCTCTTTGAGCAGAGGGAAATACCCGTGAGCTCACCGTCGCAGCTGACTCGTGTCGTTGCTTTGTGGCAGTGTGTGCGTTTGTGAACAGCAGCGTTAAGGGCACAGTGCAGGAAGAGTAGCATTTCGTCAGCAGCAGCCTCTACTGGTGAACACCTTGAGGAGTCACCAAGGATGGCAGCCACTGCCATCAAACCAGACTGTTGCTTTAGTTTCATGAACACAGGGTCTCACAGCCTACTAATTTTGCATTTTTTGTTGTTATTTTTTTTTTGTATATTTTAATTTAAAAATATACAAGTTTATTTTTTTAATTTTAATACATTAAATACATATTTTATGGGATCTGCTTGGAATGCCATGCCTCCTCCTTTGCAGTGATGTCTCGCGATGTCGGAGATGGGTGTTGGTGGGATGGCAGCAGAGCTTGAGCTCTCTCAGCAGCGTGCTGTTCCACGTTGTTTTGCTGTGTGACAGCTGGCAGCAGAGGGGCAGCCTGACAGGACAGAGTCAGGCATGGAAGTGTGGCTGAAGCAGAAGGGTGGTGTGGAATTCCTGCACGTGGAAGAATTTGCGCTCTTTGCCATTCGTTGGCACTTGCTGAATGTTTGTGGCGACCAGCCGGTAGATGTGAGTGCAGTGAGGTGATGCATTTCAGCAGTGGTTACAATGGCAGCAGATCACCTTCACTGGTGCAGACTGTTAGGAGTGCAGTATGCAGGCTTTTTTTCATTGCTGGTGAAAATGCTTAGCTAGCGGTGGTGGCTGCGTTGAAAAAGAGTGTTTAGTAGCTGGGAATTTGTTCCATTAAATAGTGCTATTGTGCTCTGTGTATCATTTGTGTTCCTGTGGAAATAAATGGGAGGCGTTACTTTTGGAGTGACCTCTGCCCATGTGGCTCTAGGCGGTTTGTCTTCCCTCAGCGCAGCCCAGGCGATCCCAGAGGATGGACGCCTGTGCCTCAAGCCACCATGCCTTATGTGATGCATCAGAGCGACTGCTGTGGTAAAGATGATGGCCTGAAGTTGCATGTAGGTGGTGTAGAGTGAGAATGGCTGGTAGCGTGTGTTTACAGAGAATGTGTGGGCTGTGGAATGATGGGCTTCCAAAGATGTAGCTGTCTTCTTTGCCTAGGTAAGCAAAGAGATGAACAAGCCAGTGAATAGTTTAAGAGGTCCCTGTTCTAATGCTAGCAAGAGATCACGGTAGGAACAAATGCTGAATGTCCTGCTTTGAATAACAAAAAGTTATATTCTATCCTTAGAAATGCTTATAAAGCTTTCAGTTTCAGTAGATCAATATTTGTGTCCAAAGGGAAGAGTTTATTCCCAAAATTGCACTGATTACATTTTGAGCCTAAAACTGATTACGTGTTACTTTTTTTTAACTCTGCCAGTAGTGAAAGAGAGCAAACGTGCCCTCTGAAAGTGTTCAGCAGCCTTTAAAAACAGATTACTGCTGCTCGGCAGCTGCCTACAGGGAGAATAGGAAGGCACCTGCAGTTAGAGTACAGCAAGGAGATGCTCGTCACAGCTTATTTCCAAGCGGAGCTGTGTCTGGTTAATGAGTGCAAAAAGGTGCTGCTTGTTAACGCTTCTCTGGGGCAGTTTTGCAGGGTTTGCAGCTGCTCCAGTTCCTTCCTGGACTGACTCCTTTGCAGTTCAGTGCAAAGGTTGCAGACTGCTCCTTGCAAATGCTTCAGCCAAGAATTACAGATTTGTCCGTCACCAAGCACGTTTCTACTACTGGGTAAAAAAGGCCCAGACTCAAAGTAGTGCTCAGGCCCTTGTGGCAATCACTTTGTTGTTGTTTGTTCACTGGCCTAAAACATCTGCTGCTTCCTTTTCTCCCCTAATTTCTGTGCTTTTGAAGCCAATTGCTACAAGGAACACAAAAAACCCTTCTGAAGGATACAGGTAAGGAGAGGAAAATAGCCAAAGATGGCACCTCGCTGTGAGGTGAGCCTAGCACTGCAAGGCACTGCTGGTTTTTGACAATTGCCAAATCAGGTGGAATTCTGGGCCACACTACTGTGCGTCCTATACAAAAAATAAAGCTAAAATGATTCTCGTCACATAGCTGGATTTATGCTGGGTAGGAATGGAGAGAAATTAGTTGGTCTGAAACCTGTGGAAATGTTTGTTGTTTGCAGTCACAATGTTTCTGTCTAATGACGGTGCATCAAGTACTTGATAAGGTCATGTAGGTATGTTTATTATCTGATGCTTCATGCACATGTCAGAGAAACTACACGCGCTGCATTTCCCTGACACTTCATTGGGAAATGTTGGCTAAAATCAGCTCAGCACGACAAAAAAAATCTCGGTGTACCTCCCGGATTCATGTTGTTCTCTTGCTTCATCTTTCCATTCCTGAGAGGATGTTTCTGCAATAGACTGTGATGTTTTTGCCTTTACCAATTATAATTTCTCCCTGGACAAACACCAACCAGCGTACCTCAGCGCTGTGTGTTGCCCAGATACAACGTAAATATGCTGCTGCTGGCGAGAGAAATTACAACCATAGATCAGAAGACAAAAATGGACCTTCTGCTAAGGGCAGGGCTCATATTTAGCTTTGAGGAGTGCTGGATGTGGAACTTGTCTCTGTAGCTGAACTAGAAAACGTGTGAAGCAGTCTCTCAGGCTTTTGGAAAAGAGACAGAAAGAGCCGGACCTGTGCACTGTCCCTGCTGGTGTTTCTAGGAGGAATCTTGCAAGAATTCTCAGCTAGAACACACTTCAAGTCAGTGAAGCCCTTAATCATCCTGCCAGAGTGTGAAAGGTTTGGAAAGCATGGTGATGTTTTCATCAGGAATGTTATTGTAGGAGATTCTTCTGTTAAGGAATTGTGAATTAACTTGTTTTCCTTGCTCAGATGCTGAGGTTTCATTTACTTGAAACCTCCTTTAAAGGAGCCATTATGAAAACAATAGGACCACTCATCTAAAACAGACTAATATAATTAAAAAGTAAATCACTGCTGACACCAAAGTGTACTTAAAAGCAGCTGCAGTGAATAAGATGATTGAATTTCATTGCACAAAAATGAAAGGCATGCAGCCACGTGGGACCAGTAGTGCTGGGTAATTTATTGTAGAGGAAAAGTGCAGAATAAATCAGTAGCAATGTGGACCTGTAAGAAAAAAGAAAAGAAGAAGAAAAAAAAAAGTGAATGTTTAAGACTTCGGTAACTTCCTGCAGAGCTGTAAGTAGTGATTTGGATCCAGGGACTGAGAAAGGATGATGCAGTGAAGACTGCAGTCCAGATTGGGAACAGAGAGGGACTCGCAGCAGGCAGGCATGCCTGTGTCTGGCAGGGGTACAAAGAAATGTGTGCAGAGCAGGCGGAAGGAGAAAACTCCCGATTGCTGCAGTAGTCTGGTCACATGAAGTGTTTAATTCTCATTCACCTCTCCATGCTTACAGTAAGCAGTGGCTGCCTGGAGAAGCAGTAATAATAATTTCCCCTTTTCTTGACTGTGTGATTTCCTTCTGATTGATATATATGTATATATATATATGAAAGCTACATAGATGATTTCATATGTATGTATATGTATGAAAAACTGCGTAGATGAAATGAAATATATATTCTGATTCATATATATATATATATAATTTCATTTCATCTGCATAGTTTCTATGAACTGTGAGGCCTTGTTGGGGTTTTGGCACAGCAGTAGCTCTGTGTGAAGCCTGCTGTACGCAGGATGTGTGGCTTTGTCAGCTGTTGGGATGGGGTGGAGTAGCAAAGACGGATTTACTCAAGGCAAAGCAAAGTCCAGCTGAGGGCTCGGTTGGTAGCATGCCTCTGAGGTGTTCTGCATGACTCTTGGCTTTGTGAAAGATGTTTTTTGAGTTGAAGGTTGTCCTTGACCTTGATAGTTAATTAATACAAAATGAATGTAAGTAATGTGTTCCACAGACAGCTGGTTGCTGGATGAAATAATGCTGGATAGTCAGAACTTCAGATTTACAGTTCAGTATGGAGGTGGTATGTGTGTATGTAATGAATTGGGATTTTCCAAAAGATCTGTTGTGACGTCATTCAGTTGAGCAGAGCAAGCTCGCCCTCCCTGCCTGTGCTTGTGGATCAGCAGCTGTCGCTTCCTGAGCCCTGGGGACAGCAGCAGTGATGAGATGGCTGTTGTTGGTGCAGAGCACGCTGCCCCATCGCCGCGGTGATGGAAGACAGGGGATGTACTGAGGAAGAGAGCTTCTGATCTGCAGGCAGCTTGTTGGGGTTGCTGACGCTTCCTGTTTCTGTGTCTGTACACTGGTGCAAATGATTTACAGCAGAGCTTTATTGAACTTTATAATTGAACTTAATTATTGGCCTAAAGCATTTCTATATTCTTTGAGGCAAGATGCCGTGAAAATACAAAGTACTTTGGTATGTACCTTGCTCAACAGATGTTAGAAGAATGCCACAGTAAGTATGGATTTAATGGACTTCCAGTAGGTCTTCCTGCAGCAAGAACTGAACAGTTTTATTGTATGCACACAAGTCCTTTGGTTTGTTCCAGTGTGTGACTACGGCACCAGGGGGGACAGGATGGAATCGCCCAGCGTTTCTGGGTGCTTTCTCACTGGGAGTTGTCCCTATCTGGGCAGAGGACAACATATCTGTAAAGTTACTCCAGTGTGCAGCGTCCAAGCACTGGCTTCCTCATGAGACATGTCATTGATCAGGCCTTGCTGCTCTGATTCTCAGCCACTCGGGGTGCTGGCCTTGCAGTGATGGAGCACTGCTCATCTACTTAGAGATTGCTAAAAAGAAAACAACCTGATTTTATTTTAAGGGTTAGGAAATGGTTTTAATAATGTAACTTCTGTGAAAATGAAAGAGAATAATGCTTGTTAGTGCTGGTGTGAAGTCCCCCGGTGTGTCTGTGAGGAGAGGGGACACGAGGGAGAAAAAAGAAAGGAAGGAACAGATGGGTATCCAATGTCCCTGACTTAAAGAAACAGAACACAATTATAACACTCTAAAATTCTAGAGGTGCTAGAAAAGAGGTCATTAGGTTTATAAAGAAATCTGAATGAAATGATGATAACAATCAAGTGTTTTGCTAGGGGAATGAGAAGTATGCTCTTTGGGGCTCTGAATATCTCCTAAGTATTCAAAACTCCTATTTCATGGCATAGTAATGCTCTGGGTCATTTCACTAAAGCATGGCTAACAGCTTAACTCTGAAATTCAAACCTAACTCCAACACCTCAGAGGTGAGCACTAAATAGGTCAGTGTACATAATGCTTCAGAACAAGGGAACACCATGGGATGTGCGTCACAGTAGGCATCTTTACCAGCACCCTTAGGCATGCAGCCAGCTGTGTCCTTGTTAGCTAGTGCTGTTTTGCAGACAGGAAGAAAATACTTCTGTCTGCACCCCATTGCAGTGACAATCCCTTTTCTGATATTCAGAATGCACGTTGTGGCAGGTGAGTGCAGTGCAACATGGTGAATGCCTGCCTTTAGAACGCAAACCTCTTGTTTATGCTCCTTAATTTTGAATTATTCCGACCGTAACACAACTGTATGAACACTGCGCTCAGCAATTCGGTGTCCTAGGGATATTGCTGAGTACTTGAGAGACGCTCCTGAAGACAGATGTGCTTCTTTGTGTCTGCTGACGGTGTAGACAGTACCAGCCAGTTCTCTCCAATTGATTGCTATGGGATGACATGCAGCCCTGTGGCCACAGGGTTTCATTTCTGCCTCTCAGTTCTGTGTAACCAACTGGAATCCAAAACAGAACTTTCTAAGTTGGAATGAAAAACTCTTCCTTGGTCTGTTAATTACATCAATTGCAGTTGTCATTCTGATGGCAACTCCTACTGTTTTTAAAGCTCTGTTTCTTAGAATATTCTATTTGATGGCACACATACGCTACAGCCATGCTAACTGATCCAAAGCTTCCTGAAACTCCTCAGGCAACAAGCAGTATGAGTATCAGGCAGGGAGGAACCTTCATCTGGCTTCCCTCGGTGTTCTGGGGAACAGGTAGTGCTAAAGAATATACTGAAAAGCCCTACAACAACTGTAACAGCATTCTGCAGGTGTGTGAGTGCAGGAGAGGCAAACTTACCATTGGGGCAGGGAGCCGACGGTACTTTGGCAGATTGAGCTCCATCATGAGGGAAAAGAGGTGCAAGGAAATGGGCTGCAGAAGGCAGCCCTGATGGGAAAAATGGCAACATCTCTGCTCCATGCACTGCTCCACACCTTGTAAAATCCTGCTCCTGTCAGTCTGGACGGATGACTTAATCCACAGTGTGAGAGCAGCGTGCTTTGGCTGTTCCATTCTCAGGCAGGTTACTGGGAAAGCACAAGGCAAGAGACAGCGCTGTGCTGGAGGAATGGCCCGTGAGGCAGCAGCCCATTTGGCACTGCAGGGGCTGAGATAGGGGTGTGAAATTGCTTTCTCTTAAGAATTCTCCTTTTTGGGTTACAGAAAATACAAATGGTGATATGATCTGTATGTCTTAATATGCTTAAAAGCTGCCTTTTGAGGGAGGGAACAGTGAAGAGTGGCTTACACGTGACAGCTTCAAACAAGGGAAATGAAGCTGCTGTGATTGCCTCTGGACAGCAGTCAGAGCACTTTTGGAGTGCTCATATTGCACGTTCTGAATGAAAGTGAACACACTGATTTGTGCAAAATGCCATCAAGGATCAGGACAGCTCACCCCCTGGCTGACTCGCTGGTCTCACTTAAAATCATTTGCTCTTACCAGAATAACTGTTTCTCCTGCATTCAGGCAAGGACATGTGGCTCACGTCTGAGCACAGCAGCAGAACGGTGGGCAGTGGTAGCAGAGTGTTGCTGCCAGCGCTGCCCAGCATCGTTCTGAGTCCCTGCTCTGTGCTGTGTCCAGAGCAGAGCCAGCCTTCTGTGGTTCCCTGCTGGTACCTTGCACGTGGAACTCCTTGTTCACAGTGTGCCCAAGAGCCCGGCTCCGTGCTGTCAGCCGTGCCCGTTTGGAAACTGTTTGCAGGAGTCTGAGCAAAAAATGCTGTAGTTACCAAGTGTGAATGTGATGAGTGAACATGGTGCTTTAAAACACTTTTGTCTGTATTTCCTGTGCATGCTGAGTCCTGCTGGTTGGCGGGCTGCTGCTCAGTTTCATGCATCTGCTTTTTTTCTATGGAGAACGCATGGGTGTGCTGCAGTGCTTTGGGAGATGGGGTTTTTCTACTCTTTTTTTGTTTTTTCCTGATGTGCTCACCGTTTCCAGATAATCTGTGATTTTAAAGCGACGGTAGATTGATGACACTTACGTATAGTCTTAAAGGATGGTTTAGTCTAAAGGACTGATGAAAGTGGGAAAGTTAAAACAGAAGCGGAACAAAAGAATATTTATTGGATAAACCTTTTAAGCAGAGGATAAGAATTATAGTGGTTATGGTCTCTTCAAGACCTACTTTAATCCCCTGCTTTCAAAAGTTGCTATTTCTAAGTGCAGTAAAAAGTTGTTCCCTTGCTTTTTTTGGCAAAGATAATTTAGGATCACAAACCATTTCTGTGGTCCTAAAGGCAGCAGTGTTCTGCGTAGAATGAAGAAAAATGCGTGGCAGAAAATCAGCTCTCTCAGAAGTGGATTCAAGGGGAGACACCTTCCCTACCAAGTCTGCTCAGCCACAGCAAATGAGGACTCCAGTCCTCAGAATGCACCAGGGCTCATTAGTACACACTGCTGAGCTTTATACTGAGTGAAAATGAGTTATTGCTTTATTAGGACACTCCAGATTATGTAAGTGCACCTTAATGGAAATAAAATAGAGAGTATGATTTGCGCTGTTACCATGAGCAACAGTTCTGTAATTAATTTCAGCCTACTTTCCTTTCCTGGAACAACCACTTCATTGAGAGAAACCCTGTGGGACAGGAGATGCAGAGGGTTGTGAGTGCAAAGTGAGTCGGTGCTTTTGGGGTAACAATGGGCATGCTTCTTTTTGCATCCCGCCTAGAAAATCATTTAATCCCTTTAATTTCCCATTAAAAGCTTTTTTTTTTTTTTTTTTTTTTTAGTACATTGTCAGCTAACATCCATATGGTCACTGCACTGAAATTACAGCTCTGACATAGTATCATTTAAAAAAAACCACAGACAGTGCCTGTGTTTGAAGGAAGATGTCAGCCTGGTTACCTAATAGGCAGTTCTCTCCTGTAGGAGCAGAAATGGAATCACCAAGCAGCCAATTCAGGCAAGCTTTCCTGCACAGCAGAGCAGTTGAGCAGGGACAAGTTAAGCACTGACTTACCTGCATTCCTGAAACTGGATCTGTTTGGACAGAAGTGGATAAATGGGAATTTGTAGAGGGGGATTTTGGTAGGTCCTACAATGGGATTTTGGTAGGTACTACGATGGAATGCTGAATTCAGTTGGGTTGTATTTATTATATATCTGACATTATGTGAGGTTTTCTCAGCTGCCACTGGCAGCTGGAGGACACACAAAATCGCTACAAACCTAGAGAATTCAGAAGAAAAAAGTACACAATTCTCGTGTAAATTCACTGCCTGCAATTGGTTTTCACTGCTGTTTGAAGCAACCCAACATAAGTGCTGATGGGTTTAAGCATAATCTCCCTGAATCTAAGCATGTCATAGAACTACACAAAATTTGCTTGTCATCAAGCGACAGTAGCAAGTCTTTTCATGTTAACGTGTCTTACCATGTTGAAGTTTTTTTTCTTCTTTCTGATGAAGGAATGTATGACTACAATCACAGAATGGTCTGGATTGGAAGGAACTTTACAGGCCATCCAGCCCCAACCCCTGTGCCATAATCAGGAACACCTTCCGTTTGACCAGGTTGCCCAAAAGCCCCATCCAAGTTGAGATTTTCAGAAAGTTCTTCTCTAAAGTGGAAAAAAAACCAGCTGCTGCAGGTGAAAAAGAATGGCATCTCCGCACTGAGGCTTGGGGCAACGTCAGCAGCCTCTTTGTTTGCAGCCCCAAGGAGTCAGAGGTGTTGCACAGTGCAGTGGCAGCTCAGCACAGGAGCCTTACAGGTGATGCAGTGACCATTCTGCTGGCCAGAGGGAGCTCCTGACATGCTCAACGTAAACGAGAAGTCCTCTGAAAGCTGCGCAGACTCAAACAGTGGCTGCTTATGTAGTTATGAAACACGTCTGTTTAGGGTGCATTGCAGGTCACAGCACAGTTACGATAAAGCTTTATCATTGCTGTTCTCATAGCATTTGACTCCCCAGTTCCCCACAGAAGACATGCTGTGCGTTATGCCTTCTCCTTCTTGCTTTATCTCCTCCTTTTCCAAAACCAAATTAGGTCTGGACACGAAGGTGCTCCTGCAGTTGAGATACTATCTTGAAATTCAGGGGTGTTGGTTTGTTTCTAAAAGATGTTCTATTCATGTATTTCATTCTCTCAGTGTAAATTGCGGATAATGTTACTTTTCCTACTTTCTGAAGTTCCTATGATGATAAATCTGCTGTGAATAGAAAGGCATTGAGATGTTATGAGGATGGGGGTTAAATATTCTCAGTTCTAGAGCGATCAAATGAGTGCCAAGCAGTGGCAGTGTGAAGTGAGTGGAAATGAAGCTCGGGCTGAAAGCAGGTGGGTTTCGTTCTCATAGTTCATTGAATCTGGCTCTGATTTTGATGTCAGATAATACACCGTATTTTGCATAGCTGAACTGAATCAAATCATTATTACAAAGTGCAAAGTGGTCCGCACAGTAACATCTGGTAATGTTATTCAGCATGCGTGAAATAAAACCAGTAATAAAAATTAGTCATTAAAAATAACTCCCAGCACAAAAAGGAAGGCACTAATCGCATCAGTTACCAAAAAGCAGCGGGAGCACATGAAATAGTCTCATGGCTCTCCAGGTCCTCCTAATCTCTCTTTTATTCCAAAGCCATTCAGATGGTGCTTAAAATTTTTCCTGAAAGCTTTCATTATTTTTTAATGCATGTTATCCTCTCGACAAGGTGTTTGAATTCCTTTGGTTCACCAAGGCTTCAAATCGAGCTTTATCTTCAGTGCTGCTTTTTTGAGCAGTGTCCCACTTTCTGTTCTTGCAGATTAAATCTTTTTAATCTTTTGTAAAATACACAGCTTGGCAGTGCTTTCGTGCCATGGGATTCTTTTTGGCACCATGTAATGACTTTATTCTGCGTGCCACTTCTATTGGGCATTGCAGGAACACGTGGATATGAAGTCAGTCATTAGTTTATACCACCTTCAGAAAGTCAGTAAGGTGCCAGCGTTAGAATGACGGTATCAACTCTTTGAAATCATGGTGTTGGAACTTTTTGGACAACATACTGTCATAGAGAACAGCTGTTGAGTCACCCACCCACTCCCAGATTGAAGCCCAAATGTAGAAAAGGGATTTGGAAAGGATAATTGTTAGCTGTTTTTTGCATGTTTTAGCTTAGGTCATAATCCAGAATCCACTGAAATCAATCTAGAGACTGCTTTGGCTCCACTGGACCTCTGAGTGAGTGCTAAGCATGTAGGGAAGGAGTTGTTCTGATACAACTGGAAAATAAAATTACTAAAAATCATTGAAATAATGACTGAAATTTGACAAAGAGGCTCCAGGAGGGTCTACAAAGACTTCACATAATGTTTTGTAAGCGATGATGTCTAACTACACTTACCAAAGGGATTTATCCCTTTGAAGGCTCTCAAGGGACAGCTGATTTCATTGCTGCTTTGTCTCTTTCTGCTTAGAGGAGAGCAGAGGTGCAGCACAGGCAGCGGGAGCACTCAGAGCAGGCAGAGGACGCCGTGCAAGCCGTCCCAAGGCTACAGCTGGTGTTGGGTGCTGGAGCTGCCTGGCAGAGCAGTGTGGGTCACCTGCCCTTGCTGCCCTGTGGCAGAGTTTCCACGTAAGGTTGCACCAGCAGGCTCACAGCACACCTGGCAAAAGTGCAGCAGCGGAGTGTCAGCTGTTCTGTGATTTGTAGTCCAGGAGGAAGGCCTTCTAAACAGGGAAGAGGCTAGCAGTATTCCTCCTGTATATATCTAACAACTGACAGCTAGTTCCAGATGTGTTCCTTGGCAACTTCCTCACGCACAGAGGCATAACAGCTTTCCTCTTATTCTTTTCTTCTTGTTGTTGGAAGAGATGTGTATCAGGCTTTACTTTCCTGATTTTAAGGGCTACATGAGTGCTGGTGCCCTTTCCTCTGGCAGCTGGTGTTGTTACCTTCTCACACTCCATCGCTGTGCAAATGCTGTGGCTTTCTGGTTCAAAACCTGACCATTTCATCACTTGGGAGTGACGGCTTCCCTGCCAAATGCATATATGGTGTCAAAGCAACTTGGAACGTAAAACACAGATCCTACTTCTTATGCCATGTTTTGACTTCGAGCGTTTGTTTACTTCAAATATCAAAGCGTAACGTTGGGAGTATGAGGAGGAAGAAAAATGGGTACAAATGCAATACAGCATATGTATTTATATTTGTAGTTGATCAGAAAGTCTCTCTCTTTTGCTAAATACTTACAGCGATTTGTATTTTAGGATAGGTAGAAACCCTGAATGTTCAAACTCTACCAACGCTGGAGACAAAACACGGTGTGACATCGTCTTTGTGGAAACTGTTGCTCCAGGGAACCTCTGTGTGTGACACAGCTGCTTGGGTGTAACTGGCTTCAAGGCATATGAAATTAACCTTATGCTGGTATCAATTACAGTGTAGCTGTTAGGCTTTTAAAGACTGGAAAGTAAGAAATGTTAGAAATGCGCATTGTAGAGACAGCTCCATGATTAGAAGATCTGTCTGGGATGACAGTGATACAAGTTGCAGCCTAGCCTTGTGTCACGGTGAAGGAACGCTTGGTAGCAAACGTGTGGCTCTGTTCCCAGGCCCATCTGAACACTGGCTGCTGCATCCTTTGAGCTTTGCTGCTGTTCAGAGAGTGGTCATTAATTCTGCCCCCTCAGAAACAGGGGAGATCTGAGCTCGCATGCTCTGCTCCCCCTCTCTCCTTCCCTCCACACTTACTACTGAAGCATTAATCGTGGACATCCGCTCTGGGTATGTATGTAGTTCAGATGTGAATAGCAGGTGCTCGAGGGATTTCAAACGCAAGAGCTTTGGATGTTCCTGACATGATTGTTGTTTTCTCTTAGATATGCGGTGTATGATTTTAATAAGCATAACCATTTCTACTTGTAACAGGCTTTCTTTGGAAAGTGTAATATGCAGTATTTTCAATATAAACGGCTTCTCAAGAATAATAATTAAAGACACGCCTGGCTGAGAAGTCTTAAGGTGTTGAAACAGGAAAAATTAGAAGTATTCATAAGAAAGATTTTCACAAGGTAGCTTATCAGCTCACTGGGGTGAGCAAGAGATCGTGTGCAGTCTTGAGACTGGAAACCTTGTGTCGCAGAGAGGGCCTTCAGTGCTGCAATAAGCTCACCTGGTAGAAAGGGAAAGTCAGAAAATACAGAGTGAGGTGGAAACAACCAGTGGAAACTGTTTATTTTTAAATAGAATAATACATGGATTGAAGCTAGCCTCGACTATCAGAACTACTGCTATCAAGCAGGAAATGGCACGATTATCACTAAGCTGGAAAGCCAGCTCTGTTGGAAATGCCAATTACTGGTAATGCATGAGTTGGATTTCTTAGTGTAATTGGGAAATATTTTTAAAAGAGTGAAAATTGTGTGAGTGAGTTGTGAACTCTGTGTTCCTCTAGGCGAATTACAGAGATGAATTCCTAGGGGAGATGGGGAAAATGCTTCTAAAAATGTGTGATAGATGTCTTCTGGGCACCAGAGCCTTGTTAATAGTTTCCTGACTTTGTCCTGTGTTTATTATGTCAATATCAAGTTTAAAACTGCTGATGCAGAAACTACTACAGGCTTACAGAAATGTTGTTTGTACCATGCTTTGCCACACCATTGCAAATTGGTGGGTGCTGTATTTCACCCTGTAATTTTACACAAGTAAATGGAGAGCAAAGGGCAAGTGCTAGCCATGGTTTTACGTGGAGGAGATTGCAGTGCATCCGCCACAGATTCTTACAGACAGGAGGATATTGAACAGTGCATCACATGTTCTCACAGATGCATTGGGTTGCCCAGGGCTGTCACCTCACACTGGGGAGACGTGCACAAATAATAACGTCTGCGAGCTGCTGCTTTGGGCTGACTTCTGTTGCTGCAGAAGGGAGGAGGCTGTGCCAAGGTTTGCTTGCTTTTGCACGCCATGCTGGTGACCCACGTTCATAGGGCTCTCAGTGAAGCCGGGCAGCTGGGGGCACGCAGCGCCAGATAACAGGAAGGACCAAGCGTGTTTCTCATGGTCAGAATTTGAAGGCACGGTGTCATTTAGTGCCTCTTGCTTTTTGCTGTAAGTCACTGCAGAACTGTCCTAATCGCTTCTTTCTTCTGTCTCTCTTCACAGAGTGATGAGGTTTTGACAGTCATCAAGGCAAAAGCGCAGTGGCCTGCCTGGCAGCCCTTGAATGTGTAAGTAAGGGGGGAATGCTGTGGCTCAGGAGCCTTGTGCTCAGTGCTGGCTAACAGAATGCTCTGTCTTGTGCAATTGTTCACTCCTCTAAAAAAAAAAAAATCTAAAAATATTTGGAAAGGTGAGTTTTTCATCTTTTTTTTGGCTTTGCAAACAATGCTTTTCTGTCTTTCACATCTTTTCGTGCTTTCTGTGCTTTGGTTCACGAGCTGCTGCAGCAGAAGGATCATCCCATGGAATTTGTGCCTTCATCCAGCAAGCATGTTTGTCCAGTGCTTGACCAAATTGTGTCCTTTTTAATTCAGTGTTCTAGCGTCCTGTTAGTGCACTGTTACAGTAAGAGCAAACCGCTTTAATATAAGGGGCATTCTGCCTGAGGAGTTCCCTGATCCAGCAACAAAAGCTTCTGAAAGGAGTAAGTATTTAAAATACCTATCTGAAACACTCTGCTGTCTCTGTTGTGACCCTGAGGGCAGTACAGCCATCGTTGTGTTATCAAGTGAAGCAGCTAAGTAGCTCCCCAGGATGCTAACTTTGGGTTCTATGGCACTTATCAGAAAAGGAGATAAAGCTCTTGTGGGGATAAAGCTCTCTGACACCCTGCCGTTGTCTGGTGGTCTCTGAGGGGAGCAGAGCTGGGGTTTGTTCCTGCATATTTATCTGTGCTTGGCCCAATGCTTGTACTAATCATCCAGGCCCAAATGAGTGAGTTTTATAAGAAGTGAGTGAAGAGGAGAACCCAGTGTGAGGGGTCCCTCGTTAGCTGAGTCAAATTGAGTCCGTGGAGAAGCAGAGTAATTACTGCAGGGCTGTAAGGACCGAGTAGTCCTGTCGCCTCCGCAAAACATGTGAGAGAAGCAGCCAGGGAAATGCCGTGCCTGGTTTTGTTATTTGTGCTGATGGAAGTATGTGGAAATTTGGAGGTTGGTTAAAAAAAAAAAGAAAACTGCCAGAAGAGTTCAGTTTTTAGAAAACATTTCTTATCGTAAGAGGCTTAGGAACTCTTAAGCAGCTTAAGATTTAAGCTACTCAGTTTATTAAAAAAATAAAAATAAAAAATAAAATTAGGAGGTGATCACAGTGAGAAGATTTCTGAAAGCCGATGGTTCTCTAATCTATCCAAACCTCTGGAACCTCTCATGGCATGGAAGCAGTGGAGTTTGTGACAAGGTAAATGGCTGGGAAAAGCTCTAACAGTGTGACAGCCCTTCGCAGGAAATCAGCTGGATTTTCCATTGCTTGAACGTATTTTAGCTGTGAGACAGAGGTGTCGGCTGTGCACAGGAGTAGTGTGTGAGAATGTGTGGGACTGCGGCTGTGCAGGTGGGCGATCGAGATGACAGAGGTGGCGTTCTTTATGGCGTTGTTCTCCTGAAATGTTCAAGTATTTTGTTTTGGAAGGATGTTCAGATAACAAAGCTGAAGGAATGCAGTGCTGCTGTTTGCCGTGGGACTGGACGTGCCCTTTCACAAACATGCCTGCAAACACTTCTGCAACATCCTGCAGATTTCTTCGAGTCCCTTCTCATCTCTGCTGTTTGCTAGTTCTCCATTTAGCAACGCCAATTAGGAGGAATAAATACTGCTATTTGTGCTTTCTAGTTGTGCAGGTGTTCCCTTGAACAGCACTTCCTTCACTTTATAGACACTGTTGGATTTTTGGCTTTTCAGACACTTTTTATCATATTTTGTCATTATGTCCTTTTTAATTCAGTTTTAAAGTGTCAGTGAAGTTGCAAAGAAAGACTTTTTTTTTTTTTTTTTCAGTTGCCATTAACTTCTGGTGTTAATTTCTGCATTGTGAATTAACACTCTTGGAATTTAGATGAGAATTGTACACGTTTTGGATAATGACTGTGCAGGAGAAACATTTGGTCTATTATTATGCATAACACAGCCATCTTACTAATCAGCAATTGTCTAAAAGTCATAAATAATCTTCTTTTGCATAATCATGAGTTACATATTGGGTATATAATGTGGTGTGGTACTGATGGCAAAGAGGTGCTCCAATAGGTCCTAATAAGCAAAGCCTCAAAAGCTTTCTGTGTGTGTTTCACAGTAATTATGAAGTGCATAATGCTGCTGTGCCAATTCCCAGGGGCCTGAAGTGTCAAAAGTTGGCAAATTCTGCCTGTTCACTCTTCAGTTTTCCTCCTGATTTTGTTTTTTGTAGCCGTTTGTGGTTCTTATTGGTAACGCTGCCCAAGTATCAATACAAAGTTGGTCTGTCGATTGCATTTCAAGTCGAGGGAGGAGGGGAACAGTTCTTGCCAAACCTCGTGAGGGCTTTAAGAGTACTGGGGTAATTGTGTGCTGCTGTGGGCAATCTGGAGAGCAGCTACATTTGCATGGGTGGTGGAGAGCAGATCTCTGGACTCAGTGCTCTCTTATCACTGGTGCCAGGTCAGGCAGAGCTGTGCCTTCAGTCAAAACCAGAGAGAAAAGCAAGTAGCTGAGTGCAGGCAGTGCTCAGCACTGCTGCCTCAGTAGCCAACAAAAAAGTAAGGGAGAGCACGGCATCTCTGCCTCTCCTTACAGAGGCTGCAGCAAAGCAGCAGTAGTTCCTACCCAGATCTTGAGCATCTGGAAAGCTCTTGTGCCTCTTGTACCTGCAAGAGTCTGGGAGGATGGTGTGGGCCAGGCTGCTCTCCCAGGTGTACCTGGAGTTAAATGGCTTTTCTTCTCTGTCACAGCTGGGCCATGAAGCCAGGACTCCTGCGGCCAGTTGTATCTCATTAAGTAGCATTTCTAGCTCTCTTCTGATTGAGGGCACAAAAAGTGTGCAAGTCTGTCTACATCCAGTTTTGCAGAAAGCCTTTTGGTTTTGACACCACAGATAAAAACAGAAGTATAACTGGGAATTTTTCTTCTGCTTAAGGGGAAAGTAGAGACTTCTGCTTGCAGATCCAGTGGGCACAAAGTTTTTTCCCAGGGAGAGGTCTTTAGTTTCAGATCTGAGTTCGGTTACATGAAACTGCGCAGTGTGCTGGAACAAGCTGCCAGCACTAAGCAGGGAAGGATGCAGCGGTACTGAGTAATTTTCTCAAATGCTCACTGTTAATTATTGCTGTGATAATTATATGTTATTATATTATATGTTATTATATTGCTGTAATAATTATATGTGAACATATTGTTGTAGCCCCAACACAATGCCGTGTGATGGGAGCTATATCCTCTGTAAGTGTAGTGCTTTACTATCTTTTTCTGTCATTCCTCAGTTCCTGTTCCAGCTCTTTGTCACTCTCTTTTGTTTGTTTTGCTTCCTATCACTCAATTTCATCATCCTCTACCCAGTTTCTTATCCAGCAAGCAAAAAACCTGTCCTGCAGGAGACAACTAGTGTTACAGTTGCCCAATGGAGAGCATCATTGAGAGCGTGAGGAGTGCCATACAAGCACTGAATCAGCTTCCCTTTGTATATGTTTGTATTATCAAGTTGCGTGTCTGAAATTCTGACTTTAAAGTACTTGCAGAATGCATGAAGAAAGCATTCTCCCTCGGGTGTAATGCTGTCAGTGTACAATGTGCTGTCAGATGAAAAGTATTTTCCTTATCTTATGTGTATAAACAAGAGCACCGCTGCCTTTCTCTCAGCTGTGTTTCAGGCAGAAGCAAATTTTACTTTTCAGCTGCAAACCATTGGCTTTTGGCAGTGTGAAAGATAAAATATAGCTAGTGCAGATGGTACAGATTATATCCAAATTTGCATATCTGGCAATTGCAAAATAGCCAAGCCATGACATCAGAATGTGGGGATACCGAGGGTAAGACTTGTAAAGAAGATGTGCATGAAATTCCCCACAAGCCAATATCCTTCAAAATGTTGGCTCAGTGAGCATTGTCATGTAAGTAAGAGTTTGTCAGGATGGTCCACCGAAGAAAATAAACACAACTCTTGATCAGCTCACCCCACTCTATACCATGAATTACGTAGCTAATTACAAGAATTAAAATTGGATTCACCTGGGAGGTATGGGCAAGAGTGGGTTGGTGGGCATGGAAGCAGCTGTCAGTTGTGCATTTTGGCCAGGCTGAGTTGTCTCCAGAGTAGTGTGGTCCGAGCCACGCTGTGCTGTCAGTGCCCTTGCCGTTTTTACAGCTGCCTGTTTTTTCGTGGTCATTCAGTCCTTCATGCTCTGTGACTTGTCATCGTCGTTATCATATCGTACCTTATCATATCTCATGTTACTAGGATAGAATCAGGTGCGTTGGAAGGGACTCTTAGCGGCCCTCCTGCAGTAAACAGTAACAACACATCTGCAGGTTGGTCAGGTCCTCAGAGCTGTGTCCAGCCCAACCTTGAACATCTCCAAGGTTGGAGAGTGCACAGCTTTCTGGGCAACCTGTGACAGTCAGACACCATTTCCCCTCTGCTGCCATCTGTCACACAGTGACAGAATGTATTGGGATGTTGGTGGGAATGTTCAAATTCTACTGCCATACCACCAACATCCACCTCTGCTGTTGTGAGTCAACGTAATGAAATAGGCGCATCCCTTTCAGAGCAGCCCTTCTATTTGGTTGGTAATGCCTGCGTCCAACTACTTTTTGTAGTTCTTCTAAACCAAGAAGTCACTCGGCACGATGGAAGATGACAAGCGTTTTTCTTGATTGTAATTTGGAACTAAAGTCTAGGAAGCCATTCCCTCTTATCTCACGTCTCTCCTGTTTCCTTTCCGCTCTCTGTAGTGTTTCAGTGAGTACTTACAGTCCTATGGTTTTCCTCTTCCTCTTGACTGTGTGCAGACCTTATTCTTTTGCTTTTCCATTTAAGCAGCTGTTCCCCATTTATTTGGAGATTACCTGAAAATGCTTCAGTAAGCACTTGAAAGTGAAGCTTAGCAGGGAAAGGGGCCTATTGCTTTGTAATTCAGATGGATAGAACCAGTTAGTCCAAACAATTTATAGGTCGGTATCCTTTTCATCCCCTACGAATTATCTCATCAGTCCCTTCCGTTTCAGTCTTTAGAAATCCTTGGTATCGTTTCTCTGACTACACACAGATGAGGGCTGTTCTTCTGTATCAGAAAATAAAACAGAATATTTCCAAATTTGCTTTTCAGCATTGAAATAGCTAATACAGCTAAGCTGGGCAACGGAGCAAAGTGCTTCAGAAGTCAGGCAGCTGGTATCCTAGCGAAAGGTGATGGGAAATGAAAAGGAGCTCGGATCTGAAATATGTTTGAACTGATGGGGTCACGCTCTCCCAGATTCTGCATTTTCCTCCTGTCATTGTAGTCTTTCAGTCCGTATTTTCTTCCAGAATTCTTCTACCGCAATTTGAACAACAATTTGTTTGTTCTGTGTTCTGATTCCGCAGTGAATTTGCTGTTCCAGGTGCAGGAGTTGGGTATTCAGTACCAAGGCACAGATGAGTAGGGAATTTCTTCTGTTTGAAAATCTAGTTAGCTTCTTGTTTTACTGCTTTCCTGCTCATTTTTTTTTTTATTATTTTTTTACTTAATTATGATTTACAATTCTCTTTGTGGTCATAAAGCCTCAATATTTAGGTCATTGGATGATTGCTTAGACGCTGTTAAATAGAGAACTGCTAAAGTCAGAAATGGAGCTTTTCAGTGTCTTCTGAGGGACAACAAAGTAACTCCCTCTTCCCACTCTGCTTTTCAGTGCTGAAGATCTCAGTTTACTGTCTGATGTTCTACACTTTGTGACTCGCACAGCCTTGACGTTGTGTTGTCTCACTGATAAATATCCCTGTGTAAAACTAAGGATAGCAGACCAAGGCTATGTAAACGGTTGCATACTTAAGAGATGGCTTCCACAGTGAAAGCAGCTTTAATAAATAACAATTTGTGACTACATTTATGTTACCAATAATGTCTAATCGGTTCCATCAGATGGCAGGCAGCTGAAAGACCCCAGCTTTGTAAAGAATATGTGTTGCTGAGTCTCTCTTCTGACTTCTCAAACGTTGCACGTTTTGTGTGGCAGAAACTATTTGCTACGAACCTCATTCCCGTAATTTCAGCCTGCATCGTGGACTGGAGGTTCTTGAAGTGCTTGCATACCTAAATAGCTAGGAGTAACATTACTGAGTGCGTAAAATACAACTAACCTTCAACACCCCCAGAGCTGACTGCATTTTCACAAGGGTGAGGAGACCTCTGATAGCTAACAGACGCAACTAAATCAGTTTAACTTCCTGAATTTAGTAATTCCTCTGCCTACTGCATTAGCAAGGGTCTGATCTGACACAAGTCTTCACATACACTACGTAAGTTAGCCAGACATCCATGTGGCCAGCAAAATACTTTGTCCCGGTACTTGGAACACCTACATTTAATTCTTCTTTCTTCCTGGTGAGCATCCTTGAGTACCACAAGCCGTGTTCTTTTTGCTCAAACTTTGCCATTTTGCGTGGAACATGTAAGTATAAGCCAGAGAAAGAATGCAATCACCAGGTTCTGCTCCTCAAGAAAAGGGAGGGGAGACAGAAGAGTCTCTGAAGGAGATTCATTTAAAAAAATATATGGTGAAGAGTGAGTTAATCAGCTTCATAAGATGGGAAGGGTGTGGGATGAGCGAGCACAGCTCGGTCAGAAATCACTCTGTCTCTATTTTGTGGCACCAGTGGCGATAGCTTCTGTAGTTCCTGGCTGCCTTGGAAGAGGTGCTGTTTTTGGCCAAGAAAAATCTGTTCCATTTCCAGGTTTTCAGCTTTTTTTTTTTTTTAAACACCTGCAAAGTACTTAAAGTAGAATGCATGAATGAGGTACGTTTCAGAAAAGGAAACACGTACGTAGGTTTCCTTTTCTACTGAATTCAGTGTAGGAAAAAATAAACAATAGTGCAAATAATTTACTTAGATCTGAAATGGATTTTCCATGACTTAATTTCTCTGTGCTGGAATTAGGAGCAAATTAAATAAATTTGCATTCCATTTATAATAGATGGGTGTGTATGTTTAGAATGAAGCTTTCCATCCGTTCTTCTTTAGTGTGATAACCTGTTTAGCCCAACTTTCTTGTGTGTTTCTTAATTGTAGTAATCTGTATATTCGTTGATTATACAGTGTCAGGGTGCAATTTATAAAAATAAACACCAGGAATAAATTAGTGACTCGCTTCATTAGTCAAGTCCTTAGACTGCCCAGCACAGAGACTAAGATGCTCAACGCACAACTCGTATTCGGGTTTAACTGGCATGCTTCAGGGCCAAATACAGACTTGTTCTGAACAGTGTTTAACCAGCTGTAGTGGGCATAGTTTAAATTGTATTTTTTGTTTCCTCCGAAGTGATAAGAAAAGCTCATCTCATAGTCTTTTAATCATTGACTCCCTGCATATCATTAACATTTGATTTTACGAATCGCTTATAAACACCATTGCCTAATGACTTGCAACTCATACGTGTGGCATTTCACTTACAGCGACTGAGAGTCAGCAGAGGTTACAGAGCATCAAAGAAGCTGATTATTGATTGCTACACCTTAAATTCTGTATAACGCTCACTTTTGTGGCACGCTTGTTAGGTATTTTCTCCTAATTGGTTAACACCACGTTTATCTTCTCCTGTACTTTTAGGAAAGGAAGGCTCGGGTGTGTTCTTGCTGTACACATTTATATGTGCATCTGTAGCTTCTTTTGACCCATAGAGCGCCTCATGATGTGTGTATGGGTGTACTGCCTGTAAGTCTCTTCTAATGGTGAAAATTTAAGTGTCGTTAGTGCTTATTGTAAGAGAAAAGCAAAGCAGCTGGTGAGTGCAGGTTGGGGATATGAAAGGCTGGGACGTTATTTTGATTAAAGAGAAAATGATGTTGGTAGCCCAGGCAACTCCTTGCTATGCTGTGAGCACAACCTGGTGACCTCAGGGCGCTTGGGGACTTGATGGCTCTGTGTGTACAGAGCTGGTATGTGATGGATACGTGCAGGGCAGCTCACAACCCTGTTCCGACACCCTGCTGCTTTGGACACCAGAAAGATTTTGATAGTATAATAGGCTTCTGCAAAAGATTTTCTTTCCTTTAGTAGTTGTGAATAGCAGTGAATAGTTAATACAGGTGTGCATAGTACAGCCCTTGCAGAATGTCTGGTATATCGAGTCATTATAGAGAATACAGAATACATTGGTAGCAATACTGCTACAGAAGCGACCTGATAATAGTGTGAGGCTCTACAAAGATGTGATTTTTATTCACAAAGTTCAATATTTCTTCAATTTTCAATTATTTTCTTTAACAAAAAATCACTTAAACTTCTGTATTACAGATAAATCCTCTCAGTCTGCGTGGTGATGCTGTTAATGTCAGCTGATGTACTTCAAAGCAAAGGTGCAGATAATTCCATTTGTGCGTAACTGTTCAGTTAGCAGATGACACTCCTGCCTTTCCTCATACCAGCAGTGACTCCAGCATGATTTGTGATGGTACAGTCTCTCTCCATATGGTAAAGGGGGTAGTATGAACAGTTCAAATAGAGCAACTGATTAAAACAGAAGCCGGAGTAACTGTCACCCTAATGCAATATAAAATTGTGTTCTGAAGCCGGCTTTAATGTGAAGACTTTTCTGGGGCTGGGGGTTGTTGGCAGAAATAGCTCAAGTCGTGGCTGCTGCCACTAGCTCGTAGTATGGGAGATCTGTGACCACAGCATTGCGGTCGTTCCTTGGGCAGCACATGGCTCAGCAGGCTGCCATCAGAGCCAGCCCCGTTGCTGCCGTTGTAACAGGGATGGTCCTGTGCCCGCCGTGCACTGGAGCCCTAGTAACTTGATTTTCAATGCAATAACAGCTGCATCCAGGGAAATCAAACTTCCAGCCAATAAGTAATTACATCTGTACGAGCCTGACTGTCTCATTCATAACGAGTCATCGTGAACAACTCCAAAACTAAAAGGATATAAAATTACTAGTAGCTAGAGCATGAAGAATTGGAACAAGGCATAGGCTGATGAACTGTCTCAGTTACAAATGTATTCTTGGTGGCTTGCCATTATGATGAAGTGAGATGAGTGAAATGTGGTTGTATTTGACATATCGCTGGATCTGTGATATCCAGCAAGAGATTTTTTTGCTGAAGAATTATGGTGTGCTTCTCTCTTGACAGATGAGTTTATTTAAGTTTTGAGATGCTTGGAAGTGCTTCTTAAATCCCTCAGCATCCCTTTCCAAGTAGAGATACACTTCTGTAAGACTAGAAGTTGTGATGTTGTTTAGAGTGGCTCATGTTTTCCCTTAAGGAGGCACTTTGGGAGTGTTCTCAAAAGACTGTGTGAGCGTGTCTTGTCGAAATTTGAAACTCTACCTTAATTCTGTGGTGAAATCATCACAACCTCTGCAGCCTATTCATTTATAGCCACGCACAGTTTTCATTATGAATAGCTGCCTACGCTGTCTTCGTTCATGAGAAGAATTCTGCAGCAGGAGCGGGTCCGCGGAACGAGGCGGTGCTGAGAGCTGCTGTGTGCTGGGGGCTGGAGGCTGCTGGGCCACCGTGGCCGCAGAACAGCGGGAGCACAGGGGAAGGCTGTAGGCTGGAAGGGAGGCCTGGCCTCTGAGGTGCTCTGCGAGGTCCGGCAAAGGTGGTGAGGCCCTGGGGAATCCTGGTGTCCAGGAAGATGCGTGCAGGCCGTGTCCATCCCAGCTTCTGCAGGGAGGTGCTGCGCAGTGCATCATTAACACCTTGTGGCTCAGTGCACTGCAGCATGCCAGCGAGTTGTTTTTGGGGTTGGCCTGAGCAGAGGAGAAGTTGCATGTTCTGTCACTGGATTGTCTGAGTGATTTGGACCAATGGTTTCACATTTGGCAAGCATAAAACGTGCAAGATGTTACATAGCAATGATAGTTCACCTTGTGTGATACTTATTACTATGCTGCCTTTTCTGTTGGTTTAATTTCACTGTATTTTAAACATTCAGATTGAAATCTCCAAGCCAAACTGGAGCAAAATACAGTGTGGTGCTTAGATTTAAAACATTTTAATAGTCTGGGGACTATAAAGGTCTTATATTGCCATGGTTTGGAAAAACAATAATCAACGAGTTGAAAAACTCATTCACATCTGGCCATGTTTATTTGAGGCATAAAGATCTCCGTGTTGCCACAGTTGCTTGTTGATGTCTGGTAGCTCATTATTTCTTCAGAAACTGACCTTATTTGAGTGGCCATAAGAAGCATAAACAGATGAACAGAACTTCTGAAAAAGACACAGCAAAGACGGAGGCAGCAAAAGCAAAACTGAGTGCAGAGTTCACTCAGACTGATGGGAGAAACATTTTTGGAGTGAGGCCTTTTGGAACACAGAACAGCAGTGAGATGTGAGAGACACTGGTGAACAGCAAGAAGAGGTGGAGGAAAGTAGCATCCATGAACCGACACGTGCACACTGTACCATGGGCAATATTGCCATTGCAAAAAGTAAGCAGGGCCTGAGGTTTATATATTGCACAGACAGATGGAGATGATGAAGCACTCTTTCTTCAGTCATCCTAACGTGTGACATCTCTCTTCCATTAATGACAGGTGGAAAAATTCTCTCGAAGTCCTCAAGCTAAGGATCATAGAACTATTCTGAGTCCAACCTATTTTCTTAGAAACAAGCTTCTTGAAGTGAAAGTTTAGTAGGAAATACAATAAAGGCAGGAGGAGGTCATTTCTCAGTGGAAAAACAGGCTATCTACAGAGTAAATTCAGATGTGTCCGTTAAAGTATCTTTTTCAGATTTATGCATTCAGTTTATGTGATGTGATCTCTTAATCCTACATGGGAAAATGCTTTCTAGCAGAATATTTGTTACATGGAGAAGATGAAAAAGCTTCATCTTTAAAAAATTCAGGTTCCATGCTGAACTGCTCACAAATGAACAGGAGCGCGATTCTAATAATTAAAGTTTGTCATTTTAGACTTAAGAAACAATCCAGTTGGCTATAAGCTGTGATAGCAGCACGTTCTTGCACGCTTTCTAGGGATGCTGTCGCATGTACTGCTGCAGAGAGAAGCATAACAGAGAGGCCGTGTCACGTCTGTGGCTATGCACTTCTCAGGTGTGATCTTTCCCTTTAACCTGGCAGCTCAATGCCGTAGGAACGTCAGTAGCTCAGAGACGTGAGCTCTGGAAAGGCATGTGATGCAAGACTTCTGTTGTTTCTGCCCAGCCTCCAAATGCAACACTTTGGAAAGCATGCATCTCAATTCTTTCATGGCACCTTTCATTTCTGTAGCGTCCCTACTGTGCGTGCCTTCACCTTTTATTTTTAAAATCTATTCTTTTTTCCACAAATCCCTATCTTGTTATCTCCCGCTGTCATGTTGTGCTGTCTAGCCTAAGGTGGGGGTACAGCCAGTCTCTGCCAGTCCAGACTTAAATGAAGTTTTCTTCCACAATGTGACAGCACATTGCTAAGAAATATTCTCAAAGTTTGGGGATTTTGTGTACAAAGTCAGAGGCGTGAGAAAGCCAGAAATCGTTTCCTGTTTCTATGACAGCACGACAGTGTGTCTAGCTCAGCTATTTTCTCCTTCTATGATTTTATAGATAGCTGGGATGAATCCAGTGAAGTTTAATATCGTCAAAAATAGAAGAAGTCTAACGGAGTCTGATCAGAAATAGCAAGGCATAAAGGACAATCTCATCTGCAAATAAAATGCAAATTGGGAAAAAGTCAGTTATTGCATCTTCTGGTAACGTGAAGGCAAATGCATAAACCACTCTGGAGCTGCAAAACAATTCTGTGTGCTCCAGCTTTGCTTTTGGCTAATGGCTGAATCCCTGCGCTTTGCGTCCAGCAGCTTTCTTTCACCCCCTTCTGCAGCGCGTCCCTCCTCCACAAAGTGAATGACAGGTTTTGTCCAGAAAGCAGAAATATTCGCTTCACCCAAACCAAAAGAAATATTTGAAGTAAGACCCAGAGAAAACAGTCTAAAAACCCGTACAGAATAACTGGCGTTTTCACCAGGTTTGATCATTCATCCAAATTTGAAATTGAATCCAGTTGAGCTCGAAGTACATTTATGCATTTGGATAATTAAGACAAGGATCTTAACCATACGAATTTCTACTATATTGACGTCTCAGGAACTTACCACGAAGGAGTAGTCTCAGTGCCATGTGCACAGCTGAGTTACCCTACTGCAATGGATCTGCTCCATTTAAATGGACACACAGCCTCTTACTTTTAACAGAAAACAAGGTCACCTGGCTCTGGGTTCATGCCAGAACCACAAGGCTGACACAGTCTTCCATGAGGTTCTGCCTCTTCCAGCATGCAGTCGTGTGCTGGTGTCAAGCACTGCATTTAGCGGAGCTGTGTATGTTGATTAGATGCTAAGAAAATCCCTATCAGAAAATGAAATTGTGCTTATAAAAGGAGTGAATGCTTTAACTGTTACGTGTGCTATAGGGAGTCTGGGAAACTTCATTGTTTGGCAGATGGGCTGACTCCCACATTAAGAAATTCGTAATTCCTTCTCAGAAGAGTAAGGAAGGATGTATGTGTTTGCTGGAAAAGGAAAAAAAAAACAACCTTTCCATCTTTTTTCTTTTTTTGTCAGAGCAACCACATATGGCAGCTCCATTTTCTATCACTTACCACTTTCTTTCTATTTAACATTCAAATGTCACTGGCCAAGATAAAGTTGCGTATTAAAACATATAAAGGCTTCTCAGCTACGAACAACCACTGCGAAGAACTTGACACAGATCTGCAGTATTCAATTGGAACAACCTGACTCATCCCATTCTTTCTTTGCTCTTGTTTTTCTTAAGCATCCCTTCCATTAATAGTTATTATTGTAATGTTTTCTTTCCAGCCACTTCTTGTCTTTCCTTAAGCCAAAATCATTTCACTTTGTAACTCTGTGAGTAGTCCCGTATGCACTGTTTTCACACAACTACGTGTCTGCTTAGTAACCTGTCATCCTCCTCCTGCATAAGTGCTTCAAAATCATGGGAGCAGTTTACCAGTTAAACCTGCATGCATGTATCTTTTTATATATTTTAATAGCAGAATCTACATGCAGAATTTAAATTTTTGAATTGCTATTTCTGTTCATTGCTAGGAATATGATTTACCCTAACCCTCATTTTCAGACACCAGAAGTCATAAACATGTCTTTTGTATAGGCTAGATAAAATGAACTGTGTGTTGTATTAATGAAGGCAGAAAGATGCTGGTCCTTTTCAGGGGGAAAACTCTGAGCTCCTGGCACTTGCAAAATAGGAGATGTTGAAATGCATGAGAATATTTTAAAGTCTTTGCTGGTAAGTTGAAGGCGTATCCCCATTTTGCAGGTATTCCAGTAACTAGCCTCATAGGCTCTGTAGTCAAGAAGGATCTATTTGCTGTAAGGCAGCTTTTCAGAGACTATGGTCCTAACTTGAGATATCTCAGAGTTTTTTTCCTAGTGACAAAAGCCTGGTCACGTTTCTTATATCCTAGAACCGTGCTGGAGGTATTAAAGTAAATGCCTGGCATGTTAATGAATAAGATGTCGTTATTACCTGAAGTGGCATTCAAGGTACTTCTAGCTGACAGTATGGAAAAGCTGAAAGGACCTGCTGTGCAAAGTCCTTGCTTTTGTAATGCTTTAAAAATGCCCTGAGTGGTGCTGTTTCGCAGCAGCGTTTGTTCTGATTAGCGGCTCTCATGTCAGTGGTGACGAGGCAATCCCTTTCTCCGCTGTGTATGTCTGCTTTCTTTAGCTGGGTATGGGTGCTGTTTTCATTTTGAGAGCTGATGCATAGCAAAGCAAGGGAGCGTTTTTGGGTTCTGTGTTTTTTCCAAAGCAGAAAGACAAATGGCTGAGAATTGGTGACAGGTTTCTTTACTCTTCGCAAAACAAAATAGACTCTTGCTGTCACTGCCTCTGATGTGGCACTCAGACAAGAGCAGCTTGGCATTAAAATGTCCCAACCTTCTTGTAGGGATGTCGATCAGATCTGCTGGCTGCTCCTTGCCCTGTGCTTTGCTTTCCCCACGTGTAGCAGGAGCAGAGGCAGGCCGAGCTTCCCGTGCTGCACCGCTCGCCAAGCTCGGGCCAGCGGTGCCCAGCAGCAGCACGGCCTGCAGCTGGGCCTCCACAGTGCAGGCGCACAGCGCGCCAGAGGTCGCCTCCAGCAGCGCCCGGGGCGATGGGCTCCTCCTGTGCGCACAGGGCAGCCGGCAGCAACAGCTGGCTGTTGAGTCCACCAGCAGGACTGGCTTTGTACCACTTGTTGGCTGCGTAATGTTACAGACACAGAGTGTGTGTCCATTGGCTGTCTTGTCTTTTTATGCTTTTCCTCTGCATGCAAATCAAGCAGTGCACCAAGAATAGCCTCCAAGTTCTATTCTGCAATGTATTCCTGTCACTGTTCCTGTCTGCTCACTCTCCACAATCTTCCTTAGCTGTGCTCCATTATGTTTTACGGGGAGGGCAGTAGAACACATCAGTATTGATTCAAGACTCAAAAATACATCTTGCAGCAAGTTGATTTTTCCACTGCATTGTCAAAGACCTTCTTAACCCCCCAGCTCCTGGCAGCCATGGCATCAGCAGCTAGATTTTGCACTTGGGGAAAACAACCTTGCAAAGCAAAGTCATGTTTGCACTCTTTTAACCTTTAAAAAATTAAGAAAGGAGCATTTTCTTGTGATGCTGTTTGTGGCATCCCTATAGCTGTGGATCCAAATCACCTTAACAATGAGAAAGCAGCATAAAAATAAAGAAAATTGGGAAAAAACATTAGGATGCGGGACACTCTCGAGTTCTTTGCTTCACTCTGTGTTATGTGACAGGAATTGTCAGTAGGCTCACAGTGGAAAAGTACTGCCAGCTTCAAGCACCAACAGCAGCAATCCCAGCCCCGTGGGCTCTGAGGGTTGTACCTAGAGCTTGCCCAGATGTTTAGGGCTTGCTGTGCAACTCATAGTCACCTCTGCTTTTATGCAGGTACGCGTGTAGGGAAAAGTGACATATTTGTCTCTGAGGGTAAATTCAACTCAGTGGAATTCTTGTGGACGTTGTCAAATGCACAACTTGGCACAGATGACAACTTTCTTGAGATTTGATTGTGCCTTAGGACAGCCCATTTCCTTTCCTTAATTAGAGCAAAGCAAGAAGGGCTGCACACCACACATGCCAACGTTGTGCAGGTCTGGTTCAAATGCGAGGTATAGTGCTTACAAGCATCCATGCAGGAAGTAGTTGCTAGAATGAAATAGGTAGCCCAACAAGGTTATTTTATGATAACACTTTTCAAGGCTGCCTATTAAAACCATTTTTATGTTTCGCCTACAATGTTATGTTGCACTGCAGACAGCATGTGCACACTGCATGTGAGTGGAGAAAGAATAAAGAGAAAACTGGTCTCTGCACATCCTCTAGCGATTTTTACATTGCTGTGCTACGCAGTCATGGGATGAAGTGCTATAAAATGGCCCTGAGCAAAGGCCCTACAGAAGGAACCAGGTTTTGCACAGTGCTCTGAAGCTGGAGAGTTACCAGAGGCTCAGGGTTGCTGGTGTGACATAGCTCATGCCAAGTCTTGCAGGTAGAGCGTCTCCTATGAAGTGTTTTATGCTTTATACAGTTTCAAAATATGGGTACAATTAGACTTAAACACACAATGTTTAATTGCATTAATTGCATAACTAATATTTACTTTCCTAAGAAAGCATTTGGAGACTTAATTGTACCATGCCCGCTGCAGGGACAGCGAGTGATGAAAGGCGTTGGTTGCGGTGTGCCTGAAGTCGGCTTGCTGTGATTTCTGGTCGTTTGTCTTCAACCTGCAGCAGTGCATCTGCCTCTCCTGCTCTGTGGAGCACGTCGGCGTGGTGCGGTGCGATGCGATGCTGGGAGGCCGCTCTGCCTTTTCCTTTGATGGATCTGGGCGTCCCGTGTGCATATTTCTAACCTTGAGATCAGGCGTACAAATACGCGCTTGTTTAATTATTCGCTGTTCTTTGTGCGCAGTTCAGGCTCTTTCTGTGTCCTTTCAGAAACTCCTTGAACTGAGTCAGTCCTGCAGTTCGGTAGGCTTTTAAAGAACAATCGCTATTACTTGCTAAATACATCAGAACACTGCAGTGACTGAGAGCATCTGATACCTTCAGTCATTATTTTATTACTTTACGGTAGAGAAATCTTTCTGTCGAAACCAGATTTCTGTCTGTCATGGGAAAAAAGAGGCATTTGTATCTCCTTCTGGGAAAGGGAGAATTAATGCCATCAAACACTTAGAAACTCTTCTACTCAGTGTCTTCAGTTCAACGTAAGGCAATCTACGCAGTAAGAAACAATTCCTGAAGACCCCGAGCAGAGATTCCCAGAACGTTTTAACTATTAATAATTGCCTTCTTATGCAGCTTCTCCCTGGGAAGGGAGCTGGGAACACTGACTGAGGCATTTGAAACTGCACGAGAACTGCTGAGGAATGCCGTCCTTGGGCTGTTGGGTTTTGTTTGTTTATTTCTTTGCTTTAGTGTGTTGAGAGCAGTATGAGCCAGAATAAATGCACAAATGGAAAAAAAAAAAGCCCCATTTGGACAGCGAGGCAAGTGTTTATAATAGAAATGAACTCCTTGGGGCAGGAGAGCAGTGTCTGTGCATTATGTACGTGCAGGTACCGACCCAAAAAGACAAGTAATGTGGCAAAAGAAAAGTGACATATGTAGATAAAGAATCTGTGAGCTTCAGATGCTCATAAGGCAGTATTTTTTGGCATAGTGCTGGAAAAAATGGAAAAAAGAAAAAAACCCTGACTGTATTGATCCAAGTCCTGTAACTGAAGAAAACTTGCAGTGACATCAGGCAAATGTTCGGTAGCACAAGATTGCCAAAATCATGTATTAAACAAGTCAGTGCTCATTGTTGCTCACAGGAAAGATGCCACTAAGAGTTCCAGCTTTCAGCTGTTGAACAGAAAGCTCCGTTTCCCTGTGTGGAGGAATGTGGCAGCTGCTCAGCACGGCACAGCACTGTGTCTCAGCACCAGCTCTGCCCAGGAGAAGGGCTGAAAAAGGCCGGATGAATGGCGGTGCTTTCGCACACCCTGGCAGGGACCTGCCCGAGTCTTGGCTGAACTCTCCAGGACTAGCAGCAGCCATCAGTCTCTCACTTACTCTCACATGAGTGCTAAAACAGCTCTGATAAGTGCTTTTTCACAGGCACACACATTTTCAAGCACTTTCGGACACTGGAATTTGTATTCTTTTTATTCTATTTTTCTTTTATTCAGGGGAGGGGGGGGGAGGAGGAAGCTAGTGAGAACCAGCCCAGCAACCAAAACCTCAGCATCATGCCCTGCTTTTTTTTTTTTTTCCTCCACTCTGTTTTTCATGCGTCGCGCCTCTCACCTCTGTGCAGCATCACGCCAGTGTTTCATGTTGTGAAGCATCAGTTTCCTCGCCCTCTAATGGAAAATCTGAATGCACTTGCTAAAAACCTTTCTGTCTCCATTTGCAGGAGAGCTGCTCCCTCTGCTGAGTTTTCTGTCGATCGCCACCGGCACCTGATGTCCTTCCTCACCATGCTGGGGCCCAGCCCTGACTGGAACGTGGGCCTTTCTGCTGAGGACCTCTGCACCAAGGACTGCGGCTGGGTTCAGAAGGTCGTGCAGGATTTGATTCCCTGGGACGCCGGCACGGACAGTGGGGTTACCTATGAGGTATTTGGACAGCTTGCAGTGCATCTCACCTGAATTTATTTGCCTGAATTTACCTTGAATCAGTGAGGAATGGAAGCTAGTCAATCCGCAGTCGTGTGGGTTGTGTGCCTGCACGCTGCTCTGCTCAGTTTGTTTTTAACCATGTTTATGTTTTCTTTCTTCTTGCAGTCACCCAACAAACCTACGGTTCCTCAAGAGAAGATCAGACCGCTTACAAGCTTAGATCACCCTCAGAGTCCCTTTTATGATCCAGAAGGAGGATCTATCAAGCTGGTAGCCAGAGTTGTCATTGAAAGAATTGCACGCAAGGTACAAGTTTATACATAAAATCCTCGAGGCAGTGAAAACCACAGTCTCTAAGACACAATTTTTCCTTCTTCCTGCCACCAAAACTCTGCTCCCTAATCTATCTCCAAGGAACATAATGGTAGAAAATAACATTTTTGCATTTTAAACTATCCTAAGATGTGCTTTGTCTAACTTGCAATAATTACTGAACCTGCTTAGTTGCAGGTTATTTTTTTTTAAAGAAGAGAAAAAAGCACGATCTGATGAGTTAGTCAGCATTTTCTCTGGTTGCTGCTGCAGCGCCAGCAGTGCCTCTCAGCCACTGCCCAACCCCTGTGCACATTCACATTCTTACAGCCAACCTCCACAGTCATTTCTTTCTGCGCAGGGGGAGCAGTGCAACATCGTACCTGATAACATCGACGATATTGTGGCAGATCTAGCACCAGAAGAGAAAGAAGAAGGTACTTTCTGAATTACTTTGTGCTAGACTAGATTTTGTTCCGTTCTCCACTGTTATTTCTAAACACAGTAAGAAACTAACTTAGGAGCAGAAGTAAGTTCCACTTATTAGCCAAAAAGTGACCCAGTTCTTCATCCTTTCTACTGTGTTTGTGCTGTTAGTCTCCACTTATGGAGGAAAGACATTGTGCGTAGCTGGCAGATGGCAATAACAACAGACGCAATAAAAGACAACCGTTAGGGGGTTCAACATGAAGTGGTGTTGGGTTTGTTTGTTTGTTTTTCAAATCAAATTTGTCAGGTTTTTTGGAGTTAAAATGGACCGGTTTAGAGTGCAGAAAGAAAGAACGTTTCATGTTAGCATCTAGAGTAATTCCTAGCCAAGTATAAAGAGAGGCAGATGGAAGATGATGTGCTGTTAATGTTTACTGCCTTTTCTTGTTTTCAGATGACACCCCTGAGACCTGCATATATTCCAACTGGTCCCCCTGGTCAGCCTGCAGCTCCTCTACCTGTGAGAAGGGCAAGAGGATGAGGCAGAGAATGCTTAAAGCTCAGCTGGACCTCAGTGTGCCCTGTCCTGATACCCAAGATTTTCAGCCGTGCATGGGTCCAGGCTGCAGTGATGAAGGTAATCAAGAGGAAAGGATAGAGGAGAAGAATTCTGCGTGGGGCCACTCTTTTCTTTTGAAGTTCTTAGAAGGTATTCGTTGCTGTATGATCTGAGTTATAGCAAAAACAAGAATAACTGCGGAAGAATACAAATGCATACAGTCTGTGATGAGCTCTGCAGTTTAGCTGAGCAGGTGCACGGAGCACACAGAAGTGTGAAGGAGAGGAGTAAAGTGAGCAACAGAGAAGATGGGATGCGAGGGGCAACGGTGAAGTGACTGCACATAAATGGGCAGCTGTAGATTTACTGGTGGGTGGGCAGGTGATCGTGTAAATATCAGCAATTGAAACGGTCCTCTGTATTTTAGATGGTTCCACTTGCATGATGTCTGACTGGATTACGTGGTCCCCCTGTAGTGTTTCCTGTGGGATGGGAACGCGATCTAGAGAGAGATATGTAAAACAATTCCCAGAAGATGGCTCTATGTGCAAAGTGCCTACTGAAGAAACTGAGAAATGCATTGTAAATGAGGAATGTTGTAAGTATTACATTTAACTTTGTAACATCCGGTCAATAGAAGAACTGCCTGATACATGTTTTCATGTGAGCCCTGTTACTGAAGGATCTTCTCTGTTCTGCGTAGCCCCTAGCAGCTGCCTCGTCACCGAGTGGGGAGAGTGGGATGAATGCAGCGCTAGCTGCGGCACGGGAATGAAAAGGCGGCACAGGATGGTCAAGATGACTCCTGCTGACGGATCCATGTGCAAGGCAGAAACTACAGAGGCAGAGAAATGCATGATGCCTGAGTGCCGTAAGTGTCTGTGCATTCATCTCTCTGCTGCAGAGAGAGACATCATTTCTGTCGTGCTGCTCCATCACACTGCACAACACGGCCCAAGCACGGGCAGCACTGCTTTTTGTGGTCCTCCTCCTTAGAATCGGATCCCTTAGGGAAAGTGCATTATGAGCCACTTTCACCAACAGAACCTAAGTGTAGGTAAATATGCTCAGTGGTGTGCTACTCACAAGCCATACGTATATAAGCAACTCTAATTTTATGGGATATGAGGTGCATTTAATCGTAAGTCAAGAATGATACTGTGCCCTTTTCTTTTAGCCTGTGAGTGATCCAGGAGTTGAGTTGCACCTTTTGTTCAACCAGTCAGCCTCATCCTTATCCTATCTCTGGATATTCTGTTAATTTTGTGGGTTCTTTTTTTTAAAGAAATGTTAAGATTTTCAACAGTGACAAAATGAAATGAAGTTAAATGTGGAAGGTAAATATTCCATCTCACATTAGGTCAGTATGGCTTCCAGTTCTGGGTACAAGAACAGCACGCACTATTTACAGGAATCACTACTGAAATGTACTTTCCTGCTGTTTATCCTCTGATAACATTGAGATGTACAGAGATGGATACGGTAGATACAGAAAAACGCAGTAAAGAAAAGGTGTTAAAAACAAGCAAGCCTCTTATTTCTTTTTTTCCCGAGCTTCTGTAAAAGTATCATTCTGCCTGCGACTCGTTTTGTCCAAAGTGATGATGAAATGTAGGTGGTGCAAGGCAGATAGAAGTATCTTCTCCACCTGTGTTACTTTCAAAATGCACACTTTTGTAGATGACATATAACAAGTACTCGTTGCCTTTTGATATTCCTATTAGATACTATTCCCTGCCTTCTGTCCCCATGGTCTGAATGGAGCGACTGCAGCGTAACGTGTGGGAAGGGAATGCGAACCCGGCAGAGGATGCTGAAATCTGCGGCTGAGCTTGGAGACTGCAACGAGGAACTGGAGCAGGCAGAGAAATGCATGCTGCCTGAATGCCGTAAGGATGGAAACCTTTGGGGAAGGGAAGGCTTTCAATTTCATGTGTGGTGGTCTTGGGTCAAAAGTCTATTGTTATTTGTAATATTTTGTCTCATTTTTCTTTTAATATTGTAACTTGCTTAATATTCCTTATAATGAAGCCTAGAGAGTGCAAGACAGATGAGCTGAGGTGAGGCTGATTGAGAACTGGGTGACTGGCAGAGCTTTGAGGGCTGTGATCAGCAGCACAGCCTACCTGGAGGCCTGTCAGTGGTGGTGTCCCCAGCGGTTGTTGCGGGGTCAGCTCGTGTTCAGTATCTTCACTGCTTATGTGGATCATGGGAAAGAGTCCAGTCTCAGCAGTTTGCTGATGATACAAAGCTGGGAGGAGTGTTTGACTCCAGAAGGCTGTGCTGCCACTCAGTGAGTCCTGGACGGACTGGATAGTGGAGCAGGTTTAACAAGAGCAAGTGTAGAATCCTGCACTCGGGTAGGAATAACTGTGTGCAGCAGCACAGGCTGGGGGCTGCCCTGCTGGAGAGGAGCTCCGCAGAGAAGAACTTGGGCATCCCGGTGTGCTGCAGGCTGGCCGTGAGCTGGCAGCCTGCCCTTTGGCCAAGGAAGTCGGTGGCATCCTGAGGTGTATTAAAAAGAGCGTGGCCAGCAGGTGAGGGAGGTGATCTCACTCCTCTGTCTGCCCTGGTGGGGCCACATCTGGAATAGTGTGTTAGTTGTGGGAAGGCACTCTGAAACCTGGAATGCTGCATAAACTGCTTTCAGCTTCTGTAGATGGTGGGTCAGCAGCTGGTAAGAGCAGTCGTTGCCTCCTTGAGCTCCGTAAGCAATACATCTTGCTCTGATTCTTGCTCTCCATCTGTATTACTCCTAAATGCACCCATAGGGGCTTTTTATTGTACTTCTCATTGTGTACTTTTGGCTATTGAGAGCTAGATTATAACTGTGTCCTTATCTTGCCTTACTTAGTCTTATGGTGATGAGCAATACTGATTGAGGAATATGGTTATTCCATATTTAACATAATACCACAACTTCAGGCAACACTTTGTGCACTTCCCAATAGCGAACAAGTCAGAATGAATGATAAGTGTGGCCTATTTCGTACTCAAATGCAGAATGTGCCCTTGTGAGGAAGGAAGGAAATAAAAGTTTAGCATTGCTCACGAGATTCTTTTAGTCCACAAATTAAGAAGAAAAGGCTCCGTCTTTGATACAGCTCTGACCTGTGCTGTACCTTTTTACTCATCTACATCCTTTTGCAATCCAGGAATGTCTCATAGGGCAGCGCATGGCATGGAGGCAGCAGCATTTCAGTTCAGACCTTGCTCAACCAAAACCTCACCCTTCGTGGGTGGTGTCGACTCCTGGTTGCCTCGCTGTCTTTGTTAAGAGCGACAGCCTAAGGCTTTGCAAACTGAACAAGATCTGATTGCTTTCAGTGCCACGTTGCCAGCTGGTTTCTGAGGCTTTATATCTATTTAGATTATTTTTCACAAAAAGTATCGGCTGGAAAAGGCTCTTGTATTGCAGTTTGCTAATTCTGCTTTATTAAATAATGTGAAATGTAATTTTGGTTATTATTTACTAGGGTGTGAGCTTTAGGGAGTACTGAAAAGCTGAAAGCTTCTAAGACACAGACTTAATGATACAAGCAGCCTTTCACAGAACTGTAGGGGCTGGAAGGGACCTCCAGAGATCATCGAGTCCAACCCCCCTGCCAAAGCAGGTTCCCTACAGCAGGTCGCACAGGATCCAGGCAGGTCTGGAACATCTCCAGAGCAGGAGACTCCACCACCTCCCTGGGCAGCCTGTTCCAGTGCTCCGTCACCTCACCTAAAGAAGTTCTTGCGAACATTTGTGTGGAACTTCCTATGCTGCAGTTTCCGGCCGTTTCCCCTTGTCCTGTCTCCACATACTGCTGAAAACAGTCTGGCCTCACCTTAGATATTTACAGACCTGGATCAGGTCCCCTCTCAGTCTTCTTTTCTCAAGACTGAACAGACCCAGATCACTCAGCCTTTCCTCATAGCAGAGATGCTCCAGGCCCTTCACCATCTTTGTGGCCCTCCGCTGGACTCTTTCCAAGAGATCCCTGTCTTTTTTGTACTGGGGAGCCCAGAACTGGACACAGTGCTCCAGATGAGGCCTTACCAGGGCAGAGTAGAGGGGGAGGATCACCTCCCTCGACCTGCTGGCCACGCTCTTTGCAATGCACCCCATGGTGCCACTGGCCCTTTTGGCCACGAGAGCACACTGTTGGCTCATGGCCGACCTGTTGTCCACCAGGACACCCAGGTCCCTCTCTGCAGCAAATAAATATAAGCTACTTTCTTTCCTTTGTGCCTTAAAAAAAAAAAAAAAAAAAAAAAAGCTCCTTTTAGGTTTTTCTTGTTTTGTTTTCTTCTGTTTTATGCAGGGCCTCAAAATGGACTGCTTACATCTGCCAGTTAAAGCAAGGCTTAGGTTTCAGGTATCAGTTTGTAAACATAACTTGACTTTTAACATCTTTTAGTATAAATGTACAGAATGAAAAATTGAAGAAGGCACAGGGAAATTATTTACATTTGTTGCTAAGAAAGCAATCTGCCAGCCCCACTCTAGAAAAAGAAGCGGGAGGGAATCATCAAATAGTATTTTTGCTAGAGATGAATTCAGACCGTTTTAATGTACAGCCTCACAAAACCTGCTGGGTGAGTGGAGGTTTAATTCTCATTTGTGTATTTAGGATGCAGCTTCTCACCGGTCACGTTTGCATGTTTCTTTTTGACCTTTTGCTTAGGTTGCCAGACAGCAGATTCCCTGTAACAGTTCTCATTCTTTGCAGCCATTGACTGCGAGCTCACAGAGTGGTCCCAGTGGTCTGAATGCAACACCTCATGTGGAAAGGGCCACATGATCAGAACAAGAATGATAAAAACAGAACCACAGTTTGGAGGAACAGCGTGCCCAGAAACTGTGCAACGTACAAAATGTAGAGTGAGGAAATGCCTGAGAGGGCCGGGTATGGAAAAAAGGCGCTGGAAGGAGGCCCGCGAGAAGAGAAGAAGCGAACAAGCGAAAAAGAACACTGACAGTGAGCAATATCCAGGTGAGGGTGAAACATTGGTTAGTGTGCTCGTGTCCGGCTTTCTGATAACTGGGAAGAATTTGTGAGCAGCTCTTCATGCTCTGGTAACCTTTTCCAGTGTTACAGTCGAGGGTAAGCTTTAGCAACAAAACAAAGTGCAGCTGTTTCGGTGTTTGGTTGTGATCCAAAAATACGATGCAGGTTTAGGGTAGCATGGAGAAAGGCCTGCATCTGCCCCTGTGTGATCACAGTAACCAACGTGATCTGAACGCAGCTCCCTCGGTCATTTGATTCAGATCCAGACTAGAGGGAGAGAGTTGCTCCTTCTAGAACAAGGGCCGTGCTCAAGCATGGGTGCCTCTGGTCAGTAACACACAGTACCCTGTATAGGTTATGGACCAGCCTGTGAATCGCTGCTCATTTGTGGCTCATGCTTGTCTGACATTCAACAATTTCCATTTTTTATAATGGAGATGGGAAATTTCTTTTTCAATCCATTTTCCAGTGTTTGTCAAATGCACCTCGTGTGTATTTAATTGTGTTCCTTAATTACATGCTGCATAAACTAGACAATGTGCTAGCCTCAATTCTGAAGATGCACGTGTACAGACATGCATAGCAGTACGCTTTAGACTTGGTCAAATGACTTTTGTTTTTTCCCCCAGTTTGTAGGCTGAAGCCATGGACTGCTTGGACAGAATGTTCTACGCTCTGTGGAGGTGGAATTCAGGAGCGCTACATGATGGTGAAGAAGAGGTCCAAAAGTACTCAGTTCACTAGCTGCAAAGACAAAAAGGAGCTGAGAGCGTGTAACGTTCATCCCTGTTAGGAAAACAGGGCTTCCGTGTGCCGCACTCTGAGCTACAAGGAAAGTCAGCCTTGGTTTGGTTTTTAAAACAACAAAATATGAAGTGTGTATTAGTTTTCATTTTTGCAGTGTGGTTTGCTTTTTAGTCTTGCTGGTGCAAGAAATATATTTTATAAATATTTCCTCACAAATTAACGCTGAGAGTACGTCTTTGCTCCAGCTAGCCCTTAATGCATAAAAGTAATAGGTCGTTGTGGTCATTTAACCGAAATAGACACATGCCTGTGGACACGGAATAGCCATACAGAAATACCACTTGTAGAGACACGGGGTGCATGCATATTAACAGAACTAAGTTGATGTGACATGTTTCATACATGGGAGGATTTCTCTCTTGATTTGATTTTAAAAATCCAAAGCAGTGCCTATGTGATTACACAACTATGCCAAGGAAAAATTTCAGTAATGCTGGTTCAATAATATTAAAGGTGCATGTTTATCTTTTTACAACATTGGGTTAAGTGATGGTTGAAATAATTACCCTGTAGACTTCTGTTCACACGGATGCTGCGTTCCATGCAAAACCATCTTTGTTTCTTAAATAACAACTTACTCAAATAATCTGTGCAGCTCAGTAGCGATGTCAGCCCACAACACAACACGCAGGGAACACGTGGCTATCGTAATATCTGCCACTATCTCTCAAAATGGGCACAGAACTAAGAGAAATTGGTCCAAACACTGCGAGTCACACTAGCTGTCATGGGAAGAGCTCCCTGAGGCACCACAGACGCGGTTTCAGAAGGATGTTGATCGCAGGTGAAGAGAGAAAGAGCTTCTTGAGAATGGTGAGCGAGGTTCTCCTGCATCCCTCGTAGCAAACAGAAGGAAGGGAACTGCTGAAACCATTGCACACAGAATTAAAAATTACAAGTTGATACAAGAACATATTTACGTTTCTGTCAATTTCTATCTTTTCCCTTGGAATTTGTTAGGATCTAAAATACAGCACATTCATGAGAATTATCCACTTCGATACGCGCTAGCCGGGATAAGCATCTTCCCTGGCCACTTAAGCAAGAAACTGTCTGAAATTAGCTCCCAACCACTCTGATCGCCTTTTCTATTTTATGCCTTCTACTGAAGAGTTCAGCTGTTATCCCTGCACTTAGTGAGGTGTGGGGCTTTGAGCTTCACTTGTGCTGGAACATAATACTGTCCCACACATTGAACAATTTAACACTGAAGATAAGGGGTGAAGGTGACAGGTTATCTCGCTCTGCAGGAGGGGCAGCATACACCAGTGTCTCTACGTGAATAACAGCAGTGCACTGAAAATAAAAGACTGTTGATGCTAACATAACCTTAAAGAAAACAAAAAACTGGGAGAAATGAACGGAGAGGCATTTATGTTACAGTCTCTTTAGACCAGCCTTAACCAACTTCTTTAATGCTCTGCCACGATCCTGACAGCCCCACACCGAGGCGCTGTGTCCGCGTTTGCTGTGAGCCACAGTGGGCTGGGGCTGTGTGACCTAACGGCCTCTGCGCTGGGATCTGCAGGGCAGGCTGCATTGCACCGCAGGGCTTCTCACCAGCACGTCAGCACTGGACTCTGCAAGGACTGCTCAGGACTTTGTGGCTGCTGCGTGCTGCCCTTGAGGTATTTGATTGCTGTTCTTAGGCCTGGAATGAAGGGAGAGCTGGGGAAATAATGGACAAGGGCAGTGCTTGGCCTCTTGCGATGCTGCTGAATGAAGTGGGTGCGAGCGCTTAGTGAGCCAAACCGGAAGAAAAACAAAAAAGCCGTTTCATGCTAAAACCAAACACTTCACATTTTGTACAGCTGGGCTCATTTTAATAATAGTTATCAAGCTAGTTTGCCTCCTCGTGCCTATTGCCAAATTCTATCCCTATAGCGCTATCATTACACTGTAGCATGAAGAGCGTCCCTGAGCAATATAGTTGTCACCTTACCTTACAGTTATCCAGTTAACGACCACAAAACAAAATTCCATGCAATGATAAAGACTATCAAACAGTGACCAGTCGAGCACGTGTCAGGTCGAGAACAGCTGGTTGTAGAGAAGGGCCAGGTGCCCAGCCGGGCAGGGCTGCAGACCAGAGCATTCAGCACTTCTGCGAGCTGCTGCTGTGAGCCGAGAGGCCAGCAGCTGAGGTGGGTCGGCAGCAAAGCGGCCCTTCGGCGGTACGAGCCGTGGCAGTGGTGGTGTGCGTGGAGCTGGGGGAGCCGGGGCTGGGGGGACAGAAGAAGAGCATCTCTTGAATGGAAAAAAATGATGTGATTTTACAGAGCACATTTTTTCTCATGCATCCTGACCAGCCGTCCATGCTAATCCTGCAGAACCGTGCCAGCTTCTGCAAATAATCCATTAAAATTAATGGTGTCTTTATTTTCATAGTTTTTCTGGTTCATCAAGCTGTTTTATCTGTTACTGATTCCCTTTGCCAAGGGCTGTGCAGTCCAGATGTACCTTCAGGCACGTAGGAAATGCGCAGCGTTCTTCTGAGCGCGCTTACCAACATGCCCACACGACATGAACCGGTCCGGCTTTCCTTTCCCTGCGGTTCTTGCTGATTGGATGCTTCACAGACAGAACTGTCTTCTAGTGAGGAGCTCCTCAGTGTGATTCCCAGTCATTTCTCTTAGGCTCATTAAACTTACCATTGTAGGATTTTTTTTCCCACCTCGCTAATCCGTGCAGTGACAACGTGGGTTGCATTTGGGCAGAAATGTCTGACCAGTCCTGCTTCAGCTCATCTCTTCGCACTGCTCTTCTGTCAGAACACTTCACGAGTCACCTGTCTTTCTTCTAACTTGATACGAAAAAATATTTAAGCTTGTTACATTTTGTAAAAAAAAAAGGAACAAACAAAAACAAATAAACAAAAAAATGAGGTTGATTTTCTATTCAAAAAAAAAAGCTCTGACGAGCAATATGTACAAGAACTGCGTTGTTACTGTAAACTTTCTAGCAGTGTAAAGCCACTGGCTATCAGTCACTAGAAGTGAGAACTTTGGCCTCGTGACAGTACTGCTGAACTGAAAGCACAGACATCGCTCCGCTTTTGTAGCGCTCAGCTGTCAGCTCTTAGCGCTGTGTGTACGGTGTTCCTTTCTAACGCACCAACTGTAGGAGCTTCACGTGTGATACGAAAGAGAAGCTAGGGCCTAACAACTGTACCGTAGGACTCTGTGTGTGCAGCATAGCGTTTAAAACAAGGTTTTGTTTGATTGCATTTTAGCTTTCCTTCACCGTTTCTGTTTGCTGTGGGATTACAGGAAGGCTACCATGAGTATTTCTTACCAAAGTCTTGTGTAGATGTTCCGTAGCTGTCCGGCTAACACCGTGTTATTTTGGAATAAAGACATCTTTACTATGAAATGTAGCTCTGTGTGCAGTGTGCCTCTGTTCCACCAGTACAATTACGTAACTCAGAAACCAACCACACGCTGATCGCGTAGGGAATCAATGCTCTTATTTGCATTTAGTCCTGTTCCAGTCGGCAGGATACGTGGGATGAGCTGGATTTTTATTTGTTACATCTAGTCATTATTTCCACTTGGAAGTTACTTGTATCATGTTTTTATTGGCAGTTTGCAACTAATTAAAAAACTGCCAGGTAGCTTAGCCTCTTCATTGAAATTATTACTCTCATGCTGATTTTTTTTTTATAAGGAGAAATTATTTAAAAGAGCGGATGATACACAAATAGGGAAATTGTTCAAAATAAGCTTTCAGAAGCCCTCAGATTTTGTGCAGCTTCCTTCCTGCTGTGCTTCAGGACAGCAGGCTGCTGAGGCACAGTGCTGTGGCTTCGTTACCATCGCACAGAAACGCCCAGTGACTGGCAGGCAGGCTGGAGGTTTCTGCAGCCAATGCTGCACAAATGCAATTGTAAGTGAATCTTGCAGCTAAAAGTCACCAGTGTTTCTTTTCCTGGGAAAATGCTGTTCTAAGTTGGCAGCATAACAAGGCTGAGATGGCACGACATGTGGCTGCTTATGGGTAACACAATCAGTGGTACTGGTAAGTGAGGGCACTCCCGTCCAGTAGAAATCCCCTGGAATGTAGCTGCTCCCAACAGAAGAACGCTCAGCATCTCCAAGCAGCTGCTTCAAGACAGCTTTGTCCCCAGGTGCAACTCAGCACCAGGCAGCGCTGCTCACTTGCAAGCAGTGCCTGTGGGTTGGGCAGCACTGCCCCAGCAGCACTGGGCTGCTTGGAAAGGAAAAACAAAAAGCAAACCTTTTCTTTTGGTCACTCAACCATGAATGATTTAGCTGCTATTAAGAGCACAAAGCCAGAAATCGCCTTCTGCAGTCCTGCTGCAGCTTGTTGGGGAACAGTGGAGCTCCAGGAAAAAAAGACGAAAAATAAAAGAGAAGTCTGGCCTGGCAGGGCTGCTGGCGCCACTATGTACAGCCCACGGACCGACTGCTGGAAGGAGAACTTGCAGTGCCCAGTGCCCCAACTGCTCTTTCTGCGGTGACAGTGTGAAGGAAGGTGAACTCAGGGAGCAGTTCTGTAATGTTCCTCATACCGAATGAGAAGACATCCGGGGCAGCAGTTACACTGTTACAGCCCGTAGAACTTGATCTCAAGTGTTCTTGCTCACAAGGGCTCCCAGGCAGTAAATGCCACCCGTGCCGTGACTGCTGGGGACCCACGGGGCTGCAACTGCGAGTCCTCAGCCACCATCTGTAACACGGATGGATGCTCTCTCATTAGAACTCATCTGCCATCCTCGGGGTCTTTGACACTGAGTTGCTGAGGCAACACAAAAAGCTAATAAAACCCTGAAATTGCGCAGGGCTCTTTGCTGAAGCCTAACATTTCTTTGCCAACTATAACTGATGTCCACTATTTCTGATGTATTACTGCCACACGCTGTCATACGGCTGTGCTCCTACCTGACTGCAAAGCAGACGCACACACGTTGGTACACAGCATGTGCACACTGAGATTTCTTGTGTCTTGCTCTATGTGGGCAGCAGCACCCCAACCACTGGAAGGAAAACCCTTCCCAGCAAATTGGAACATCCTTAAGAATCTTTTGGAATCTTTTGCAGCCAACTTCCAGGCACTTAGCAGTTTTTGCTCCGTGTGCAAACCCATTTAAGATCTTGATTGCAATGCTTTCAATATTGGCATTGACGGTTCACTGACCAGCACACAATTTCTCCCTTGCCAACAAGGGCCGTGCACCCATTACTGCACTAATTAATGAAATGTGCTGCTTGTCGCTAAGATCCTTGCCTAACCTGGAATGTTGTCACTCGGAGTGTTTCTCACAAATTCGGTGCCAAAACCAAATCCTTGGCTTCTGTCTGATTGACTCCCAGTTTTTCATCATCTCAGACGCTGGCTGTAAAAACTAGAATAGAAAGCACGACAACATCAATTTTCTAGCTATTATTTATTATTATTTATTGACAGATATTCATAAGCACTGAGCGCAGGTCTGGTGGCTTTGTCGAGGTTTTCCTCGTTTTCTTCGACGACTTCTTTCCCCCCAGTTTCTTTTCTGTGTTTTTCTTCAGCCTGCACCGCAGATTCAAGCCCGTCGGTGAAATAATTTCCATGGTCTCTGATGCCATCGCGTGGCCAAGCGGCGAAACTGCAACGAAGTCCGTTCCACGTTCTCTGGTGCCGTTTGGTGGCCGATTGGGAACACAGCATCTAATTTCCTTCCACGGTATCTAATAACCCCATGTGGCCAATCCGTGCCCAACAACGAGATGCAAAAAGACGCGAACTTTGCAGCAAAAACTTTGCTCGTCCATGGATAAACCCAACCTGGTTGGGTGACTGAGTGTTGCGACTCTGGAAATGCCTGGAGCTGATGCACTGTTCTGTAAAGGGATTCTGTGTTCTGCAGAGTTCCTCTGCCACTCTTTCAACACCTTCTTGTGACATCTCTGTTCCCTCTTTCATGATTCTCATTGTGGGATCTGCAACCTGGGCCTCCAAACTCAGTTTGTCTGCTCCCACGTTGTCCCAACCCATTTTATGATGCATCCCCTTCCACATTCCCTCTATGTCCTCGCGTCCCAATTGTGTCTTTGTGTCCTCCCAGTGTCCTCTGCCTGTGTCCCCTCTGTGTCTTCTGTGCCACACATTAATTGCACCCGTGCTGAGTGGTGTTTAAGGGCACGTAATTAAATTCCACGTCTTGTTGGATCTCCTTCTGTTTTGCAGTTCAATGGGGGTCGAAGGGTTTCTGAGGCTCCTCTGGTTAATGATTCCAGCGCTGTGAAATCTGTGGGGTGGACGATGGAACAGCAGGAACCCCTTGTTCATGCGTCGCTTGTATGCAGGTGGGTTTTGTGATGGCTGTGGGAAGCTCCCTTGGAGATGGAATGGGGGGTGGTCCCAAGGAGCTTGCCCTGCTCCCTGGGCTTTGTCCTCCCAGGCCAATGAGCTCCATGGCTGGCGATAGAGCGAGGTGCGTAAGGGGGGGGGCCTGGAAGAAGCAGCAGGCCCAGGAGGAGCAGCAGCTGAAGGAGTGGGAGCAGCGGCAGCGGGCGACAGAGACTCAGCAGCTGCTGCGCTGGAAGGAGGCCGAGCTGCACGCGACGCAGGAGCTGCTGGACCGGGAGCGCGATGCGGCCCAGCGCGTGGCTCGCAAGCTGCAGCAGCTGCTGGCTGGGGTGCTGAAGAGCCCCCATAAGAACAACAAGGAGGCCTGCGCCATGCTGTCGGACATCCTCAGCAAGCTGGCCTGGGCGATGGACGGTGAGCAGCCCGCCCGTATCCGCCAACTCCAGCATCAGCTGGAGCTGGAGAGGAGGCTGTTCGAGCAAAACATCCTGGGGAGCTGGGAGGGTGAGCCCCAGCACGTGGAAAGCCACAGAACAAACTGCTCCCAGGACAGAGAGGTGGGCCACCACCGTGCAGAGCAGGGCTCCAGTCAACTGCCTGTGAAGGACACTCACGTCCAGGTGAGATGACTCTGAGAGAGTGGGGGTTGTTCAGCCCGGGGGCAGAAGAGGCTCTGGGAACACCACAGAGGGTCCTTCCAGTGCCTGAAGGAGGACTGGGGAAAGCTGGAGAGGGACTTGTAGTAAGGGAGGGTAGTAGTGATACAACAAAAGACACTGCCTTGAAAGTAGAAGAGGGCAGATCTGGATGATATAGGAGGAGGAAAGACTCAGCACTGTGAGGGTGCTGAGGCAGTGATACAGGCTGCCCAGAGAAGCTGTGGATGCCCCATCCACCCCTGGCAGCGCTCCAGGCCAGGCTGGAGGCACCTTTGGACAACCTGACCTAGTGGAAGATGTCTCTGCCCATGGCATGGGCTTGGAACGGGAGAGTCCTGAAGGCCCCTTCCTACCCAAACCATTCTGTTATTCTATGATTTTCTGGTTCTAGGTGCCAGAGATGGCCAAGGAAGACCTGGGGCTCCCAGGCAGCACAAGCACCGAGCTGCTGCTGCAACGAGCCCCAAGCAACCTGGAGAGGCAGTGCCAGGCCCTGCCGGCTGAGAACCACCTGCTGAGAGAGGGACGCTCTCCAGAAGTGTGCCAGGAACGGCAGAGGCTCCAGCAGGCTGCAGCCAAACTTCAAGTGCTCAGCAATTGCCTGCAGGAGAAATGCACGCAGCTCCAGGAGATTTGGGAAAAGCAGAGGCCACACAGAAATCCCAAACAGGAATGCTCCAACCAACAGGAAGAGTTGGAGGAGTCAGAAGGGCGGCTGATGGCAGTCTGCAGCCTGCATTCTCACAGACGAACATCACCGCTAATTCGAAGGTTCTTAGCTCGTCACAGCTACAATCCTTTGGAGGGCCCTAATGAGGACCCAGAAAACGAGCTTCCCCTGACTGCTGGACAGTACGTTTACATCTTTGGAGACGTGGATGAGGATGGCTGGTTTCTGGCAGAGCTGACGGATGGCACGAGAGGACTGGTCCCTTCCAATCTGGTGGAAGAAGTTTCTGATGATGACCTGGATACAACCGTGCCTCCAGAGCTTCGTGATCTCCTGCTGGATACCGATGATGAAGAGAGACTAGGCAGCAGGAGCGGTGGCAGAGAGTGATGGTCACCATCCAGAAACCTGTGTCCGCCTGCTGGCTGAGCCTGGGGGACGCAGATTCCTCTCCACAAGACAGCAACATCCCATCAAAATTCCACTTTTCTGGATGAAGACTGCCTCCTGCTCCACTTGATGTTCAAGTGGAGCATGGTCCATCGGCAGCAAGACCTTGAACACTCATCAGTTGTATGACAGAGAATTTACTACACTGGACTGGACTAAAACACACACACACACACACACACACACACATACAAAAAAAAAAAAAAAAAAACAAAAAAACCAAAAACACACACACAAAAAAAAAAAAATTAAAAAATTACAATAAAAAAAATACAAAACAACCAAACCCCAAAAAAGTGTGTAAGCTCATCTTGTTCTCTGGCACTCTGCTTTTGTCAAGGTACGAGGAAAGGAGCAGGCTGAGGAAAGCCTCCAAAGCCTCTCTCCAGCGAGCTACCTACAGGTATTACAGAATCACAGAATCACAAGGTTGGAAACGACCTGCAAGATCATCTAGTCCAACCACCCTCCCATTCCTATCAGTACCACAAGCACTAAACCATATCTCGTAGCTCCTCACCCAGGCGCCTCTTGAACGCTACCAGGGACGGCGACTCCACCACCTCCCTGGGCAGCCATTCCAGTGCCTGACCACCCTTTGAGAGAAAAAGTTTCTCCTAACATCCAACCTAAACCTCCTCTGGTATAACTTCTGGCCGTTTCCTCGGGTCCTACTATTTGCCTGGGAGAAGAGGCCAGACCCTTTTGCACCACAACCTCCCTTCAGGAAGTTGTACAGTGCAATGAGGTCTCCCCTGAGCCTCCTCTTCTCCAGACTGAACAATCCCAGCTCCCTCAGCCGCTCCTCATAAGACTTGTGCTCCAGACCCCTCACCAGTTTCGTTGCCCTTCTCTGGACACGTTCCAGGGCCTCAATGTCTTTCTTGTAGTGAGGGGCTCAAAACTGAACACAGTACTCGAGGTGCGGCCTCACCAGTGCTGAGTAGAGGGGGACGATCACCTCCCTGCTCCTGCTGGCCACACTGTTTCTAATGCAGGCCAGGATGCCGTTGGCCCTCTTGGCCACCTGGGCACACTGTCGGCTCATGTTCAGCCGAGCATCAACCAACACCCCCAGGTCCCTTTCCTCTTCACACTCATCCAGCCACTCATCCCCAAGACCGTAACGCTGCATGGGGTTGTTGTGGCCAAAGTGCAGGACCCGACACTTGGCCTTGTTGAACCTCATCCCATTCACCTCGGCCCAGCGATCCAGCTTATCTAGATCCCTCTGCAGAGCCTCCCTGCCCTCAGGCAGATCGACACCACCTCCCAACTTGGTGTCACCTGCAAACTTACTCAGGGTACACTCAATCCCTTCATCTAAGTCATCAAGGAAGATATTAAACAGGATGGGCCCCAGTACCGACCCCTGGGGGACACCACTTGTAACAGGTCTCCAGCTAGACTTCACTCCATTGACCACCACCCGTTGAGCACGGCCCTCCAGCCAGTTCCTTATCCAAGGGAGGGTAAAACTGTCCAAGCCACGGGCAGGCAGTTTCCGCAGAAGGAGACTGTGAGAGACCGTGTCAAAGGCTTTGATGAAGTCTAGGTAGACTACATCAACTGCCTTTCCCTCATCTACCAGTCTGGTCACCCAGTCGTAGAAGGAGATGAGGTTCCTTGGGCCTTGGCTGTTCCCGGCAAGGAGCACTTTGCTTGCAGGAGCCTGTGAGCTTTGTGGAGGTGGCCGCGTGTTTCAGCGGGCAGGAGAACCCGCAAGCAGCTTCCTTAAACTGAACTACCTCGTAGGGATGGTGAGATATTTCCTTGTTGCTTGCTCCAGTACTGAGCTGTAGATGCAGCTGACAACCAGATGCAAATGATTCCAAGTTGCTAATCATACAATAAACTGAGTGTTTTCTTCTCCTAAGTAAGATTTGAGCCTCTATCCATTTGTGCAGCGGAGGATATTTTAATGCCTAGTGATCTAGCAAACCTGGCTTTTACCCGTAATTACAGAGGATTATAGCAAGGAGAAAAATGAATTCTAAGAGATTTACTTGTTTATCAAGGATCTCCCTTTAATATCACTTAAGCTGAAAGTAATTGCTAGTGTGTAGTCTTGCCTGTAATGACTCTTACTTAGCAGTACAGGTGTGTTGTTTCAAGTGCTGACCCAGCTACCTGCTCATGTGATGGTGTTTCTGCAGACAGTGTCCCCTCTGCAGCCCCTTTCCAGAAATCCTCCCACTAAGGCTTTGTATTGCATCCTCCATCCTTTCAGCTGCATGGGGACCTGGTCTCCTGCACCTCACCTGCTCCTTGTCTGCAGCAGGACTGGTGGGACGCTACACTCCAGGCTTGTGTTTTCCTGCCATGGCAGCAGCAATGACAGCAAGTAGGCAGCTTGGTAAGAGATCCAAGTGGTCACAAAATGGTAAAGTGCTCAGAGCCCTTCTCTAATGCCAAGGTGTCACGGTTCTATGTATTTTGTTTTTTGGGTTTCAGTATTCCACATCAAAACTTCATGCAGTGTACGGGGCATTAAAGTGTCACTGCTCCAACCCCAGGTACCTACCCCTGTACATTACGGGAGTCACGGGATCTGGCCCTTCCAGGTGGGGGGGCGCTCTCTTGCTGCCTTGCAGTGGGTGCTCGAGGGTGCTTTCCTAGCTCTGCGTCTCTCTCCGGCGCCGCAGTGGAGTCGGAGACCCACCTAACATGGCGCCGAGCGGCACAGCCCTGCCTTCCATCTCCACCTTCCTCCCGTCACGCATCGCGTGACCGCCGCAGTTCCGGTTCCGCCGCGGCGGTGATTGGCTCCTTCTCTCTCTGGGCCGGAAGCGAGCGTTCCGGCAGCGAAGTTCGAAAGCGAAGCGCCGCGCCGCGCTCCGTGCAGCCGGTGGGCGTCCCGCTCGCTTTTGGCCCGGCTCTGCGGTGCCGGTTCGCGGCGGAGGCCGGGTGGCCCTGGAAAGGGGGAGCTCGGAGTAGCGCTCCGTGCATCTCTGCACCGAGGCGTCTCTGTACCGGGCTCGTCCGGGCGGGAGCGGCCCTTCCTCGGGCGCCGGGCGGCTGTAAAGATACCACTGTTGGATTTCGGTGTGCACAGCTCTCATCTGACTTCGTCCTGGGCTGTTTTCTCAGTCATGTGAGTGTGAACGCCAGCGGAGTACTTCCAAATGAAGTGCTTCTCCTCATTCAAAATTGTTAAACGCTAGTTTTGAAATACAATTAAACGATTATTCTCCTTCTCTTTTGCTTTGTACAGCTACACCCTGAAATGCCAAACGAAGCCAGATTTTGGCGAAGAATCGATGGAGTTAGAAGTGTGTTGGCTCAGTAAGAATGAAGCAGCTGGTATCAGGAGACAGAGGCCAGAGGCTTAGAGGGCATGCTTGGTCTACAAGAGGCCGGTGGAAGACTTTTTATCCAGCTGCCACGTGTGACTGCTGCTCAGAAAGCCACAATGTTGTACTGAGACTTGAATCATCATTTTAGAAAAATCAGTTTGGAAAGGTAACTTGTGATCTCCTTCACAGCCGTATTTGAGAAATCTTGCCGGCTTGTCCCCTGACCTCTGCAGACAGTTCTCTATCCTGAGCCCTTCCTCAAGGGCTCACACTCAGAAGTGCACGTCACGTGAAAGTCTGAGTCCTAAGACTTGTAAAATCTGGCAGGAAGAACTATTAACGTTGAAACTGTTGATTCCCATAGAGATGCTTGTATAGTGTAGTGATTCTGGTTTGTGTGTTCAGCTGCACGGCTTTTCCATCTGCTAGTTGTTTTGCTTTTTTTTGAATATATGACTCCTAGAATGTTACTGTTTGGTTTTAAAAAGTTAACATAAACAAGAAAGCTCCCTTTCAGTAAGGGATCATATTCAGTAAGCTTGTCATGTTCTGAAAGGCTGTTTAGTGTTTCAGCTTAGGAGAGACAGTTCAGCAAGTGATTCGTGTGCGCGCAGTTGATTGCAACTATCAGTCTTTAGAACTACAGAGCACCGGATGAAGCGTGTTAGAACTTTGCCTTAAAGAAAAATGGTGGGTTTGGGGAAGAAGCCAATAAGTTCTTGTTTTAGTTCAGTTCATTTCTTGTGCCTGTTACAAAGGAAGACATTGATGTGTTAAGTGCATAACCAAATGAACTTTGTTGTTAAAGGGAGAGACAGCGCTTGACCTTGCAATTCAAACTCAGAATCGCTTTGTCGTTTATATGTTAATGGAGGAAGGAAGAATGAGAAGCAGAAGGAATGACAGGTTACTGAGAATGATGGAGAAATACGAGGTAATGTCACTAATGGAAGGAAAGCTTCAGCGTTCCGTGTTCAGAATAATCTGTAACTTACCTCCGTTCTGACAACAGGATCTTCTAGGCTTCCAAACCTGGACACTCAAAAATGAAATGTTTTAGAAGCACCTTCCTGTTCTTTGGGTGTTTGTTCCCCCCATTCGCCCCCCCCCCGTTGTTGTTTTCCCTGCCTCCTTATCCCCTGTGTTTTGATGTGTCACTTTGTTCCCTATCTTGAGTCACTCAGCATTCGTTCTTATATTAAGTGTATATATTGGAATAAATCCTGCTTGAATATTCTGTCAGATTTTAACAGTGATCATTTTAACAGCTGTTCCTGCTGCTGGCATCTTGCTTGACTGATGTGGGCCATAGGATACGTAATGAACTTGAGTTCTGATTCCTGGCTTTTGAAAGGATGCCTGCTTCTCTTTCTGCTGGTTGGGATGGCTCTGTCTGTGAGGTTTGTGGATTTCTCTCTTTCTGTTCTTTAGATCTAGGGGGGGAACTTTGTTACGAACCAGCCCTTTCTGAATTCTTTTAGCTTCATAAAGAAATTACTACCAAAGTTTCCCTGTTATACTAAAAATCTTAATTTCCTCATGTGCTAGCAGATGAAATCTTCCTTAGCGTTAACTGCAAATATTTGAGTTGAACTCCATCTTCTATCCCTATTAAATGTGACGCAGGTTAAAAAATGTCAACAGAGGAGTAATGATGAATAGAACGTTGTTGTGTTTCTTCTCTTAGAGCTGTCTTTGCCGACAGCTTTATCCCTTAACTACTGCTTCCCTAGGGATCACGTATTGTTAATGCCTGCTGTTGTCTTCTGTAGGTTTATTAATGAGTATTTCTCATTTTTCAGTCTTGCAGACTTCTTTCAATGCAGATGTTTTGTTATGGTCAAACCCAGTGGAGTTGGCAGGACCAAGCAATACAACGTTCACGTGATAAAGAAGAAAAACGTTTGCTGTGTATGAATTCTTGCTTGATTTCTAAAGCTGCTGAGCTGTGTGAGAAATAAAACTGGATGTTTTGTTAATTTTTATATTCTTCCAAAATCTGCTTGTTTTTATTTTTTTATTGTTCTTAATATTAAAACTTTCTTGTGTAAGGGACAGCAGGTGCGGGTATGAAACAATTACTGTGCCTCTTTATGTACAGCATGAGCTGACACTTTTTGAAATTTTATTTGAAAAGGTGACACTAAATATACTTCCTCAAAGGGTTGTTTTTAGGGCAGAATTTGGAGACTTTGTTAGCGCCCTTTGTATTATTTTGCAAATAATAAAATTGCATTTGAAAAATGAACGGGGAAGTTCAATATCAAAATTGGCCTGTAAGTGGTTATCTTAGATTGTGAACACAACCTAATGACGCTCTGTATTTGGGTGTTTTACTTGTGACAAAATAGAAATTTTAATGCTTCTAAGAATATTTTACAGGTTGAAACAGATTTGTGAGATATATGAGCAGGGAAGTGTTTAAGAACAGGTAAGCACAAAGCCATAAGTGAAAGCCTGTTTGCCTTACGTTTTGCTTGTGCGTATGCCCTGTTAGCTTCTGGAAATTGATAAGGAGATGATAGAAAGTATTAGCATGTATGGAAAAGACAACTATTCTCCCCGGCATGCACAGATCTATAACAGCTGCCACACCAGTCATGTTCACAAGATGCGAAGGCTGCAGCATCGTTCCAGCGTGGCAGGCTGGGCAGTGTGTTGGGAGTCAAAATACTTCATAATAAAAACTGGCAGGGAAGCAGATTGAGATCAGAAAACCAAAGTTCAATGCTGTCTAGAACTGACAGTGCAGAATAAAGCAGTGTAATGAGACAGAGTTCTTGCAGGTAAGGAATGGGAGGTATCATCTTCCCCCTGAAATGCAGTAGTTGTGGCACCGTGGGACATAAAGCACAAGCAAATTGAAGTAAACAAAAATGTGAAGCAAAATGAGTGCTTTATTTAGCTTGAAAAATGTACAATAACAAAACTGAAACACTGTATTCTAAGAAAACTTGCTTTTTCTTCAGAAGGCTGTGAACTTCAAGTTCTTCTAAACTATGTGTCCAAGTGAATGATGTCTACTCTGCATTAGTCGAAATAACATTGAAATCTTCAAAACGCTAGGAGGAAACTGGCCTAGATCATTAGATTCTGACCCTTGTGCTTCATAAGGTATGTCTGAATGGGACAGTGTGCTGACTCCTCAAGTTCTGAGTCTGAACTGTGGTAAATACTAGTGTAAGGAGCAACAGTGTTTCATGAACAGAAGTTCTTGTCACTATTCACTTTTATGGTAAACGTGAATCTGATTTGATCAGTGTACCTTTCTTAAGCTGTTCTAAGAATTTGTTAAGGTACAAGCTTGTGAGTTTTTCCTGCATGATGGAAATTACTTAATGAATGTCCTAGGTTATAAGCAGTAGGTGATGATTTTGTTTTACTTGACACCTATTTTCTGCTGAGATCAGCAGCAGGTTGACTCTGTTGCATCCACTCCTTTTCACTCACATTCTTTCTTTTCCACTTGAGTGAGGCCACCAAAACCAATTCCTTTGGGACCAAAATTCTTTGCGTAGCAAACTGCAAAAGAAAGAAAAGGGTCAAGAGTATTCTGAATGCTTGCCCAAGTGGCTTTTGGATTTGGTACTCATTCCAAAGGTAAGTTAGTACAAAGAAGGAAACCTGAGGTGGTCTTTCTCAAAAGTGTCAAGAAATTCTAGTAATGAAAAATATTTGAATTAAACGTGTTGCATCTGAGTTTCTGAAAAAGAAGTTGGAAAAGTATGTATTTAAAATTTGAATAACAATTTATTTAAATATGGTCTTCTGTCCATGCAGACTGAGCATCAGAGATGTTCAAAGGATGTTAGAAGAACAAGAGTGTGGAGCAGGTGACTTTCTATGATTGCTTGGGCAATCCATTGTGACTCTATTGCCAAGTATGCTCATACTTATTTATCACAACTGCCCTATATTAGTAGTGGTCAGCGTATTTCTCCAATTACATTTGTTTGATCTCTTGCTGTTGTCAAATTGTGCCCAATTTCAGCATTCTCTAGGATTCTCAATAGTTCAGCCTAGGATATAAAAACTTAGCATATCTCCTGGAGCTCTTTCCAAGAAATCTGCAAGATTTATTGATCTGAGGAGAACATCTGTGTGTAATTCAGCATGAATGCGTTCATCTTCTGTGTTATTAAAGTATAGGGGAAGCATCACTTTTGAAGTCTAGTGGCAGGAAAACCAACTAGGACCATGATCTTTAAAGATCTGTCTGTATCTTTGTTATTAAGCATGCAACAAGGTAAATCACGATGGTAATATGGGTCTACAAGGAACAATTCTTACCTTTACAGTAGAGCTCTCCGTCTTTGTCTGTAACATTTGTAGACTCTAAACTCTTTCCACAAATAGCACAGCGGAAGCACGTTTTATGCCAAGGCTGAGGGAATGAAGACAATTTGTTGTTATGCTACAGAAGATGCACAGCTAGCAGATGCAAGAAACAGCTGTTGCTTTTTGTTGCATGAAGAGATTAAAATTGTCTTCTTGGCTTTATGACTTACAATTTTAGTACTTTTAGATTAGTTTTTCAAATTATTATCCCGCTTTAATATCTTACCTAGTGAGCTTCTTGTTGATGGAGGACTGGTAAAAATCAGAGAGCTATAGATAGTGCTCTCATTGGCCACATCCTTCGTGCGTGGAGACAATGAGTGAGAGTTCCTAGAGCAGAAGGCCAGCATATATCGCACAGTGCTGGTTTTTTCTAGTCATGGAATCTCTTTAACTAATTTGTAGTGGCAAATGCAGGTATATATTTGAATTATAACTATCCCAAGAGGTGTGAGTAGGATGACAGTGGAAGCTGAAAGGGAAGAGTTGTCCCTCAGACCTTGACAAGATGCAGAATGTTGAAGAAGGCTTGTGGCAAAAAATCAAGTCAGTATGTTAGACATTTTGCTTATTCAACCCTATATTTTCTTTATCAACACCAGGTAAAAATCTTCAAGGATTGATTAGCTCTAGCTAATCACCATGAAAAAAAATTTGGTTGTTTTTTTTTTTTTTCCTAGTGCTTTAGTAACTACTTACTTTTCCTCCTCCCATTATCTTCTCTGCAGCATACACCGATTTGCCGCACCGGGGGCATTTATCCACATCAACGATCTTTTTGGCAAACTTTGAAGGATTAGTTGGTGTAGAAGGGCGAGCAGACTTTGGTGAGCCTCTAAAACGGAAGTTTTCTGTGTTATAAAGCATTGCTCAAAATGTTATCTTCACTCTAGAAATTTGATTTTTGTGGCTGTTGTTTCATTTTTTGTTTTGTTTTGTAAGGGGTAGAAACATTCTTACTGGTTAAGGGCATGGAATCATTAAGGTTGGAAAAGACCACTAAGGTTATCAAGTCCAGCGTGGAAAGGAAGGGTCACAGAATCAGAAAATCATGTTGGTTCAAAAAGACCTGTTATATTGCACTCCATGTTACATAGTTAAAAAATGAATGCTGCACCCGCTGTTATTGCCCATTTTGGACTCAGCGCATGAAGCTGACAACTGCTATCATGAAAAGTGAATTCTGTTCTATTGAGAGGCCAATGAGGAAAAACAAGCAGAGGACCTCCACTCTTGCTGCTAGTATCAGTATAGAAGAGATCTTGAAAGAGGAAGGGAGGGGAAAAAAACTCTAGATTTTGCACGTGGTTGTGTTTTTTTGTTTGTTTGTTTCTGTTGCTGCAAGATTTTGACAGGGCTCGTAGCTGTTCTGAAGTCAAAAGCATCAGACAATTGGCTTTGTTTTGTATTTCTGGACCCTGTGGCTTATGTCTTTGTGCTGGCTTAGTCATTCACAGAACTACTTTAGAATTACCAGACTGGTGGACTGCAACAGGTCATTAAGTCACCAGGATGTTGCAGCTCTCGATACAGAACTCTGCCCAGAGTGGGTGTGTATTTTACAAGGGGTACAATTCAATACAGCAGTTCAGATTTTATTTCCTGCACAGCACATTTGCTAATTGGTTTCTTTACAGTGATACCAGCAGAAAATGTTGGCTTTGAAATGTACAGATTTGAGAATAGAAAAATACTACAAAAATGTACTGTCAGGTATAATTACATGCAGCTGAAGCTGTTTGAAGATGGTATCTCAAGGGAATGCCTTTGTTCAGTCATGTCCTCCATGTGTTTGTAAGAGTTGTACAAGCCACAGGGAGGGTTTAAAAACATTATTTCTCTGTTGAGAGGAGGGTTAACGGTGTGTGGTGGTGGTGTTGTTCTTTCTCTAATAGTAAAACCTAGCTGTATCTTAATTCTGATGGAGTGAAGAACATCCTTGTGTTCTGTGGTGAATGTGGTTTTACCACTGTGTACCAGCACAGTGGCAAATCACAACTGAAAACTGGTAAATTACCATGTCCACCAAGGAAAGGTTGTGGGAGATTCTGCTCTGCTACTTGTGCTACATGTTGGTGGGAGAGCAGAGCAGAACACCTGAAATAGCCCTGAGTGACAGGTAGCATCAGACAGCCACATGGTGCTGCCGGTTTTCCCCTGTATTCAGCACTGGTGAGGCCACACCTCGAGTACTGTGTCCAGTTTTGGGCCCCTCACTGCAAGAAAGATATTGAGGCCCTGGAACGTGTTCAAAGGAGGGCAACAAAGCTGGTGAGGGGTCTGGAACACAGGCCATATGAGGAGAGGCTGAAGGAGCTGGGAATGTTCAGCCTGGAGAAGAGGAGGCTCAGGGGAGACCTCATTGCTCTCTATAACTTCCTGAAGGGAGGTTGTAGTGAGCTGGGGGTCGGCCTCTTCTCTCGTGTCATTAGTGATAGGACCAGGGGGAATGGCTTCAAGCTACGGCAGGGGAGATTCAGGCTGGACATGAGGAAGTATTACTTTTCAGAAAGGGTGGTCAGGCACTGGAACGGACTGCCCAGGGAGGTGGTGGAGTCACCGACCCTGGGGGTGTTCAAGGAAAGACTGGATGTTGTATTGAGGGACATGGTTTAGTAGGAGCTATTGGGAATAGGTGAACGGTTGGACTGGATGATCTTTTAGGTCTTTTCCAACCTTGGTGATTCTATGATTCTATGATTCTATGTAGGGTTGGACTCACTGTTGCAGGTTTAGGCCCAGATGGTCCCCGGTGTCAGTGCTGAGACATCCAGCTCCTTGCCCAAAGCCAACACCTTTGGGGCCGTATTTTCTCCCATAGCAAGTTTTGCAGTAGATTTCAGATTCGTGAGCTGCCACTGTGGTGCTGTCCAGAGCCTTCCTGCAAGCCACTACAGAAAGGAAGAGGGGCGTGATGAAACATCTGCATATTCCAGTATGAATGAATGTGGGTCAGAATAATTACAGTTGTTGCTGATTTTTGTTTATCTTCAAAACTGTAGGAGAGGAAGGAACGTTAGTGCACTGTCTGCAGCAACCCAGTGAAGTTTTATGTGGAGGTCAGTCAGAATCAAGCAGGGCACTCTTCATTTATGTAGTTGCATTTCTTTGGGCTGTAGTGCCATGGGGAAAAGCGACCCCGAACACCTGATGGTTTCAGCTCCATTAGATGTCTAGAATGACAAGGTTCTGGTGTTGGAAATTCTGAGACCACAAGGAATGCCCTCTTTGTTGTTCTTGTTGCGGAGAAATGCTTTGTGGCTTACCTCACCAGAAAAGGTCCTGAGGACCTGGGGACAGAACGTGCCGTGGCAGTGCCATGCACTTAGCGGAGTACAAGTTGTACCCTCTGTGTCACTGCTTTAAATCTAGCCTCTGCTTGAATGGACTTAAAGTCCTGGAATGCTAGCAGCTGCTTGCCTGGGATCTTGGTAGGCATGTGTCCTTTATCAGAGAGGCACAGATGGCACTTGAAGCCAACAGACATTGCTAAGGCCACTCTCGTGTCCTCTGGTTCTCCTCAGATGGGTATGGAAGGCAGGTTAGTCTCTAAGTTCTCTTGGGCGCTTTGCAGATCTGAAACCTGATCAGCCTTCAATGAGTGGAGTTCTGTTACCAGCAAGTGCATCTCCTTGCTGCTTACGCCTGGAAACCGAGATGATAACAAATGGGAAAAAATAATAATGACATTCTTCATGTGTTTGGTGGCTGCATACACTGTGCTGTTTTGGAAGCTGAGTACGTGGCAGCCCCCACCCCATCAAGAGAGATGAGGCTTTCAGTGACCAGTGCCTACAGAAAGTCAGGGTTCTGTAGCATGCTCTAAAAAAGTAGCACTGTTTACAAATCAGTCACTGCATCAACAGTGATCGGTAGGGATGGGAGGGGGGTGGTAAAAGGGAAAGTGTTCTCCTATTCTTTGAATAAGCGTGTGTGCCACTGAGGGGTGCTGATAGCTTGGGAAATAAATTGTGAGAGTGATGTAACACCAACCTGTGAAATGCACAACTATGGAAAACAGTTGGAAGTTCACTCAAGTCAGAATTTAAGGATCTAAGGCAATATTGGAACCAGTGCAGCTTTACTTCTATCACAGTACTGTGTAGAGGGGAATGCAATTTGCATGGAGCTCTTTAATTAAAATGAGGGGCTTCTGTAAATGTGCAAACTCGATCACTTTGTGGTGCTGTCTCTTCAGCTTTGAGATGATAATTATGTTTGCTGAGGGAGTTAGGGGATGATGGAAACTCTAGCAGTAAAGTGTTTCTATTCCTGTCACTGTAGGGGTAGAGTATCAATTCACCACAACAGATGGAGCAAAAGCCCTTGAAGTGCTATTGTTGAAATAGCTTTGGGACCTGTCACCTGCCAGCAGATAGCAGGCACTGAGGGCTTTCAGGTTTGTGGCATGAAATCCTGCCAAATGTCCATCACGGCTGCGCTGTAAGCAAAACCTGGCAGGGAAACAAGGTGGGCAAACTGCAGGCTGTATGGGAACTAAGGTTGACTGGAAAGAAGCTCTTTACATGTCCGTGAGGTGAAGTTAGGGACATGATTGTATCATTCAGCTCGTCAGTTTCTTGCTGTGCCAACAGGTTGTCTTGAAAAAGCTGTTTGTTTTAGTGGGTCAAATACAATATAATCTCAATTAAATTGATTTTGGTTTTGTACCTGAGATCAGGTGTAGAGAATATCATTTTTTTGTGTGTGCTGAGAAATAAAATCCCGTAATTGACTCACTAAAAAGCCTGTGAACATGGTATGTGATGCTGAAGGATCCAGTCCAAAGCTGGTGGCTAGTGTTTATGAATCAAGGAAAAAGAAAGCCAATTAACATACCTGTTACCACCCATGCTTTGCTGCATCCTTCATTTTTTGACCTAAAATTCTGCTGGGATTACTTTTTTTTTTTAAGTATCTGACCTTTTGATGAGTTAGTTCACACTCAGGGGTCCAATGGGGAAAAAAACAAAAGCAGTAGACCTAATGAGTGTGTGGTATTTATCACAAGCCATTTAGAAAAGATCATTTATATCAAAAAGGAAGCTTAAACTTGTTCCAGTATTAGGTGCCTGAGAATTTATATGGGAGGGAAATATCATTAACTATGACCCAACAGAACAGCTGTTTATTTTTATTAGACAAGAGTCTACTCATTTGACTTTTCCTTTCATATACCTTAGTATCACTGAATAAAGCATGTGTCAATTCAAGATTTTCTAATAATTATCGTGTTTGCATTCAGAGTGTCTGCAAAGCATTTAGCTATCTTTAGTCCTCAGCAAATTGTTTATTCTCTTCACTGAGGATGAGTGGGGTTGAACTGATGGTGCCTTCTTGCTTATTTTTCTAGTGCAAGCTCATCCACAGAGAAAGATGCCTGCCCAACATCAGAGGTGTGTGGGGAAGAGTAAGTGAAATGGGAATATCTGGAATGTGGGTTGGAGGTGCTTGCAGATGGTGGTGAGAGATATTGTTGATAGAGATAACTTTTCTGTGTGAAATGATATTTTGGGGGATGATCCATAAAAGTAATGTCCCCTAATAAGACTGACTTCTGTCTCAAGAGCACTGGTTAAGTTCTTGAAGGCTTTTTGGCTTGAAACTTGTAGCGTGCTGCCTCGTGGGACAAAAGGTAGCACTCTGGTGTCCCTAACAAAAAACATCTAGTGTGTGCTTCACAAAGGAGAAGCCAGGATCCTGAGAGAGATGTGGCTCAGGGGGAAAGGGTTATTGAGAACTGATGAGGAGTGGCAGACTGGCCTTTCAGAAAACTGGATGATGCTATCGAGAAGTTATGGTTGTTTTATGTCCTTCAGTTGCTTAAGGAATGTGACACAGGTTTTTTTCTTTAGTAAGTGTTGCCTCTGAGGTTCAACCAGTTATCCTTACAGATGAGGAGCCCTCAAAACTGACTTTTTAGAGTCAGTTTTAATTAAAACACTGCAGCTGAACAAACTTAGTTAAGTCTTGGCTCCCTCCCTTTGTCCCCTCTCTTGTGTCAAAGGCAGTACCATAAACATAGCAGTGTATGGTAGGAGTATTTTCTCTGGCCAAATAGGATCTCTAAGGTTCCTAGAGAGTGTCAGCCCAGAGTCAGTCTCACTGTGCTGTTCTCCAGGAAGGATGGTTAGTGTGTGCCTGCTCTCTGCTTTGAGCTTTCTCAGTGGTAAGATGCATGAACCTCACAAATCTTCCCTCTCTGAAGTTTGCTCTGGTGCTGGTTGTTTCTACCATCCTTTACACTGCTTGAGCTGTCTTAAGACCTGCTCTAAATGTACAATGAGCAAACAGGTTGAGAAAGTGTGAGCATCTTCATTGCGAATCTTCTTGAATGCAAGGAGTACCAAAGGAAGTATACTAGCTGTGGTGGAAATAGCTGAATTACATGGCTTTAACTTTGCACTTACTGCAGAGGAAGCACGTCTTGTGAAAACTCCTTCCATTGCACTGAATTTCCTCAGCATGGTACACTGTCTTTTCACAGGCACCGCATTTGGCTCCACCTCCCCAGTTAGGCATCCTGGTATGTGAAGATTTATGGTTTATGGTACCTAGAAAATCAAACTCAGTGAGTAAATCCAATAGAAAAAGTGATATTTATTTACTTATTTCCCTTGAACTGCTATTGCCAGGTAAACCCTAGCTAGGATCTGCTCATGTGAATTGTACCATGATACTTGCAGACTGTCATTGAGCATTCTCAGTGATGTTTATAACGGCAATTTTCTCTGTCAATGTGAGTCAATTTGTGCACACCATCGAGTTAATATCTGAACCAATTCCACCATGAAGCTGAACAACACGACATTATTACTGAGGACACTGTAATAGAACCAAGTTGGTCAGTGAGCTTCAAGACCTCTGATGCACAGCTGTCATAAAGTAGTGACTGGGGCTTTCATTTGTCATTTGTTAGAAATCTAAACGTCTGAGAGAAAGGGAGTTGTGCTTCCTATTCCAATGGCTATGGGAGTGACTTGCCCAAGGTCATGTGTCTCAGGGCAGTGTCAGAGCCAGGAGCTGAGCATAGGTCACCAGACTGTGCTCTGTAAGTGCCCCTGATGATTGTGCTATCATGCAGCTGGAGCAGCTACAATCTACGGTTTGCCCTTCTGTTTTCTTATTTGAGTCACTGTTTCTGGAAAGTCTGGGACGTCATCTGGTCATCTGCACGTCCTGTTATCAGGCTGTTGAAGCTCCTGGCTCGAGCCACCTCTGTCCTTCTTGGAAAACCAGTCACTTTCTTATTATAGGTCTTTCAAAGTCTGCTGGTCCCATTTGGATTTGATTAAACCCACCACTGGATGTACTTAATTAAGAAAAGGATTTTGAATGCTGAATCAAGCCTTCCTGTGATGCAATGTAAAAGAGTGGAGTTTGTCATGATAGTAATGTGATAGCAGTTACTGAAAACAGCCTGAGTTTTACCCACGGTCTTACTGTGTACACAGGACACCGATGTCCTGTCTGTCATGATCTTGATGACTTCTGTGCTGCATCTGCTGGTTTTCAGAAAGAAACGTTTTCTGTCTGCCAGCTCCACAAGCTTAACCTCGAGCTAGTTCTGGCTACTAACCCAACTGATTGTGCAATTGCAGCAAAAGGCATCACTATCCAACAGAAGGAAGGCAGGACTATAGCACAGCAAGGTGGGCACATCTGCACTGTTATCAAACACTGATGGTCAAGATATAAGCATCTCCAAGTATATCCTCCTTGGCATTCTGGTTATTAGTGCAGCCTCACCCTGTTACCTGTGGTAGGCAGCACAATGTCATTGTGCAGCAAGGTGCAGCCTCTCATTTTTGTGATGGAACCATCTCAGCTCAATCTGACCTTAGCTGCTGTAGAACAGCCATGCCATTAAGCTGTTTCAGACTATCAGTCAGTTTCCTTGCTGCTCTTACAGCTATGAAGCACTAGTGATGCATGGGAGAGAAAACCCCAGCTTGCCTTGAGCTGTGCTTATCTGCAGTGTAACGAGTCAGAAGCAGAAATGGGATGTAGCTGAGGTAACTGTATGGAAGGAATGGATTACAAATTTGTTTTCTTCTTCCTCAGGAATGTTTTTGTGAAATAGCACTGTCGAAGTCTTTTTCCCATTTCTTTTAAATGGGGGAGTGGAAAGGAACAGCGATAAATATTTCACTAGGGTCAAATCTTATCTCATTCTACCATTTTGTATCCTTTTTTCCTTTTTTTTTTTTTTAAAGTGTGTTTCTATCAGTAGCATTTTTTCCTTTAAAACAATCAAAATAATGCTTCAACCATTTTAAAATGAGAGGGGAAGATCAGTTTTATGATTGAAAAGTCAAAGGTTTTTCCCTTTGCAGTGTTTTCTTTGAAATTGGGCTGCGTGGTGGTCCTGCACAGCTGGAGCAGCCTCCTGTCCTGGAGGAGAGTGGTTTGCACCTCTGGTGATGGGCTGTGCCCTTCAGAGCTGCAGTGTCTCTGAAACTGTGACAAAAGAATCCTTGTTGGAAACTAATTCTCACTGCATCATTTAGGAGGAAAAAGAAGTAGCCTTGGAAAGGCTGATAGCGCTTGATAGTGAGCCTTGTGCTGTTGTGGGCTGTGGTTAGACCTCTCAGAAGAACAACTGCTCCTCAGCTAATTATAGTAACATGACAGGGCATGCACACACATTTTCCATCCTGCTTTGGCATCAACTGATGGGAAGCCATAGGAGGAAGAAGTCACAGTAAAACCTTTCTGTGAGCATTCTGGGATGCGTGCTGCAGCTCTGCTGTAGTCCTAGTGTGAGATGTTTGGCCTGAATCAATTATAAGTATGAAAATAATCATTCCTTATGTAACAGACAACAATAATATCAAATTAAACTGCTGTGTAAGACCACACTGAAATTTCTTATCCCAATAGCTGTCTGTGGGAAGCGTCAGTGGGTCACAATGTGATCCTGGTATTTAATTGCTGCTGCTGTCTCATCCTGTGGCTGCCTGTCATCTTGCTCCCCCACAGTGCTGCTCACCTCATCCACACCATGAGGGTAAAGGGGTGACATCTTCCTTGCCAACATGGGAAAATGAGGGTTCTGCAAACCCTTTGGAAGCAAGAGGTTTTAAGTGATGTGGTATGGAGTGGGCAAAACTGACTGAAGGAAGCCAACACTCCTGGCTGAAGATTCTGATTTTGTCTATATCGTTCCCAACGATCTGTTACTGCTTTTTGCATAGTAATACGAAGTTCTGCTCAATGCTTCCTTGATGCATGCTTTTGGAGAAATGCAAGCTGGCATCCCCAAAAATCAGGATGTCCTGATGTTGGAACCAAATATTTAGTTGTGACTTAACAAACAAAAACTCTAAAAACCCAACCCTTTCTCCCCCAGCACGATTCATGGCTTTGGGAAATGATGTCCTGCTGCACAAAGGTGCCATTCCTTTGTCCAAACCTAATGCTGTTCTATCAGCTTTTCCTTCCACATCATTCTCTCCTGCCTGTGTTCCTGTACCAAGTCTAAGCCATCACAGCTGAGCTCGGGCGCAGTATTTTGTACACATTCATGCTGTTTCTACCCCCTGATGGGAAAAAGACCCAAACCCTTATATCAAATGCTAGCAGAATCCCACGTGCTGTACTTACAGCGTAGCTTGGTGTTCCTCCCTCTTCTCTTATGCCTCAAAGGATTGAACTGGAGGGATTCCTGTGCTCTTTAAATGCAGGGGCTGCTGCTGCTGGCCCTATAGGCGGGGAGGGGAGGGGAAGGAGAGAGGGCTTTGGGGATCTGAGCAATGCCATTGCTATCGCCAAGCTGAAAATAGCTGCTGACAAAAGCCTGGCATTTTGTTCCCTTGTGTCCACTTGTGAGTAGGTGGACAACAATGCAGCCCCTCAGATGACACCTACAGCACATTCCTGAATGCAGCCTAATGGATCATAAATAAAGATGAAAGCTCAGTAGTTGCTGGAGTGTTGCTTGGATGTGGAACGTAAGAATCCTGAAATGAGAGCTTAGTCATAGTCACATTGCCAAAAATAATTTACCAAAATAATTAAAAATGTTTATCAATATTTATGTGTGTGTGTGTCTATGTTTGTATTTAGCCCCTGTGAGTTTAAGTATTTGCAGAGCAAGATGCTTCTTTTAGTTTGTGACTTTCTTTGGTGGCAAAACAAGCTCAAACGCCACTGCATTTCATGTAATTAAGTTAGCTTATTTTTATGGTTATAAATGGGCTTTCCAGAGTTCTAAGTTGATTGTAGTGTGGTCTTCTTTTTTTCCCCACAGTTTCTTTCACCACTTTTACTTGTCACTAATGAGTGTGGGGTCATCCAGAAGAAGTTGTCCTCCCTCCTGCTGGATTCCAGGCCTTATACCCTATCTGACAGTATCTCTCATTCAGAAAGCAAGATCAAGTGTTCATGCCCCTTGCTGATTAAATACCATTTTCCCCTTCTTCAGAGTCCTTCTCTGACCAAAAACACCCCAACAAAAAACTACTACTGTACACTGTATTACACAACTCCAGTAATTTAATTTCATTAAACAAAAACAAAGCCAAAATGTTTGTAATTTGTCTGAACAAATAGCTTTTACAATATAACATAAATATTTCTTAACTTACATGCAATTTTTTTGTTGTTGAAGACTTTTTTGAACTAACTTTACAGAAGAGGAACACTGGACATAGGAGCAAGATAAATTCTAACTCTGGCCTTTTAGTAAAACAAAATATAACAGTATATGGTAAAACAAAATAAAACAGTACTTTCTTTGTGCAAAACATGTACTGATAGACTGTACCTTTCTGTACAAAGACAATTTCAGCTTACTTTGCATAGCAGAAAAGCAACACAAGACATGAGATACAAAACTCAGTTGCTATAACACTTTAGGTAAGCCTTGTGTAAAAATACTTAGCCCTAACTTTCTCAGTAAAGCCAGTTTTAACTCTAAAGCATTCAGGCAATTCCAGCATTGTTGTCTTGTCAATTCACATCCAAAACACACCTTGTCCAGTGTAGAGCTCATTGTGTGCAGTGTATTATCAGTAATTACGCCTGCTAAAACAGTCAGTCACTCAATATCCAAAGATCAGTTTTCTGAGACTTCAAGTTTTCATTGAGGAATACATGAGGTCCCTTGATAGATTGTATCAGTGCCACATGAGGGCCACAAAAATGGCAAAGGGCCTGGAGCATCTCTGCTATGAGGAAAGGCTGAGTGAACTGGGTCTGTTCAGCCTTGAGAAAAGGAGACTGAGAGGGGACCTGATCCAGGTCTATAAATATCTAAGGTGTGGGGGGCAGAATGGCGAGGCCAGACTGTTTTCAGTGGTGAGTGGAGACAGGACAAGGGGAAACGGCTGGAAACTGCAGCATAGGAAGTTCTGCACCAGTGTGCGCAAGAACTTCTTTACAGTGAGGTGACGGAGCACTGGAACAGGCTGCCCAGGGAGGTAGTGGAGTCTCCTTCTCTGGAGATGTTCCAGACCTGCCTGGATGCTGACCTGTGCGACCTGCTGTAGGGAACCTGCTTTGGCAGGGGGTTGGACTCGATGAGCTCTGGAGGTCCCTTCCAGCCCCTACAATTCTGTGATTCGGTGAGTTTGCAGGCAGCACAGGCACTGTGTTCGGCTCTCCTGGTGTGTGGAAAAAGTTTTCTGTCGTCGTCTGAGGCTCCGGGGGTTCCTTTAGCACAATAGGCTAAAAGAAAAGGGAAAGCTAACTTTCAGTTAAGAAAAAGTAGTCAGTTCTTGCTGTAGGTTTCTGCAGAATGTTAGCAAACACACTTCTTCCTCAAATTCAGAAATCTATCAGCTCTCTGTGGAGAAGAGTATCCTCCTTTTACTTGCTCTGCATCTACATATCCATATATATCTTTATCTATATCTACATTATGAGAAATCAGTTTATTTCTATTATCTCCTCCTATCTCCTTTTTTAATACAAACTGTAGGCAATACAGCATTATACAAATAGGAGCTGAGAGCAAATTAGGAGGATACTGAGGAAAGATAAGGCAATAAACAGTTTATAAGCGCTTGTCATTTCATATCCATCCAACATCCTCTCAGAGGCTCTTCACACCTTGTCATCCATCAGTTCCTCCAGCTGGCTCCACTTTCTCAACAAGTAAGATACTTTTTCTTCCTTTCTAACCTCTCAATTCTATTCTGCTATTGCTAGTTGTCACTTTTTTTGGAAGGCAGTGCTGGATGATGAATAAAAATTGAAAAAGTGTTCATTTTAAAGTTTTGCCTGCTTAAGGAATTACTACACCATTCTTTCCCACTCAACCTATGGTTAAGCAGTTGTAATATATTGTTTCTTACTTTTTCTTCTTATAAGGTCATGTTTTCTGAGCTATGTTTACTGCCTTCTGTTCTTGATGGGATTGGGATATGCTAAAGAACAGGATTTGCAGGAACTGCACACCAGCAGGTATTAGTCGTGCACGTTGCAGTGTAACGTTCAGGAGTGAAGCACTTGGATTTGGGACAGAGCTGGTGTTGCTAGAATTGAGATCGGAGTTGTTCAGTACAGGTGCAGCAGCTACAGAAGTTGGTGACAGCATGATGTTCAAGGATGTGTGAAAAGCTGGAATGTGCTTTCTGTTCAGATGTCATCATTGGAATGGCACCTAAAACAGAAAAAAAAAAAACGCTGTAAGGATTGAAAATTGAAACTAGAGACCTTGCATTGTGATTTCACAGCCCTGGTAGGACGAATCTGGCTCACAATCCTTCAAACCTGGCATCTGTGTGCATATTTCATTCAGTACTCACCTGCAGTGGGTAAACTTTGGGTAGCAGTGTGCTGCAATGAACGTAGCCCAGCATTCTCTCTATTGGGAAGACCTGCATTATTGCTATGGTGAGTGCACTGAGTAAGAGGAATGAAGTAGCCAGATGGAAAAAAGGTCTGAAAAAGAAAAAGACAATACACAGTTACTCCAAAGGTGTAAGAAAAAAATAAGTTTTTCTTCAAAATCACATTCCCCTTGCCACTTTCTTATTCTATATTCCTCATATCCCCAGGGCTCAGTATTCCATACTGGCTGCCATCTGAAAATTGGACTCAGTCGATTCAAAGCCATGCTCCAAAACAAGGCTGTCCTCATCCACACAAATCACCCAGATTCATTCCCAGATTATATGCTAGAGAGGAACTGCAGACCTATATGCAATTAACGCAGTGCAATTCAGCTAGGCAAAAGAAATCCTCATGTGTTGTTTTTTTTTTTTTAATAAATACCTGGGCTTAGTAATTGTGTCACCTCACTCCTAGATTGTGTTTTCTCTCATGGCAAATATCGGAAGGCAATCCTTTGGCACTTGTAAGCTCTGTTTTTGACAGTAGAACTGTTTGTGATTTGCAAGTTCACTGTAACAATAAGTGAGAACTGTGGTGAGTTTCACTGCAGTTCTGTTGTACATCAAAGTATCGTAAACTAAATGTTAGTATTCTAAACTAAAAGAAGTAACAGTCTGGAACCGTATGAGATCTCAGTATTGCTTTCATCTACTTAGCGATCTTCATCCCAGTCAAAGCCTGAAAGTCGCTTCAGCAGAGTCTTGCTTTAAGCTGATTGCTGTTGTTTTTTCTAAAACATGCTGTATAATAATCCAACTAAAGGCACATCTATATACGCGTAGTTATTCAGTTTTGTTTATTTTGCATTCTTTCACGTGGTGTTTTCCCAGGTAGCAGGAAAAAATGCTGTGCTGTGTGGCAAAGCTCACCTCATGAGCAGGACTGGCAAATGCCACAGGTGCATCTTGTTTAGTTTCGGTTCTGTTCTCATCTTCTGGAGCACGTTCTCTTTTGTGCTGCTCAGAACAACCTGCCCCGCTCTGATCAAGTGTTTCAAATCTGTTCTGTTTTTATTCCTGGAAGTTGTCCGTTTCGTGATTGGTTTGTGAGCCAACGGAGGGTGGTCTTTGGTGTTTAGGGGGTTCTCCCTTTAAAAGAAAACGCACGTGAAAAAAGCCAGCAGGCACTGTAAGAAAAATGACATTCTTAATTACAAACGTACTATGATAGCCATATGTTTTATAAATCAGAAAAGCAGAGTTTCTTCTGATTCTCGGTTTGAGTCAGTAAGAGAACCAGTTCCACGTTATCCCCTCTTGCTCCTTCAAAGCTGGCAGGTGGTCAATGTTTCAATGCCACACATTGCCATAACCCTCTGGTACCATTTCATGGCAGTTTTGACAAGCACAATTTGAAGCAGCGTAATAATTTAAAGACACTAAAGCATGCAGCAACTGAGGAGTGAAAGATGATCCAGACCCAGTTTCTTCATGTGCATCAAGTGTATCTGAACCTCTTGTTCTCTTTGTGTGTCATATTAAAATCTCTTAACCAAGTATAACATTAGGTAAATACATCTAGAGGATAGCAGGATGTGGAAACATGCCCTGTCCAGCAGGTTTTGTGTGCCCACTTTGCCTCCTAACGCCTTTACAGCCAAGAACAAGAAGAACCCTCATATAAAAATGAGGAAGCTACACCAGAACCATTGTATATAAACAGATTATCTGTATATAAACAGATTAAGTCCTGAAATAACTTTTCAGGAATTGTATCTTTTTGACAACAGTTGTACTCTTAGTCATACCTTCTCAGAAATAAAAAATTGGAGGGGCAAAGGGGGAAAATGAGAAAATACAGCCTGATTCCAGGCTGGGTTTTTGAAGATTTACATTGTGCTGAGTCCTGTATATTCTGCCTGATGTTTTAAAATACCAAGATTACTTTTTCTATGTAACAAACCCAAACCAATTTCTACAACAAAAATCAGCTGCCAAGATGACTCCTTTGTCACTTGGCTTCTTTAGTTAATGGAAAAATATGACAACATCTGCTAGGTTCCTCAATCACTTTGAAAACAAACAGATGACACCATCACAAGGCTATAAACCAGGCTGACAGAAATTAACTTACCACAGCATTATCAAGGCTTTCCATATTACTTCTACACTTTTTAATCAAGTTACTCTCTTGTAGTGCCTGAGACCTCTTAAGGCAGCTCTTTGATGAAGATTCAGATTCCATAACTGGTCTTTCTTTAGCTGCTATGGCTTTTCCTGGATCAGCTGCAGCTGTGCAATTGTCCCCTTCCTTGCTGGTCATTTCACTTAATGCTTTTGGATTAATACTTTTAATTCCTTTCACATTAGCACGCGGTAGAGGCTGCAACATGAAACTTGGGCTGTAGGCTGTCACAGCTTGAGAAGGATGCAGATACATTGCATAGGAGGCACCAGAAGGAGGCTGAGGTTGCATCACTGCTGATGCTGACTGGTGGCTTGGAGGCAGGGCACCTAACGGCTGAATGAGAAGAGGCTTTGGAGGGGTTGCAGCAGTGTGAGTGTTGGCCTTGGGAGCTGCCTCAGGCCAGGGCAGACTGTGCTCCAAAACAGATCCTGACGGATCATTTTTCATGTCTTCTGGTCTCCTTAAAACAAGAAGTCAAAACACGTATTTTAGTATTTTCATACAGAATGCCCTAGATGTTTTTTACATTACAAATTCACGCTGTCTTTGTATGTCTTGCTAAACTGAACAGAAAACTCCAAGTGAAAAAACAGCCTAAAGCACCAGAGGTTTCAGGTCCTTGCAGATTGCTGCCCAACTCAAAATAAGCATAGATTAAATTTAACAGTCAGTGACAAAAAGCTTCCAAACACAACACTTGTGCAGACTTACTTTGGTGGCTCTTCCAGCTGATATCGAGGGACTGCTGCAAGCTGAGACATTTCACTTGTATAAACTGATACGTTTTCATCTGTACCTGCTTCAAGGGAGAAAACAAAAACATTTTGCTATCAGTTTTGTTCTAAGTGAAATTCAATCTCGAGACTGCATTATTTCTACTATTATTTCTAATTGCAGAGCTTATTCTCTGAAGATGTGTTATTTTAGATTTGTTTTCGTTATCAGTCTCTTAAGGCATCAAGATTTACAGACAACATACACTTATTTCCCCCATCTTGTTTGTTTCTGACTTTTTTTCCAACAATAGTTGTTGTAAGCAGGAGATCCATTCATCCACTTCTATCAGAAGGCAAGCCTGCATATTTAATACAAGACTCCACATTCAAGTGAAAAACACGACTAGAAAGAGAGACAAATACAGTTTTCAGCTATACTTGTGCTTATTTTAACTGGACTGGTTGGAGGAGAATTGGATCTTCCTTCTGTCACTTTCTATACTTCTAACCAACTTTATTAGGGATGGATGCTGAGTGAAGTTTTGCTTTACTCTTGAAGGAAAAAGATTTTTTGAATGTTGCTCCTTGGAAGTGGTAGATTCTGAAATACCTGAGATGCAGGGTGCTGACGTTGTTTTAAGCTTTGTAGCTATAAAACCAAATAAACAGAAGAGTTTTATATCATACGTAAATTCAGATATATCACAAATATATTCAGTAGTTAAAAGCAATTATTTGAGCCTGGCTTATAACTACTGAAGTACAGGGCAGCAGCAAAAATGGAAATGCAGGTATAAGAACACATACTGTGTGCCTTATATGTGCTCCTCTGAGAAACACTGCACTGTTGAGAACCAACTGCAATGATGTGAACATCACGGGCTTTCTGCCCCTTTTACTCAGTATTTTGGTTAACAGCTTTCTAGGAGAGAAAAGGAAGAAATTGCAATCATCAGCAAAACAGAAGAAGGTGGTACATATACGTACCATCGGTGCTGGGTGGGACTTCAGGTCCTGTCCATTTAAATGCTGGTTTTCTCTCTCCTCTGTTGCCTCTCTCCTCTGTTACATAGACTTTCTCAATAAGCTTAAGGCTTCTGAGAACGTTCGCTGTGTCATAAAGCCTCTTGATTTTAGCTGAAATAAACACATATAAAGCAGAGCAATTTTTAATAAGAAGTTACCATTGATCTGATTTTAAAAGTTATGATGTATTTTTAGTGTTTGAAAGGAAAAGCCATCATTTATGAGCACCATTTTGTGGAACGTGTATTTGTATTATAAAATAACATGACAGACCACAACTTTTTTGTGGCATTCACAAAAAAAGAATAAAAAATAGAAAAGGAGTTTGCCTGAGAACCAAAGGAGTAAAATTTTCAGGGAAATGCAAGATGAATTACTGATCCTTCAAGAGCAAGCACATTCTCACCTATTAGAATACACCAATCTAAACCTCAAAGTACCTTTATATCTGAATGGAGAGGAAGAGGAGGAAACGTGCAGGGAACTGAAAGCAGGGTAAAACAGTGAAGAAACAATTGGCAGTTACAACATTGGGTTTCACTTCCTCACCTGTTTAAAGCTATTAGCAGGACTTTTACAGTATCTCTTCAGGTTTCCCTTGAGTAAGTAATGTGACCTGAACACTTATTTGCATGCTGCTGGGGCACCTTTGCTGAAATGATGCCGAAATGTTTGACAGGTTCCTTGGGAAATCACTACCAATAAGCAGAACCTACTTCAGGTTGGAAAGATTTCCCAGACTTCTCTTACGTGACATGTTTGAACAGTGATGCACAGGTGGGCCCCTGTGAGAACTGTGCAAAGAGGTTTTGGAGGTTCAAATACCTTCATGGCAAGATGACGGCATTTTACACTGCACAGTCTTGTAATGGATTTGCTCATTTAGCTTACGCTTGATTTCAGAAAGCGATCAAGAAGCAGACAGGAATAGCAGCCTTTTACTTACTGTTAAACTTGCTTTTATCTAAGTCTTCTATCTGATCTTCTCCAATAAATATTTCAGCAGCAACTTCAAGGCTTACTATTTGAGGTGTTGATACAAGAAGCAGCATCACAAATTTCTGACTCAGCACTTGCAGAGACTTGCCTTTCTGGCTGTTTATAGAGGCTGCAGAAGACAGGAAAAGAGGATTAAAGCATTAAGTGACATGTCAGCTACAAACATTTTTATTCTGCTATTCTGTGATTCTGTGAAATTTGTCAGCAGCAACTACGCAGGGCCGACACAGAGCCCAGAATCTAGTTTCTACATGGCGATCATCAGGAAGTCAGGTGAATGCCATGACTAAGTACAAAACAGTGTGATGTATTGCCTTGTATAGCTCTCCTATCATCTGATTTGTACTCCTTAACTGCAGATTATGCAATGTATGTAACACTCCTCAGTGAGCATGTCTTCTACAAATCAAATTTAATGGAGTCATTTAGGCTTCTGGCTTCTATTGCTTCCATAGGTAACAAACTTGCTACTTGGCTATGTTTGTTACATCACCTGATGCCCTTCTTGTTCTTGCACTCTCAAAACCAAAATGTGTTCTTAAGAATTAAATGGGTAAGACAACTGAAAGAAAGCACAGAGTTCTTCCGCCCATCACAGACAGACAGCAGCGTTTTAAACGTAAAGACTGATACATTTTTTTCCCCATGCGCATATTTATAATCAGGAGCAACGTTATTCCTGGCATACAGAGAAACCTTACCAGCACAGAATTCGGTTCCTGGGAGCTCCACAGAACATATTTCTGAATGCTCATTGGAGACAAAAGATCTTGCTGCTTCTTCATTTCCTTTGCCATCCACTTCAAACTCGTGCTCGTACTTTCTTTTCTAGATCATCCAAATTTTTTCTGTGTACTTGTTCTCTTCTCCAATTTTCTTCAAGGTCTGCAGGATTTTGGCAAGGTTATGCTGCCCATGCCAAATGTATATGTTTCTGGCAATACGGCTCACCATGAGGAGGCTCTTGAGCACATTCACAATCCTGTAGATACGTCTACGTTTAACATCTGCAGAAATGAAATGCAAGATTAACATGGCATCTCAGTCACATAAAATGTCTTTGCCATTTACCTGAAATACAGTTTGCACAGAAAAAAAGATGAGTTTGCTATGCTTCCCCCTCTTAATTTGCTTGTAAGGCATTTTCTAACAGGATGTTCTTTTGTCTAACAATCTAAAAATAGGATTTGCTACAATGATTCAAAAAATGTTACAGCAGTGTGGTTTATATTGGCTTCCCAAACTGCAGAATATTGCAATTTCATCGTTCTTACAGAAGAAGACCTTCAGCTTTATGTCAGCATTTGGAATCTTGGCAGATGATTGGTGAGATACAAAAAAAGTGACGCAAAACGAGAAAGTTGAGTTATCAAAGGCAGCAGAAAGTAGTTTCTTACTTTGGTGTAGTGATGTACAGGAAGCTGCAGGTTTGGGTGCCAGAAATGCTGGCTCCTGCCATAACAATCAACTGCTAATCTTTGCCATCATTTCTATGCCAGAAAATCCCAACAGCTTATTTGTGTTATCTGCAATAACTTAGATGTTTAATATTAAGCAAAATTCTGAGTTTATTAGTTCAGCTTGCTGGAGAAACTACAGTGGTTTAAGAGAGTTGAGGTAAGAAAGAAGAGTTTGAAGGTTTAGGTGAATGAGAGCACAAAGTAAGCATTCAGACTTCTATGGAGTGAAGCAGTACTGCACAACAGGAGGGTGATTTATCAGCTTGTGCATAGGTGGACATGCAGTAGGATATACACCAACTTACTGAGCTCCTTGACTACTTCATCAAGGTAAATGTAGTTGTCCTCCACAGCGCTGGGATAATCTGGATACTGAGCCAGGAATTTAAGGCATAGCAATCCCAGGCCTTTCTCTTTGCGACTCGGTTGAAATATTTCATATTCATCTCCTGATAAGTGCTCCTACGCAGAAAAAGAATTTGAGAAGTTTTTACAACAGATATGTCAATATAAACACGTTACAGAGCTTCCCTGCCAGCACAAAGTCTGGCATTCTCCTCTGGCCCTGCGAGATGGCAGAACTGTAAAGACTGGAAGAGACCTCTGGAGATCACCCAGTCCAGCTCGCTGCTACAACAGGTGTACGAAACGAGTTTTAGGTCTGGAAAACACTGCAAAGCGGAAAAAGCCGACAACCAAAGGGGCAGCGCGCGGAGGCGGCCGGCCGGGGCGTACCTGGCAACAGCAGGAGGGTTCCTGCAGCCCCCGGCTCCGCTGACCAGCACCTTCAAGTTGGCGGTGGGCGTCCAGGGCTCGCCGGGAAGGGCCTCCTCGGGCTTGGGGGGCGTGGCGAACGGCTGACAGCCTGGCTGCAGCTCGGCCAGGGCGCGCTGCGAGCCTCCGCCTGCTTCCGGGCAGTTCGCAGCGACCCCCGGGGCTGATTCTCCTGCGGAGAGAAGAGAGGAGACGGGAAGGGCAGAGCCGAACGAGCGCTGCCGAGCCTCAGAGCGGCGCCGGAGCGCGGCGGGCCCGGCCGCGGTACCTTCTCTCCGATGTCCATCTGCGCCCCCGGCCTCAGCAACGGCCGCCACCGCTCGGCACGGCCTGGCCCCGCGCGGGACGAGTGGGCCGCCGGCCCGCCCCGCCTGCCGGACCACGCCCAACGGCCCGGCCCCGCCGGCGGGCGGAGCGCTTCCGGGATCCGGTTTAAACATTCGGCGGCCGCCGCCCGTCTCGGACCTCGGACAGACCGGCAGCGGCAATACCGCCCCGCGCCGCTGCGGTTTGAACCGGAAGCGCGGAGCCGCCGGCGGAGAGGGGAGGCGCCCCGGCCAATCGGCTCGCGGTGCGTTGGCTGGCTGGCGGCGCTGGAAGGGGCGAGCGGAGGGCGGGGCTGCGTGCCTCCCGCCGCTCCCCCCAGCGGCCGCGGTGAGGCATCGCCCACCTCGGGACCGCCAGTCGCGCCCGCTCTGCGCCAGCCGAAGCTGGTGCTGCTCGCGCTGCTGTGCTTCAGGAGCCGGCCAGGTGCTCGCCCACAGCGGCCGCTCCGTTGTTCCCTCGAGCTCCCGGACGCGTCCTTGGGTTCAGGCAGACCTTCGCCCCTCGGGGCGTGGGCCTTCTAGGTGTCCGGTGAGCACACGGCTCCGTTTGTGCTCCTTGAGCTGGGGACTGAAGGCTGTGGGGACGTATCTCCTGGTTTGACCGAAGCTTGTCGGTGATAAGCTAGCATCACATAGATGCTGGTCAATAACTGAAGAGTACAGTGCTTCGTAGGTACCCACCTTGTGTTATTTCTTAATTCCAATGCAAATTCTTAATTTCAATTCCCTGTGAAAGCACAGGGCTCTGTGGGTGTCTGCTCCAGGCCAGGAGGCTCAGCCTGAAGTACCTCAAGAACCTCTGACTACCTGGCTGCTTTAAGCACAGATAAGAGAACAAGGTTATTCAACAGAAAGGAAGAGTGGATTCTGAGCAAGAAGCAGTCACTGGGAAACGCAATGTTATCCTTATTTAGGTGTCTCTGCAGTGCTGATTTCTTCCAAAACCCTGCAGCCGCAGGGGTGATGGCATTCACACCTTTCTCCTCATTTTCCTCTGGCTGTAACCAAAACGTATCTTTGTTTCAAGAAGTAACTCCAGACTCAGCCTCTCAGAAACACAGGAGCACTCAGGGCTCGCTGCAGGTCAGACTTCTTTTACTTCCTTGCGTCCCCTACAAAACTGTGGTGAGGTCGTGTAGACCTGCTTGGGGCTCTTTACCATGGCATGTTGTTTCACTTGCAACTTCACCCAAGACAAAACGATTGTTGCACTCCAATAAAGCAACTTCTAAAGATGAAATGTGTGCTGTAGAGAATGAGGGCAAACAAAATGATGGGTGTGTTTGTAGTCAGCCAATGAGGTCTGGATGCCATCTCAGGTGTTGTCTTCACCCTGCATCTCTGCAGGCAGGAGCACCACCTTTAATTTAATTTAATATTCACTTGTTTCTTGTTAAATGAGGGATGTTGAGCCAGCTGGTCCAAATCAGAGATGAAAGGTGGGGAAAAAGAGGTGGAAACTTGAAATCCTAAACAAACCATGTGCGCATTTGTGGTTTGTTTTTTTTTTGTTTTGTTTTTGTTTTTGTTCTGGCATGCTAATTTCAGAGAACATTAAATCAAAGCAGAAGCTACAGTCAAAGAACATTAATACCGTGTGTATAATCAATGGATATCAAGATGTTACAATCACAAAATAAACAAGAGAGTTAGGCAAAGTGGATTATGATAACAAGAGAGAATAAATGGAAGGCTTACCCTTATGCTGGGCTCACTACAAAACACTGGAAGGAGGGATCTCCAGACGAGATCCTTCCCCACTGGGAGCCAGCTCTTAAATAGGTCTAGGAGGGATGGAGCCAGGCTCCACCCCTTCCGGCAGCACAGCTGAATTGCCTTCACCTGTGCTCCTCTGGCTGACTCATGGCTCGCCTCAGGTGATCAATCAGAGGTTCAGGCCGTGACTCAGCAGTTCCCATACGAACGTTGTACACAGAGAAATAGAAATGTAGCACTTAAGTGATTCACTTTGGCAGGTATATTCTTCCTGTTACAATTAATTATCAAGAAAAGAAACAAAAGCACAGACATATATCCAGCATGAAATGCATCTGAGCTCCAACAGGTGCCTTCATCACACTGTTAAAGAGTGTAGAGAGCAAAAAGCTCAGAATGCTTGGGCTATAGAGCATGTTTCTGCTTCAGATGCCTCTTTGTAGTCAAATGTCTCTAAAAGCAAATGTTCATTCAAAGCCAATTGCTAGACAAATTCTATTCCCCTCAGTGCTTTAGCTGAGAAATGATATGTGGTGTTAAATGGGGCATAACTGGCAGAAGACTTTTTACTGTAGCATTAACAGAACAGTCTGTGCTACTATGGTACCACTTCTGGTTCACTTGAGTGCATTCACAATGTTCTTATGTTGAACTGTTTGGCTTAATTCATCTGTTGGTTCGTGTTGCGTTCCCATCAAAGAGAGTAAACAGACTTGGACTGGGGAGATTTCACCAAGAATGAATTTGGTTCGGGAATGCTCATAGTGCTTGCTGTTAAGAATTTTTCTCCACTTCAATTCAGTTGCTCCCCAGAAATTTTGTACCATGTTATATCTCCTTGAAATTGCTCTTCACATGCCTTGCTTTGAGCATTCTGGCTAGCTCAGTCAGAATATCCCTTTTCATCTAAAGGTGCTTCTTGCTCTGAGCTTCTGTTGTTTCACTTCCAATGGCTCATTTGCTTCATGATGCTCTTTTAAGCGTGCTCCTGGACAAAGCCATCTGCAGGAGCTGTGTTCTCATGGGCTGTCAGACAGCATGCTGATGGGGATGTGAGTGCGTTGTAATTCTGTTGGTCATATGCTGATGGATGCATTGAATGGCGTCTCAGAATTCCTCTTTCCATGTCTGTGCCACCTTTCTTATTTTTGTAGAGTACTCAGCACCATATGTCCTGCATCCAGGCTATTTCATGGTGTGTCTGAAGCTCAAATTGATTTGTCTGTTCTGTGGATTCCACACTGTGGAAATGGTAGTGAAACTGCTTAATTCTTGGAAATGGCATGCATTATAATGGCAGAAAGGGAACAGAGGTTTTGGAGTTAATTCTGCATATGATTAAAAGCAAAATTTTGTTGAAAAATCTTCCCTTTAGTTGGTTTTCCTGTATCTTCTGTGTGTGCAGAGAGTTATTCACTGCTACAGAGATAACCTTTTACATTTCCCTCTGAGAGAATGGAGATCCGCGCCTCCCGAAAAAAAGGAAACAGGGGACCCCAAAATAATTAAAACAGCAGCACCGATCTGAGGAGAAACAAACTAATTTACTAAGTATATTATCGGAATGCAAGATAACACACTATAATACAATATAATCAGAATTGAAGCTAATAAATCAAATATAATGAGAGAGAGAGAATGTCCAAAAGGTGGATAGGCCTCACCACAACGCTGAGGTGAGATGCGCAGTGCAGTTGAGCAGCAGGGAGATGGGAGCAGTGTCCACAACAAAGGGCAGGCGAGAAAGAGAACTCAAGTGACCTTGCCAGGAGTTAAACCTCCTTTCCCTGACCGCATGGTCCCCTGGGGAATGTAGTTCCTCTTCTCTTCAGGGCTGGGTGCCTACCCAGGATTTGAGCATTGACAGTTAAAGTCCCAGTGTCCCACATGTTGTTATGATGTGGAATACCAAAAGCCAAAAATCACAAAACCATGACAGCTAGCTAACAAGAAAACTATATGCAAAACTTGTCAGGTTAGCAAAGGCACAGGAATTTGGCTGGGCCATACAGAAGCAAGTGCATCTTAATGTATTGCATACTGCGCATTTTCCTTGCCTCCATTCCACTGAGTGCCAAGACACCTTCCTTGTTCTGTGGTCTCTGTGCTCAGATTGGGTTTGGTTCAGAGCAGCTGAGCATTTATCTGACTCGACTGGTCTTAATTAAGGTATTTCAGATTTTTCACCGATGTGTAGCCTGACCTGGCTCATCTACTTTGGCCTTGATTCATTGGGCCAAAATATTTAACAATTTTCACTTACTGTGATGAAGAGCTAAGAATCATAGAATCACAGAATTATAGAATCATAGAATCACTTGGGTTGGAAAAGACCTTCAAGATCATCAAGTCCAACCACAACCTAACCATCCTACCCTAACTCTAACAGCCTTCTGCTAAATCGTGTCCCTGAGCACCACATTCAAACGGTTTTTAAACACGTTCAGGGATGATGACTCAACCACCTCTGTGGGGAGCCTATTCCAGTGCTTAACAACCCTTTCTGTAAAGAAATTTTTCCTGATATCCAACCTAAACTTATCGTGGTGAAACTTCAGGCCACTTCCCCTCGTCCTGTCACCTGTCACCAGTGAGAAGAGACCAACACCGCTCTCGCTGTAAGCACCTTTCAGATATTGGAAGCGAGCAATAAGCACCCCCCCCCCCCCAGCCTCCTTTTCCCCAGACTGAACAGCCCCAAGTTCCAGCTCCCTCAGTCTCTCCTCAGAGGCCATATTCTCCAAGCCCTTCCCCAGCCTTGTTGCTCTTCTTTGGACCTGCTCCTGCACCTCCATGTCCTTTCTGTACTGAGGTGCCCAAAACTGAACACAGCACTCGAGGTGAGGCCTCACCAATGCCCTGTACCAATGCCCCACCAATGCCGAGCACAGGGGCAGGATGGTCCTGCTGGTCCTGCTCACCACCCCATTCCTGATACAAGCCAAGATGCCACTGGCCTTCTTGGCCACCCGGGCACACTGCTGGCTCACATTCGGCCAACTGTCCATCAGTACACCAAGGTCCCTTACCAAGGTCCCTTTTCATCAGACAGCTTTCCAGCCACTCCTCTCCAAGCCTGCAGGGTTGCCTGGGGTTGTTGTGACCAAAATGCAGGACCTGACACTCAGCCCTATTGAAACTCACGCAGTTTACCTTGGCCCATTGATCCAGTCTATCCAGGTCCCTTATCCCCTCAGGCAGATCAACATTCCCTCCCAACTTGGAGTCATCTGCAAACTTACTGAGGGTGCACTCAATCCCCCCATCAAGATGGTTAACAAAGGTGTAAGTCAGGAGCCTTTTCAGACAGTCTCTGCCTGCTTGGATTCATGGCTAGGTTGAGGAGAATGCCAAGCATCCTGGCTGGCAAATCAAAATGTGTTATCAGTAGCACCAGAATAAATAGCAGAATTCCAGGTGATAGTACAGTCCTGAACTTTTTAATCTGTAAAGCAAATCAATTTCAATACAAATGTGCTCTGGAAAATCTGTTGCGTTTGTAAATTTAACATGCTCAAAACAATCTGTTTATTGCAATCTGATCTATTCCTTGTCTGTTTCTGCTGCAGGATAAAACAGTATACAGACAGATTTTGTCAGTAGTTAAGTAGTTGTAAACGACTGTAAACATTCCATAACAATTTTTTGCAGTACAGTGAATTGCCTTGCAGGTGCATACGCTATAAATAGTGGAAATAGAGGAAAATGGCAGATTTTCCATATGCTCTGCACTGCTTGATATTTTAGGAATGCCATTTACCACTTTTATCCATTCATCTCTTTGAATTCCAGTCTCTCAATCACCACCTTTTCTCTCAGGACCGCTGTGAGGCTTAATTCATTAATGTCTGTAGAGTGCTTTGAAATTTTAGATGAAAGGGATTACAGAAGTGCAAAATATTAATATTAAAGAAAAACTGTGAACCCATAACTCTCTCCTTCTTTCCCTTAGCTCACCTGTCCCATGGTCTTTGAAACAATATGTTCGCTTAGGATCGAGGCAAATTCTTTTTTATGTGATGCACTGGTAACATGAGGTTGCAAATGCCCATATTTTTTTAATGTTAACTAATATTAATTTAATAATTAATGTAATAATTTAATTAAATTAAAGTTAATGTAAAAAAAATTCAGAAGTTTTAATCTCTTCCTCTGTCTCACTGCTCCCCGAAAATGTGGTCCTTGGTTAAATTCAGCTGAACTGCATAAGTGTTGAAAAAGTCATACAACTCTCTATAAGCTTGTATTAGGAAATAGAAGTTCCTCTATCAGATTTACAGAGTTTCAGACTGCAGAATAACTGGCATAACACACTCCTTTCAGAACATGCGATTTGTTTCCTAGATGGAACTGGTTTCTCTATCTGAACATCTGCATTTGTTTCTGTATTTTCTGCTTTCACAGGATCACAAGATAACTCAGCTTCTTGCTATGCGTACGGAAAGTCCTCCCTTCCTAAGATATGAATTTCCCTCTCAGTTGTAGCCATGAAATAAAATTTGCAGTAAGTTGTTTTCTTCTCAGGCATTCACGATTGCTCTTTTAAGCCATACCAGGCTTCCCCATAGTGGCGTTCATTTTCCCCAAGAGGAAAGGTCCAGTTTCCTGTCTTCTGAGCCAGTGTGAGAAGGCAGACCTTCTGCAGAAGGTTTCAGTTTTCTCTCCAGTGCTGCTCACACAGCTCCCATCCGGGTAAAGCTTTTTGTTACTGCAACCTTTATTAACGAGCAGGATAGAGAGCTCTGTCAGTGTGAACCCCCACACCACCACCAAACCAGTGTTCAAAGCTCATCTAAAACATCTGTGATGGCCAGGATCTGGTTGTCCAAAACAGAGCTTCTAGTCATGGCTTTTTAAAAAGATATCGCATCTCTCATCATCCTCTTGGAGTTTGTATGACCCTTTCCAACCACAGCCAGCTTAATTCAGAATAATTCTTTTGTGGTGCTGTCGTGTCACTATCCTGCTGTTCCAGATCAGTCATGTAATGTCAGTACACAGACAGATATCTGCAAGTCAGTTATGGAGGGTTGCTAGCTTGAATCTGTATTCAAATACTCAAATAGGCGTGTTTTTATTCAGATTTCCTTTTAAAGTTTTTCCTGTGTTACATATGCATGATGCTGATATAATCCGGAATTTTTACTTGACTGTAAAATTACTACTAGATATTAGACTGGAGTTGTTTTAACACCACTTCTTCCTCAAAGGAAAATTAATCATTTACTAAACTAGAATGTTAACGTGAATGATTGTGTTGTTATGCATATTTTATTTAATTTTTTCAGCCTTCTAGGTCCCTTTCAAAAACAAGCTTAGCCAACCAAACTTAAGAAGCTTTTACTCGAGTGTGTGTAAATGTTAAATAAACAAAATGGTTTTGCTGCTTATACTTGCAGTATTCAGCTTCATTAAACATGTTTATATGCAGTCTGTAACCTTTTGCGGTGTAACAGGCTGGATGACTAACTTGTAAGACAGATTCAGTTCAGATAAAAGAAGAGATGGAGAATGTGCTCTGGAGAAATTGTTTGGATGTTGATCTCCCTAGACACTCTTGGGGTGCCCCATTCAGGCAAAATAAAGGTTTCTGTCTTGGAAATCATGAGAGGTATTCCAGGTCTTCAGTGAACTCAAGCTGGCTGGCTTTTCTTTCCAGGGAGTAGCATTTTGCATGGTGAAGTTGTCCACGGTTAGCAGTATCCCCACCGCCAAGTACAAATCCTCCCGTGACAATGCAGTTGCAGGCTGAGGCGTGGTGTGAGGTTTGTACATTCCACTTCCTCTGAAAGCCTGACAAAGGGTTTGTTTCCAATTAGACAGCAAAGCCAGGCTTCAGAGGCCCAGGAGACAGTAACAGCAGAGAGAATTTTAAGAATGTCACATATGGCAGATGTTCAGGGAAGACCTTGGGAACACAGAAGAACAGCTGATGTTTGCTTTTAGCCTTACCTGCCAGAGCAAGGATTAAGCATGAGCAGATTGTGTCTTACCGCCTCTGTTTTATCCTAAAGCACGTTGGCCAATACCAAGGTTTTGATGCCCTTATGCACAGTAAGTACTAGCTGAGAATAATGCCGTTGATATTGATGGAATTACAGCATAGCAAGATGCTACTTGCTAGGAAATCCTGATATTCTGAAAGAATGTATGTGCCAGTTAAAGGAGCGAGCAGGTTGTGTAAGCAGTATGGGAGTCATGGTAAACTTTGAGGCAATGGCTTACAGCAATCAGTACAAACCCCTGCCAATGGATTTTGTTGTAATAATGATTGATGCGGACTGTGCACGGACACAAGCCATGGATACATTTGCTACTTTGAGGAGACGCGTATTCCATGGTAGTAGAGTGACAGTGCTGGGAATGAGAGAGGTGCTCACTAGCAATATGGTAGTTGATTGTGAGGGTTGTCTTCAAATACTAAACATAAGGCACTGTAAAACACATTCGCAAGTCAGAAGAAATGCTGTAGAGACATGGTTTTACACTATTGTTCCAAATAAGCAGCTGTCCTTGCCAGCATTCAGAGAGGCATCCACGTAAGTACTTCTTCCGAGAGACAGCCTACCCATGTCCTAATGAGGATAGGCCAGCCATAACAATTCAACAACAGCTACCCCTTTTCTTTCAAAGCTGCCATTTATATTTAACTTTTGAACTTTCCCTTTAGCACAATGGCTTTCAGACTATAGAAGTAAGTTGGTGAAGCAGCTTCAAAGTCACTGAATATCTGTCTTGCTCCATTTATCAAATGTGCAGTCGATTTTATTCTCTGTAAAGAAATCTTTAATACTTGAACTGCCCTCCTGAAAACAAAACCAACCAAGAATGACAGTGTCTGTCTGCCAAAGAGGAAAACTATCCCCTCTAAGGGTTAATATGTCCAAGGTTGATCCTAATAATAGGAGTAAATAGATTCACAAGATGCATTCTATCCCTCAAAGCAACAACTCTTTCTAATGTACTTGCATTACAAAATGCTATTTTAAAAAGGCAAAACAAGACATTTTTAGGAACTTGTTGCCGTAAGTCAGAACTTATATGAACATTCAATTTGATTTGCTATAGCCAAAAGCTATAAGGTATGTCACAGAGACTGAAAAATTAATGAAAGCAGTACTATTTCAGTTTAACATCGCTGTTTACTAGTCTCCGAACACCCCTACCACTGCAGCCATTGGCTTCATTGCAGTGCTTCACCACACCCTGAAGCAGACTCGCAGACAGATGAACTCAAGAGTGTCCTGAAGGCTGTGAGAACACCTCAGGAAATGTTGACTTTTACAGTCTGAAGATCAAAGCTGAATTATCTGCCTTGAATTATTTAAATTCTTTAGATGATGAATTGCATGTATTTGCTCGTGTTTTGTTTTCCAGCTATGAAACTTATTTTTCACTTACTCCGAAGCGGTAGTTCTTTAAGAATATGAATAACAGTCAGCATTTGTAGGCATCTTCCACTGTTTTGTAACTGAACTTTCCGTGACATTTTGCAGTGTCAGAAAATAGGTGCTTGCAAAGGAAGCCTCACGTTTTCAAATGCCTATGGAGAACAGGGCATTGCATGGAATTTGTGACAGAAGACAATCTTTGCTTTACGGCATTTACATTTAACTCGGCGGGACGTGGTGTTCTTCCACACCAACCAGCGTGGCTTAGGAGACAGAGATCCGACAGAAACAGGCTGCCGCTCCTCCTCAGCGGTTCCTTTCTGTGGACGTACCAAAGGTCCAGGTTCCGCCGCTCAGGCGCCCCGTGGTGCTCGCAGGCGCCGTGCTGCAGCCTTCAGGTGAAAGAAGCCGTCGAGATCAGGTGTACGTCTATGGAGTCCCGTGTTAGCAGGAGTCCTGAAGATTGCTGGGCAGGGGCGCTTGAGGATACGGCTCAGAGACCCCAGCTCTGGATTGTGGGGTGGGGACTTTCTTTCTCCCAGGACGAGGTGCGCCGGCACTGGAATTTAAGGCAAAATCGCCCAACGTAGCGGCCGCGCACCGCGCACCTGCTGCCGCCGCTCAGCGCCGTCCCCTGCGGGGGGCGGGCCCTCAGTGCCCGTTGCGGCCGCAGGGAGGCGCTGTAACGCGGCCGGGCGGAGCGCCTCCGGACGGAGCCGCCTCGCGGCGGAGTGGAGCGCGGCGGCCGCACCCCGGCCCGCCCTGGCAGCACCTCCCGCTCGGTCGTGGGCGGCCGCGGCTCCCGCTCGCCATTGGTTCTCCGGGCACCACGTGGTCGACGGGGGGCGGGGCCGGGGCCGGGGGAGGGCGGGAGGCGGTTGTCCCGGTAACGGGAGAGTGAGTAGCGGCGGCGGCAGCGCGGAGCGGCGGAGCCGGGCGGCCTCGCCCTGCCCTGCGCTGCCCCGGGCGCGGCACTGCCCGCCCGGCCCTAGGTACCGGAGGAGAGGAGCTGAAGTTTGTCCCGGCGGGCTGCGGGGAGGGACGGGACGGAACGGGACGGGAAGGAGCCCGCCGGCAGCACAACTCGTGGGGGGGCGCGGGGCGCGGCGGGGCCGGGCAGCATCCCGGCGGGTCTCCGGCACGGCGCTGCTCCCGGTGCTGCCGGGCGGCGGGGATGGGCTCCGCTCCTCGCTGGCCCCGGCTGCGTCCCGGTGCGGCTGAGGCGGCGCGTGTCGGTGCGCTGAGGGAGCAGGCGGGGACGGCGCTGCCCCGGGGCGCCGCTTTCCCGCCGTCCGCCGTCCGCTGCTGCGGGAGGAGCTGGCGGCGGGGAGCGGCGTGGGAAGTGCGCGCGGTCGCGCTCCCTACCTGTTGTGCCGCGCGCGAGCGCTCGGGAGCCTTTCCCGTCGCTGCTCGGCTGGTGCCGGAGCTCCGTCGGCGGGAGCTGGCTGTCTGCGGGCGCCGCTTTCTGCTGCGTTCCTCAGCGGCTGCTGGGCGAATGGTTCTCTTAAATCGTGCTTCTGCTGCTTAGAATTGCGTTTTTCCGTGCTTGCTGTGTGATCTGTGTAGCTAAACACGTGCGCTTATCCCACGCTCAGCCAAAGCCCCTAAAATTAGTTTAATCCTCGGCCTGTTTTGCATTGGAACCTATTTTAGTAAAAGTACCTTTCGTGGTGTTTCAGTTTGGAAATCGACTGGTATCGGTTCTGCTTCGGGGATTATCCTGGGCTGTGGTGTGTGAACTTGTTCTCTCTGCTCCGAGGAGCGCAGTGCTTTAAGGTTGCCGAGCTGGGAACCTGTGGCTCCAGGTGTTGGGTTGCTTTCTGGATTCATGGCAGAACCTGCTCCTCCACATGTCCCTTCTCCACGTGCTTTTGGGAGGTAGAGCGCCATATCTGGGTTTGAGGCCACGGCACAGCGCTGAACTTGGCCGTAGGGGCAAAACCGCGATTCTGGAGGGCAGAGGGTCGATGCATGATGTGCTTGGGAATGTGGCAATCAGGCATGTGGTGTGGCAGGGATGGGCTGACAACTGGCCTAGATGACCTCAGTGGTCTCTTCCAACCTTAGTGACTGTGTGAGGCTTCCAGGCATCGGTCTGTGTAGCCTCAGCAGTGGTGCGCAGGTCTGTCTCTCTCAGGTGTCTTTGTGAAAGAAGCCACAAAGGCAAGGTAAGGCATTAAATAGGAATCAAAGCGACTGGAGAGGTTTGGGTAGAGAGTGTAACGTGTACAAAATGCACAATTACTGTGTCAAAATGTGTCTGTGCTGTGTCTGAGCACTGGTGCAAAGAGTATCAATCCAATTCAAGCTGGTAAAAGATGTTTTTTTTCCTTGTCTCTTTTAGGTGTTTGTTTGAATACATAGATGAAGATGATGACTAGCGTGCCTGGACAATTTTACGTAATTAACACCTGCTAGATGTGCAAAAGGCAATTATTGCTGTGAAGTGTTTACATTGATTTATGGGAGGAAGGTGGCCCAAGAGAGGGATGCTGATAATATCAACCCAGTGGATTAAATGCACATTTACACCTTTATTGACATATAAATTATCCATGCCAGGAATGCACTGAAACGGCTGCTGATGGGGCAATAATGTGGCACAAAGTACTGGGTTTGGATTCAGCTCTGTCATCCTTCTGTAAAGCACAGCAACGGGATTCTGCATCTGAGCTCAAGTAGGGAACAGAGGCTTACAGACTGGCTGTCTGTTGGGATAATGAGCAGTGATGGCAAGTGAGAACTTGGAAGGATGATAAAAAACGCGGCTGAGGTCTGAAGGAGTACTCTTGCTTTTTTTTTTTTCAAATGACTTTAAGGTTTTTGTTGTTGTTCGTACTATGGATTTTTAGAGAAAGCTGAAAGAGGCCGGAGGAGTGTTTGTAGCTGGGAAATGGAACCTGGCTCTGAATCCAGCCAGCATCAGAAGAGAAAGCCGGTGACACATGGACTGGAAGATCAAAAAAGGGTAAGTGACAAAAGGCAGAAGGCTTCTGCTTAAATTGCTGCATGTGACGTGAGCGGCAGAAGAGCTTCTTGTAACTCTTGTGTCAATTACAATTGCTGCTAACTGTGCTCAGCCGGCTGCAGATCTCTTTTCCTTGTTAGATATTTCCACCAAATTGTTGTCTTCCTGTCCGACTCGTTGCAGTGTACGAAGCATACTGCAAGGAGTACTGTAGTGTGAGTGAAGGAGGGGGAGGAATCCCCAGAATGCTGGAGAGTTGTTGATGAACAGGCTTATAATGAAGTGAGGTCTAGTGACTTTTGCTAAGTCTGGTTAGATCATTGATTTGTTGTGGCTTTCACTCTTATTGATATCACTAAAGAGGCTAAAAAAATTGCTTTCTTGGGATCCGGCCAGTAACATCACTGGAAATGTGGCATGCTTGTCAGTGTCCTGATTGTCCCAATGATAACGTTATCATTTTTGTATGGTTTCCAGACGTGACTCTGACTTGAAACAACACAAAACACACAGTGGAACATAAGTAACGTCAGCTGACAGATCCTGTTTTGCGCAGGGGCTTTGTGGAAGCCTTCTGTGTCAAGGTGGTATTGTGTTGTTTAATAATAATTGATTGGCGATGTGTATGAAGTTGACCTAAATGAAGTTGCCATCTTGGGAAGAATGTGGCTTGCAAACAACTGAGACTTGAAAGTTGTTTTTTTTGGCACGAGTGAAGCAAATGATTGCACTTGAAATGCTTGTACTGTGTATATAACTTGTGTTGTTTTCCCAGAGTGTTTGTTGATTTAAAAACAAAGAAATCCAGTCCCCTGTATTTGGCCTTGTGTGAAGAAGAGCTTCCTTTTTGTATAGACGTGTGTGAATTTTGTTGCATTTGAAATGAGTTGGAAGCAGAAATGACCACCAGCTGTTTGAGATGCTGCTGAATATTGGTGAGAGGATCTGTGCGTCCCAACTTCTTCAAGTCTACTGCAGAATGACAGTGGTTTTTCTGTTGCTCTGTTAGAAATCAAAACAGCCAGGAAAACTTGCAGATATGAGATAAAATGCAGCTGTTTCTCAGATTTAAGGAGCACAACCATCTCAAAGCCCAAAATGTATTTCTGTTGCACCAAGCACAATCTATCAGCTGATAAGCTGACAAGGTCTTCCTTCTGCTTTTTCAAGGAAGTGTTTTGGGGCCAAAGTAAATCAATAAGAGCTGAAATAAAATCCTTCTATTGATTTCATTTCTGAAAGCTGCTCCTATTTTTTTTTTTTTTCCCTTCTTTAAATATACGACTGTGTACTGCACATTGTGTGCAGTGGGAAAAACATTTGGGACCTAAGACACCAAAGTATACAATAATTGTCCTGATGCATCCAGATTAATACGCAATTATGTCTGCCTCTGCTTGCTGACAGGGATAGAAGCCTACATCTCCCATCTGCTCCTGGCTCTGGGTATTTGGTGCACATGTACTATGGGGCCTCTGAAAGTATAATATAACCCCAAGTGAGGCTCAGTGGCAGCTGGGATAACATCAATTGGTCATGCTTTGCTGACATTCATTTTAACTCGAACTCTAGCCGTCATGGAGATTATTAAATTTATAATGATATATGTAAGATCCATTTTAATGGCTCTTCGTGCTTGGGTGATCTCTCTCTCACTTCTGTTTGCAAAACAAGTCTTAATAGAGTATTACATTTCATTTCCTATTGTATTTTTCAGGGAGAGGTTACTGAGGAAAGCTTAGCTTAGGCTTGTGTTTACTGGGGAAAACATTTTTGGAATAAAATGTCGATACAGCTTGGCCGTTATTGTGGATTTGGGCAGTAATATAAACTGTGATGTTCTTAAGCTTTGTGTTCTTTGATTTCTGATTGGAAAAAGTGTGTGTGATCCAGGGCCAATAGAGTTAATCACCAGCAGGCACTTCTGGTACTGAAATAAAAGACTTGTGCTGGAAGGAAATGAGAGCAAGCTCATTTTAAATCAGACAGACACCTTATTTTATAGTGGTGTATTTTATGGGTATTAAGTCAACCTTTCTTTAATATTTTTGAACTGCCAAGAAATCTGTGTGTATATACCAGCCAGTGATGGATCTGGCATACCTCGTCTAAGTGAAATAACACGGAGCTGGGTTGGCATTTGTGGTATAGAAATAAAGTGCTTAATTTTGCTTTTTTCTTCTTGTAAGCATATTGCTAGATATCTACATCATATTCAATTGATTAGAGCGAGATAACATGTAGTATTTGTGTTGATTGTGTAGTGGTGTGAGGCTTTGCTATCTGTGTTTTATCTGATCTTTGAGAACTGGAGGTTGGATTGCTGGACTGCTGAGTTCAGGAGAAGCAGGTTTTTTGAGCTTTCTGTCTGACTTCAGAAGGGCTCATGTTCAGGGCATTGTGGCATCTAGCAGCACAACTGTTCTGACTCTAGTAAGAATTACAAAGCTGCATTCCATTCAGCTTGTAGAGCAGTGCAGAACTTTCCCCAAGTCTGTATACTGTATGTGGGGGAAGCTGATGTGTGGCTTTTGGAGGTCCAGCTGGTGCTTGTGCTTTTTGGTGTTTTTTGCCTCTGTTTTCTTGTGTGGAAGCGTGTAAACGCTGTACCTGACTTGCCATACAGATGCATATACGTGGCTCCAAAACCGGACGGAGTGCATCTGAATGGGTTTTGCGAGGGAGGTGTGCTGGGTTGTTATTATTAAGTTTTTTTTTCAGTTGGCTCTTCCCAGACACTTACCGCTGAAGGAGTCCATCCCAATGTATTCTGGTTGATGATAATGGTGTGGTATGATGAGAAGGGGATTTCTCAAGAGCAGAATAACAAAGTTCAAATAATGACTTTGACTGATGTGCAGAAACTCTCTCATATCTGTCAAGTTGTGTTGAATGACACATGCATCAGAGTAAATCTAGCTTCAAAGAATGCGTTGGAGTGTTTCAGGCTAGGTGGGTTGGCGTGCTTCCATCCTGTTTTTGACTGGGGATGCTAGATTAAATTCTCTAGGTCATTTGCTTGATTGAAAGACTTGTTCTTTTGTTGATCAGGGTTGAAATAACTAACAAAATCCTGTGGTTGCTGAGTTGCCTCTTCTCCATCTTGAGTAAAGCTTCTTGAGTTAGAGTAGCTTTACCCTGAATGAAGAATTTACTGAGGAATTTATACCAACTTCTCAGGAAGTGAAAAATATCAATGTATCAGCACAGCAGCTTTGCAAGAGAATGTAGCATGCCCTTCTAGACCAAGTGGGTGTGTTTTGCAAATCCAGACTGCTGAAATCCTTCCATGGATGAACAGTCCAACGTGAAATTAATGAATTTCTTTGAGTCAGTCGGTGCTGCGAAACGAGCTGTATGTGTTTGTCCATTGCACAAAGCAAGTGCCTGTCGTTGCCTGTTATTTAAAAGATACAAGTAGGTAAGCCTTAAAGGTTGTTTTTAATTAAAGTATTTTTATAGAGCAGGCGTGACTTTCAGATAACATACACTAGAACTCATTAGTGTGTAGGTTCTTTCAGGATTCTTTAGAAATACGTTCATTATTATGCAAATGGATGGCCCCTGGCCTTGAAGTAATTGTTGTACTGAAAAAAATCTGGGCCACAATATTCTTCAGACCCTAAATAGCCAGGAACCTCATATTGGACAGTCAGATATTGCTTGTTGTGATGTCTGTGCCTGGAAGCAAGGTTGATATCCCTGAGGTCTGCTATCTATTTTGATATTCCTGCTGAAGGAAGTAAGAAAGGCAAAGGGAATAGAAAGAAGGGGGAAGGAGTGCTGAGGAAATAATCTCTGTGATAAAACTGACTTATTTACTAATTTAATGCCTTATTGCAGGGCTAAGCTTACCTCAGGGGCCTTGCAGAAGGGGAGAGGCATTAGAGAGACAGACACGTATTCATCAGCGTTTATTTCCATGCACCAAGTGTTGGGGCTTTCTCTTTACTTGCCTGTTTCTCTGGTGCGTATAGTCTAGTTGGACAGCTGTGTTGTAAGGTCACCTATGCTTGCAAATTGCACCAACTCTTAAATATTTAAGGAAAAGTAGTGGCAACGTGGAATAGCAGTGAAGCTACTGCATATTCTTCAACAGAGAGATTAAATTTGTGTTGTCTGTAGTGCTAGATCTACATCTTTAAACATACCTAGTGATGCAGTTTGTGGCTTTGAGAGACATGTTTCCTAGCTACGTAGTTCTCTTGGAGAATCACTATCTATCTGTGAAGGAATTTAAGTTCATGTATTATTTTCACAGGAATGCTAACAAGAATATCTAGAGCACAATACAACCAAGAAGTAAAACAGCCGCGTTACAGGTGAAAGCTGAGACAGGTGATAGCTTTGTCTCATATTGTTGTAGGTTACCTATGTCTAACTTGGTGTCACTGGCAGGAAATTGCTAGTCTAAGATATCTTAACTTATTCTTCCAGTCTGGAATTTGATTGTGAAGCAGTATCTTAATGCTATTAATGTTTTCTGTATCAAGCCATCATTTTCTTTATTTGCAGGATAAAACTGGAAGAAATAGTACAACTGTATCTCCCCTTCTTTTTTATTTTTTTTCTTCTGTTTTCTTGCACCACCCTTCCTCATCAGCAGTTCGCTTTTTATTTCTCTTTTTCTGGCAATGAGGAGTAGCCCATAGTTAGGACAAGGCACGATCATAGATGGTAATGGCATATATATTGCACCACAGGAGAGGTTGATCTGGTGCATGTGCCTAACGAAACTTTTCTTCTGTTCCTTCAAGAGCCTGCTGCAGCTTCTGATGGGAACCAGACCTGGCTTTGGGAGCCTGAGTTTGATGGGGAGAGGCTCTTGGGACATTCCCATATCAGTAAATTACAGTGAGAGAACAAGCCTTATTCTCTCCTAAGCAACAAACTCATTCATCTGTTAGAAGGGAGCAAACCGACTTGCACATGAGCCTGTCCTTGAAGCATTAGGCAAAAATAGCGTGGTACTGAAGACTGTGATTCCTCTTCGTGCTAACTGGATGTGATGCGTGGATGTCTCTTGAGGCTATCACACGTTGATGGTAATAAATATGTACTCAGACTTGTGTAGCTATTTTTTCAGCGTTGTGCACTTAAAAAGAAGATGTACTCGAGGGAGCTGAGGGGCTGGGGAATAGCTTCCAAGACTGGATAATAGAATAAGTTGAGATATCAGTGCAGAAAAGGTAAGCTTGTTATGGAAAAACCTCTTAAATAGGTGGCAAGCTACAAACCTACGTGCTGCAAGCAGTTAGCTTGTACCATGTTTGTTTATTTTCTGAAGTCTTTCAGTTCCTCGTTGTGATGACAGCAGCGACTATCAGATCTTTAGTGACTTGGAGGATTTTGAATAAACAATGTGCAACTGATAGGAGTACTCAAAAAATGTAACAAGGCAGATGGAATTGCCTGTGTTATTTGGGTGTATTTCTCTGAATTTCTTCAATTCAAATGTCTCCTGTTGTCTTCACTGATTAATCTGTACTATGTCAAAATAATTGATTTTTCAGATGTCTTAGACTTAATGCTGTGATATTCAGAAGTTGTGAGCTTTCCTTGGGCACAGTAGGAATGAGAGGTTACAGACCAGAGCACAAAACTACAAGGCTTTCAAAGAGACCTCAAGGATCATGAATTTCCAACCTCCATGCCACAGGCAGGGCCAAAACCTTCCCCATTTACCAGCCCAGGCTGCCCAGGGCCCCATCCAACCTGGTCTTGAACACCTCCAGGGACAGGGCATCCACAGCCTCTCTGGGCAGCTGTTCCAGCACCTCACCACTCTCTCTGTAAAGAATTTCCCCCTGATATCCAACCTAAATCTCCCCTCCCTCAACTTAAAACCATTTCCCCTCATCCTGTAGTTATCTACCCTATCAAAGAGTTGATTCCCCTCCTGTCTGTAGGCTCCCTTTAGGTACTGAAAGGCTGCAATGAGGTCACCTGCAGCCTTCTTTTCTCCAGGCTGAACAAGCCCAGCTCCCTCAGCTTGTCTTTGTAGGGGAGGTGCTCCAGTCCCCTGATCATCTTTGTGGCTCTCCTCTGGACCCTCTCCAACAGCTGTCTTTCTTGTGCTGGGGCCCCAGACCTGGTCACAGTACTCCTGATGGGGCCTCACAAGAGCAGATAGAGAGGGACAATCACCTCCCTGTCCCTGCTGACCACCTCTCATCTGATGGAGCCCAGGATACCATCTGCTTTCCAAGCTGCAGGGCTCACTGCTGACTCATGTTAAGCTTTTCATCCATCAGGACCCCCAGGTCCTTCTCTGCAGGGCTGCTCTCAAGGACTGCTCCTTCCAGTCCGTATAAGATGCCTTGGATTCCTCCAACCCAAGTGCCAAACCTTGCACTTTGCTGTGTTGAACCTCATTGGGTTCACCCGGCCCCACCTTTTGAGTCTGTTGAGGTCCCTCTGAATGGCATCCCTTCCTTCTGCCCTGACAACTGCACCGCTCAGCTTGGTGTCGTCGGCAAACTTGCTGAGGGTGCACTTGATGCCATCAATGTCGTTGATAAAGATGTTAAGGAGCACTGTTCCCAAGACCGGTGACCCTGGGGCACACCGTTTGTTACCGGCCTCCACCTGGACATAGAACCATTGATGACCACCCTCTGTCTGTGGCCTTTCAACCAATTTCTTGTCCGTTGGGTGGTCCACCCATCAAATCCACATCCCTCCAATTTGGGGATAAGGATGTGGTGACTCACTGGGAAACTGGCAGGAACTGGGCTTCCGTTTTATTCATTGCATTGACCCACAGCATAAAAGACTAGACAGTGGGAGTTTAGTTTTTGAAAAAGCTGTGCTCATTTTGCATCAGCCAGAGCTGAAAACTTGATGAAAATCAATGTTAAATACTAGAATGAGTGGAAGTGGCATTGGTTATCTGATAGTTGTGTGAAACTATGCTTTCATGTTAATTAGGCTGACAGCTTATGTGCCATTAAATGCAGAAAATCATCTCCAAGTGCCAGGGGGGATATTTCTTGCAATCGTGTTTAATTATTGATGGGTCTAGGTACCGACTCCTCTCTGTTGCTGTGAAACTCATGTTAATTTTGTGTGCTGTCATAGTGCTGAAAAGCTGTTGTGCCATGACCTACGTGCTTGAGTCCTGGAGTTTCTGGTTTCTGTAAATTACAATCTTTTTCCCTTGGAATTTGCCTTTCAAAACCTGCATGGTTTCACTGAATGTGCTGACCCGGGGAGCTGAGGCTCAGCAGCAGGAGTAGCTTGTCTTTAAACTCATTTTCCTTTAAGCTCATCTCCTTGACTAAATGAAAGGGACATAAGTTATACTACTTATGTGTTAGGACTGGAACAAAATCTTCATAAATATTTATCAGGTGGGAAAATAAATACATGGATGCATCTCTTTAAAGTCAAATCATAAACATAATAATCATCTGGCAGAGGATGAAAGTTGGGTACAGGGGATGATTTTCACCTTGTGAAAGTGTAGACTCTGCATACACTTTGAGTATGGTGCAGCGTGTTGAGACACTAAGCTGAATGGAAATGTGCAAATAGGGAGACTCTGTAGGTGGATGATGGCTTTGGGAGGAGGGTGGAACACTGAAATTTGGGCCATAGAGTCAAATGTCATCCACGCTCAGCGCTGAATCTGAAGTGAAGGTGTTATGATGGAATCCAAATGAGGCTGAGCACAGCTGACAGTTACAACAATACAACAGTATCATGACTGTTGATCCTGGAAGTGGGGAGGCAGCACTGTTGATGGAAAAAGCTATCAACTACAAATCTGCATGGTTCTCCTGGTGTTCCTGGCCCTCAGCGTCTTTCTGTGGGAAAGCTCCTGAGATAATGTAAAAGACTTCTCCCTATTGGCACCCTGCTTCTAACATGGGATAGTAATCACTTCAGAAAGCAGCTTGGAACTTCCAAATGGTGGGGTTGAATGATGATAGCAAAAAAATCCAGGTGTGGTAATATATATCGTGGCCAGAAGTGTCATAAACGCAATGTCTTGTTGATGGTCTTCTGTAACTATTCTGTCTTCATTTGACCTGAAGATAATGTATTTTCAGCTCATTGTGGTAGCTGTTGTTTGTTTTGTGTGCATATGAGCAGCCATTTAAAGAGCAACGTACCAGCTCCTGATAGGTCCAATGAATCTGGCCGGCCTTCTGTGGCTTTCTGGCACTGTGCGTCCAAAGTCCCCATCCCTTTCTATTTCTTCTGTCTTACTGTGATGAATCTTGACTGTGTTTGTGCAGTAAGAGCTGGTGGATACAAAGTACCGAAGGACTACTTTATAATCATGGCTTTGAACCTCCCTGAAAAGGTACACCTGCAAACCAATTAAACATGCTGGTTAATTTCTCTTACTTAATGTTTTTAAGTAAGCTTCTAACTTATTTCATGATTTTGGATGGACGAGGCAGTACTGTAAAGGTTTAATGCATCCTTCTGTGAACTACAATAGCAACTAAGCTTGCAGCTGCCATAGTAAGCCTTTTCACTAAGTGTACGTGTAATGTTCAAAGCAGAGAGAATTTATTTTAATCTTTTTGCAGGGAATGTAGTTTAAGTTGGAGGGTTAAAGCTATCGGAAGGGCTAAACAAAGGCAGGTCTCTTCTTAGTTCTTCTGGGCATTTGGAATGGCAGAGTTTCTTCTGAAAAACAAATGGTGTACTGAAATTTTTCTACTGCAAGTCAATTCCTATAATGAAGAGTAGTGACGGCTTTTTTTGTCAATTAAGATTATTAATCTAGAATGTTTTTTACATCATTATAGTTGACATAGAATAATGGAATCACTAAGGCTGTAAATGACCAAGATCATCCAGTCCAGCTGTCCGGCTATCAGCAACAGTTCTCTCTAAACCATGTCCCTCAACACAACATTTAAACATTCTTTGAACACCTCCAGGGGCTTATTGTCACATCTGTTCTTCAATAAATAAAACATGGGTTCCAATTTAAGATTTTTCGGTGGCATTTAAATAATGAGAATAGTCTACTTTGACTTCTATGCAATGACTGTCTGAAGACTTTTTGTAATGTAGTGTCTTTTCTGCAGATAGTGTCAAAGGTAAAATAAAATGGCTGTGTTTAATAGGCTAGTTTTATCAATACCACTTAAAGGAAAATATGTCTGTGTTCTTCATCAAATAAATCAAAACTAAATCGTAGACTCTAGGATCTTAACTATGGGTCTACAGTCTCTGCACGTTGTCAGTTATTATTGCGCTGCAACGTGTGTCATGAAACTGTGAGCTTACTACAGCTCTTGAATTCAAGGCTTTCATAGGCGGACCTCAAGCATCTGATACACTGCCTCATGTTGAACTCTAGAAACCAATAGCTGTTCATAACTATTGGTGATAACTTAATATCCATGTGTTTTTCTTTCTTGGCTACCTTCCCAGGTTCCATAGTGATGAGTAGTCATCTTTGCAACCTTTCACACTGTTGACTGTGATTATCAATGTGTTGTGCGTGCTTTCATTGCATCAAATACCAATTTTTTGTTATTAGGAAAAGAATATCTAATTAGGAAGCTAATGCAATTCATTTCACACGCTGTAATTTAGGTATTGCTTTTGGAAAAGAGTAATGAGTGGTAGTATGCTGTAGGATTTTATAATGTTGTGGGAGTAGAATATTAAGTTGTTAATTTTATTGATAGCAGCTTCCTATTATAGTGGTGGAATCACGATCGTATGAACATAGAAGCATACTGAAAAAGAAATTACCACGAGGAAGAACAACAAGGATCAGTAGATGCCTTGTATATTCTTTTTAATGACAGATAGCAAGTACTTGTAAAGAAAAGAAAAAGTGAGGTGACTATAGTTCAGAAATCTTATTTTTGTAGGCAAAACTGCATGAAATTACCAGTGTGTGCTGATAAGCACAAAACGCTAGATGCTTATCTTCTAGGCATTGTGTAGGAAATGTAAAACTGATGATTTGAAGTTGAGATGCATACTATTATTGTAGTTGGGTACCTTTCATGTAATTACACTTCATTCAGTTGCTATAGTATTTCTTTTATTGATTGCACATAACCTGAAGCTGCATTTTTTTTCCCTTTCTGAAGGTGCTGGAGCAGATTGCACCTCAGGGTATCTCTGCAAGATAAGCAGTATCTGGGATGTAAAAGAACTGAGCTGTGAGTTGCTGGATCATCTCTGATGAATTTTCACACCAGATTTTTCATGCAATGAAGTTAATAGCTTTTCTGCTGTGTGCATAATTGTCTTCTGAACTTCTTTACCTACTGGATTCCTAGGGATTTTCAGTGTTTTGATGCTTGCGCTGTTTATTAATGTAGAACCTGTAGTTTCATGGGTTAGACAATATCTGTGTACGTATTAATTTCTATTCACGTGGCTAATGCCTGACACATTTAATGGGCATTGTCTCTGGTTTGTGTCATGGTGACTTCATTAACCATGTTGAATTACGCTATAAATGTTTGCAGGGCCCTGTTGCTTTTAGTGTTCCATGGGGAATTTGCATTGCAATTGATAGGGATCTGAGTGCAGAAAGCCTGCTTGAGTGGGCATCATCTGCTATTTCAGGCAGGCAAGCTCCAGTGTTAGGGGGAGATATATATATATGTGTGTATGTTCTGTACATAACTGCTAATGTACTGTTGGGGCAGTCAGAGAAACAATTATTTTGGGGACATGCTGGTTAGATTGGAAGGGGGTTGTGTTTACTTTTCTATGGTGGAGATTTTTCTGAACAGAAAATCTCTGGTTTGGAGCAGAGACCAACTGAGAAAATGCAGAAACTTTTTGGTAGAATGGAAGGATGTGGGATAAAGATGGGAAGGGCCATGAAACAGGATTGTGTCTGAGAAAAGACAGCCGTGACTTTCTTTTGCATTCCTCTCTGTTTTGAGGCTACTTCAAAAACCTTACTAAGCTGATGTCTTCTAAAAGGTTGTTCTGTGTGCAGGGGTATGTGCTCAAATAAAGCTGGAGAAAGAAAGGAAAATGTGTGGCACAGAGGAATGATTATAAGGGTCTCATTAAAAAAGCAACTTGCATCTTTGCCTTTGTTTCATTCCACAGCCTCTGTCTTTCTATTTGTCTAAATAGAACATATAATCTCTGGGATGAGGACTCCCTTGTCTCTCTGTGAAAGGGCACACAGCATACTTTTGCCATTGATGCAAGATGATGATTTTTGCTGCACCTTTTTTGTCCGTAGAGATATACTATTGTATTTGTGACAGTGATTGTCTCTGATCCTTCTTTTTCCGTTGGAAAATGAGAAGCAAGAAGCTTGGTCCAGAGCAGCAGTTACTGGGTATGCTGTTTCCAGTTATCTGGATGAGGTAGGTGAACTGTACTCACACTGTGTTGCGTCAGCAGTCTGTCCAAGGCCGAGAAATGAAGCACAGCAACTGGTGGAAAAGAAAGGAAAAAGATTACAAATTGCTTCAGTAGTTGGCTTTCTGTGGATGGAAGGAGTTTGTAGTCTTTTCACAACTGAGCTTGTATTCTTCTGTGTTACTGGAGGCTGCCAGTACTCATGGTGAGGCCAGTGTTATTTCCATGAGTACTTGTAGCTCCTGTGTGAAAGTCAGGCTTTGCCTTTTGTGCCCTGAATTTCAGTATGTGATCCATTGAGTAGTTGTTGGTTTAAGTTCTGGTAATTATGTTGATACACCCTAAAGAAAATGAATTTTCTCATTTTAGGCCTTGTATAAGGGGCTTTATAATGCTCCTTGTTCCTTCTGGACTTGTACTTGAAGTACCCTTGCAACTCCAGACCTGGAAGGAGATCCCACAGCATGCAGAGATAACGTTGAGGGGAGCAACTTGTAGTGCTCTGGCCACGTGCTTGCTGAAGGCTTGCTTCTCTGCAAAGAGGAAGAAGACTTGCCAGACAACGCCAGGTTTTTCCATTGCTGTGTTTCCAAAGATGTACTTTCTCAGCAGTACAATTGCTTGCTGTTAAGAGCTTAGAGGTGAGGACTGAGGCACAGGATAACATGAAAAATCCTGTGATTTTCAGCCACAAAACACTGCAACATTTTTTCATCAGGAACATTCAGATTTCCATCACGTTGCTTAGAGTAGGATGCTGTTTTGCACAGGAACAAAACTTTAAGTGATTTCGGAGCCAGAACTGGCCATTCTTAATGTGTAAGCAGATTGCTGCATGGTCACATTGCTTCAGATATGATTTGAGGAGGTTTGCTGTTCTTGTCCTTTGCAAATTAGTAGCTTGGACTGAAATGCTCATGCCGAGTTGAAAAGATTCTCTATCTGTAAGGGAATTGCTAGTTTGTGATATTGATTCCAGTAGTGTGAAAATAATAAAAATATGTTTGGCTTCTCAGTGTATTCTTGAGGTTGGTGTGCTGCTGCTGCTGGGAGATGCCAGTCTGACCCTTCAGTGTCACTTTACAAACGTATGTGCATTGTTGTTATTGCATGATGTAAGGGAATCCCTTCTAATACTGTGGGCTTGGCTGAAGTGCACACGGTAAGGGTGTGATGGACAGCGCAGGAGCTGGAGAAGAAAGACTTATTGTGGAGGTTTTTTGACTTGCTTAACCTGTATAGTTGGTAGATGAAATACCTGTCTTAGGCCAGAACAACCTGTATAGCTTGTCCTTGAATATGCATCTTAAAATGTAGACAAAAAAATGAATCTTTTAATGAATGCAGGCTTTGATCATGCACTGTCATCATGCTTCCCGCTAGATGCCTGTGGCTGTGCTTTGCAGCTTTAATGTGCGGTCCTCACTCTTATTCTTGTTGAGTGATAAGGTCTAGAATTGCCAGAAGGCCAAACAAGGTTGCCACGATTCTACATTACTAGCAGATAACTGCAAAAAGTAGTTCCTGGGCCATTTGTTGGGCTGCTTGGTGCAGAACTCAGATGCTTTGAGATGAGGTTAGAAATTCTAACCTTCAAACCGTTTTTAGATTGCATCTTAGTTTTATTAGATCACTTCTCTAGGTTTTTGAATGATGCTAATAAGCAGTTCTGAGCAAGTATTTTTTGAAGACTTGGGTTCTGTAGGTCTCCATGTTTTCCAAGAGTTGGAGTATGAATACTGGAAGACTTTCTATCCTATGATCATTGCTGAAAGTTCCTTTATTTTTTTTTTATGATTCATGGGGTGAACCAGAGAGAGAATTAGCAGGGATGTGGTCCAGATTTTCAGGTTTCAGCTCTTCCATGGGAAGGTTGTTTGATGTGAAATTGTATTAGCATATAGCTCAACATAAAGCCTTGAATTCACTGTTGGTGTGCACTTTGTCCCATAGGCTCTTATGCAAAATAATAAGAAGCTTGGGTTAAAATGTTAGTGTGCTGTGCTATGATGGGTATATGAGTGCTCGCTCATACGAATGTTTCATCAATATTTTCCTTATTGAGGTCATCTAGGTGATAACATATGGTCTATTAACACAGGAAAATAGAAAGCAACTCTTACGGATGTTTCCCAGAAGTGTGTTGTGTGTCCTTAGCGTTTTCAGTTCGAATCTAAGGCATTATAATTCTCATACACTCTGAATTAGGCACGGTGTCGGTCAAAGTGGAAGCAGAGCTGTGTGGTAAGTGCAATTACCTGCAGGTGTGGCTGGCAGTCTGTGCATTGAAACGCATCTATTTCTGTGTGTATCGACGGAAACATGCATGATTCATGAGGATGGGTCAGGGGAAAGAATTAAACAGCAAAGTAGAAAATGAAAGGGATATGTTTATAGCACGCTGAACTGGGATGTGTGTATACACATGTACTTCCAAATTGTGCAATCTGTATGTATAAAACACCCAAGTCTTTCATAAATATTTGTATGCTTAAGCCTATCATTTTGGTTTAAAGCATGTAATCTACCATAGCGAATACGTTTTTAGACCTTGGCAGGCCTTGCCAAATGATTACTTTGACCAGCTGTTCTCACTACTGAAAGAGCTTTACATTTAATAAATAAATAAAAATCACAGTCTGTTTCCTCGTTTGAGTGTCACTGGAAGACTTGGACAGTTGCTCTGCAATTAGCTGCCTACTCATTTTAAAGATTAGAGTTGCAGTGAAAATAATGCATTTGCTATACGAGTTTGTACTTCAAAATCTACCTTCTGTCTTTTTTTTTTTTTTTTGAGGGGAAGGCAGCTATCTGCAATCATGTAATACAATATAGATGTAATAGACAAATATTGTATCTTGAAAATAGAAGAATGCTCAAATAGCCACCTTCACTCCAAATTACCAAATCTAGTATTGTTAATGGAAGTTTTCCTAAATTTCTGCTGCGCAGTCTATTTCTTGAGTATTCTGGTTATTTATTTCCATCCCTTTTATTTAAGGGCTAACCCTAAAGCAGAATGTTCAATGGAACCCACTTTTGTGATGAAATGCAGTGCTGGTGTGCTGTGACCTCTTCTTGATTTGTATTTGTCAGTGAGAGATGATGGGGATTGTTTTGGTTGTGGTTTCCTGCAAGCTTGTGGCTTTTGGAAACTTCCTTCCATGATAAGTTAACCCTTGATTTTAAATATTAGCCCCAGCTGTGTTAGTGTTCATTGAGAACATGATGAGAACATAATTGGAAGTGTAGGGTTAACACTCTGTTTTCTAAGCTCCAAATGAAGATCTGTTGTGTTCTCAGTGACCAAGAACAAACCCAAAGTTTAAAAGGTTAAAACAAGTTTTGTTATAGCAGTCATCGATGTGTAATCATGTTGTGAAGTTTTATACGCACGTGCTTTGTTTAAGTGACTAAGTACAGTAGATCTGCCTTGGTATAAGCACTTCAGGGCAAGGAATATTGATATGGTAGCTTCCTATTTCCAAATACCCTTATCTTCCTTCTGATACTGTTTTTTTTGTTGTTGTTGCTGGTTTCCTATTTCTGATGTTCTCTGTGCTTGTGTTAGCACAAGTGTGACTTCAGGTAAAGAGCATGTGCAAACATCTTGTGTATGGTAGTGTTGATAGCTTTGTTAACAGGGTGTGTGCGCCCTTGTTCTGGATAGAAAAACACACTGATGCCTATCTGAAGAGATGGGAGGACATGAAAGATAAAGCCAGCAGTTGCTACCCGTAAAAGTGGCATTGGCACGTTTTTGTATGAAGTATCTTGTGCTATAACACAGATTTACTGTTAATATGTGGATCTGCCTGATATGCAAAGAGATCCAGGAACTGTTTGGATTTAGATTGGTGCATGTGAGTGTTGACTTGGCTGCCATGTGCTTGTTTGCTGGTGGCAGTTGTAGGCACGTGTTTGCAATGTGTTGCTGTGGGTTGAACAGTTACAGCTGATGAATGAACTTTAGCTGAGCCTTTCACAAAGTGTGCTCTGTCCAGCTGTTGGCTGTTGCAGCAGCCTGTCCTTGGTCACAGCACCCATACCACAGTCTTAGCTGCATTCTGGTTGTTCCACATATCAGATGTGCATCATCCCATGTCTCATTCTCACCGTGGAGAGGTAGAGAAGCAGTCAGTCCCAGAGCTTGCATGCTCAGCAGAGAGCTCTGCAGAGATGTGTGTTGGCACTGGTGCATCCTGCTGGCTCCTTGCATCTGTGTGTGGAGAGGACAGCTGTGTTCCAGAAGCTGTGCCCATGGACATTGTCCCATCTGAGCTGGTATCTTGGAGAGGCTGAGGAGCAGTTGGTTCAATCCAGTCATTATTTATCATCACGCTTCTTTTTCTTTTCATGAATGATGTTATGTCAAGCATACAACAAATGTGTCCATTCTGTTGGCTTAGGCAGAAATAAAAACAATACAAAACCTGTCCAAGCTGAGGCTTGCCCCCTGCAGTGAGTAAGAAGACCTCCTTGCCCCACCTGTGACGAATCCCCCTCACCTGTATTCAGTGGGGATAGGAATGCGTTTGTTCCTTGCTGGGTGTCTCTTCAGATGGAAGTGCTGCTCTTTTGGTAACTAACACCAGTTAGCTGGCTGTGGGACCGAGCCAGATCTTGAAGATAATGAAAGGATCCAAGTTTCACCTGCTAAAGCATTTCCTTTGAGACTGTCAGAACTGCATGGGTGCATTTCTGCATTTTACCTTCCTCTCTAATAAGGGCTGAATTCTGAGTTTGAAATGCTTTCAGCGTTCACCTTTGCATGGCAGTGACTTTAAGCAGGGTAAGTGCCCTACTTACTTCTGTCTTTATGCTTATTTATGACAAAGCGCATTTCTGTTTGGCATAACTGAGGATCGAAGATCAAATGCATAAATTCAAGACACCTTTGCAGCTGCCCTGAAACTTTGAAATTGCAGTCGCTCCAACTCTGAGCTACAATCATTATTTCTTCTCACAGGAGTTAAAGAAGCTTTGCTAGTGGAAAAAACCTTAAGCAAAGCAATATAATTGGTTTGGCAGCCTGTAGTCTGTTATTTAGCAAGCCTTCCCAGTAACGCTTTATCTACAAGATAGATCCCGAATGAGAAATGAATAATCCTTTGTGTAAACACAAACAGATATGGCGTTATCACTGAGTGCAGCTATTCTCATTTAGCGAGTTGCGTCTGAAATCCAGAATGGAAGATGGAAGCAAGCAGATAAAGCTGAGCGTTAGCAGCAGCTTATGACTAAAAACATTAACAGTGCATCGTAATAGTCAAGGAAGGACTGTAAATAGTAAGGGTATGAAGAGCCAAGATTAAGGTAAAAAGAAAGTAGATACAAGGGACCTGGTACTAATGTCAAGAACATACAGTGCTGCTGCTGCACTGTGCTTCTAGATATCTCTTCTTGTGTGTGTGCATGACCCTGACAGATATGCAGCAGAGAGCTGCTGGGATGGCTGCTGCAAGATGGTTCTCGAGAGCTCAAAAAATCTGAGGGGGATGAGTGGGGGAGGGGGAGAAGCACTGTGATTCTGTTGTAGATGAGGATTTCTGGCCAGAAGCTGAGCTTAGCTTTGAGAATACTTGAGTTGTTAGCACTGGTGTCCAGCTGTGTGCAGTGTCTTGGTGTCCAGCTGGGCGAGTCGGGTGGTTCGGGGAGGAACAGTTGCACCTGAGGTGTGCTGGGGATGGAGGTTTGACCTGTGATGAGTATGTCAGTGGTGGGCCTTAATGGTTGGATTCAGTCTTCCGGATAGTACTGCCCGATGACTTCTCCCTGTGTAAAACATCTCAAGCCTACTCAGAACTTTCTGCACCCATGTTAGTAAAAGCAGATGACAGCAGTTCTCCTTAGTAGTAACCAGTAATCAATGGAGCTGTAGATCAGAGACGCGGCAGTTATAGCACACAGACTGCTTGGAGTTACTGCATTGTATTTTTGCCATTTCCTTTGAAGTAGTTCTTTACCTTCAGAATAATGTTATGTCACTGGAAGAAATGGTATATTTTATTATATTTAACTTAAAAATCAATATTGTAGCACTCGGGTTATATATATATATATATATATATATATATATATTTGCCTTCAAAATACTGGTAGGACTAAACACTTGGCAGGTCAATTCATGGAGAACAACTGCTGCCTTCATTTCTGCTAAGGAATGGAAGTAAGAAAAGCTAATTTATATCCAGGATATTTCAAAGGATGAGTTTCATGCATATGTGGTATTTCTTCCTGGATGGAACGTTGGTGTGAATACAAGAGAGATTGTAGCTCAGCTATTCAGTATAATTTTTTAATTAAAGAATGTTACTTTAATTTTTTGGAAGATCTTGTTTATACTTATTTGTTTGCCAGACAGATATACAATCATTGCATTAAAAGTAAATGCTGGAGAATGGAAAGAGAAAACAAAAGTAGAAAATTGGCTGTACAAAATACTGCCTGTATCTTGATTGTAGTTGGTTTCTGCTGCTGGAAGCATACTTGAAGCCCATTTCTAGAGGTGTGAATGTGAATTCTGGAGGAATGAAAGTAAAAAAAACAAATGACATGGTAAGAAAACTCTCAGCAGAAGTTTTATGCATGTCTTTTGCTCCGTATTCCTGCTAAAAAGTGGGTGCTCAAATATCCCTGTATCAGGACAGAAGGAAAGGGAAGAGTATATATTTTGGATGAAACTCCTGGCAGCTTTTGTTTATGGAATAGTTGTGTTGAAGATGCAAACTTCATTATCAGTAATGATAATTGCTGAAAATTGCTTTCTCTCAAAATAACTATTACCGCTTGGCTTGAAATGTATTGGCAAGCATCTCTAGCTATTTAAGATCAAAATAGCACTTAATGGGTTTAAGTAATCGATAGTCCCAAAGACTTCTGAAGATCTTAGTCCATAAAATATTCATAGTTTATGTTTGTCTTTTAAGAATCTGCTCAGATTGTTAACACATTGCAAAGTGCTAAGTTTGCAAAGTGCTTCTATTAAACGATGTTAAGATGCTTACAACAAGTACAACATGTTTGTTTTATGTATCGATGTAAATAAATGCTATTTCCATTCTCTTGAAGTGTGTAGTTACTTTGAAGCTCAATATAGAGGGTGATTTGCTGACAGGCTCATTTTACTGAAGGATGGGAAGCACATCTTTTTTGAGTCTTCACATTTGCAATCATGTAATTATTTCTCGCCTAAAATTTGCTTAGGCATGTGCCGTTTCAGCTGGCTGAGGTGCTGAGAAGCTAATGGGGGACTCAGGTTAATGAACGTTGGGGTACATTTCTGAAACGGCACAGCAGCTCTCCATTAATAACTTGTTTCAGTTGCCCAGCATTTTGGAAGAAGAGGGATTTGAGGTGAGGCGTGCCTGGTCCTCAGATGCCTGAAAAGAGAGAGCTGCACTGTAGGACTGTGGTGCCAATGCAGCAACTTTGATAGAATGATAGAATCATTAAGGCTGGATAAGACCTCTAAGATCCCCAAATCCAGCCCCACCCCCAACATGCTCACTGACCACGTCCCTCAGTGCCACATCTCCACAGTTCTTGAACACCCCCAAGGATAGTGACTGCCCCACCTCCCTGGGCAGCAATGCCACTGCATCACTGCTGTTCCAGTCCAGCTAGAGCCTTCATTGCTGGCAGGCAACCGATAGAGTTTGACTTTGCAGTTCTTCAGTTATGGCTATTGGGAATGGTAATGACTTGCTGCCGTTGCTGCATTTGCTGCATTTCGTAGTCCCTGTTCTTTTTCCTTCAATTTTGGTTGGGGCTCTTCTAATTTTAATGTTGTAACTTCCCGTCCTTCAGAAAAGTGCTGCGCATGGCAGGCGAGGGAGGGCTCGCGTCCAGGAGTATCAGAGCCTTGGTTTTAAGTACATGGCTTTGGTTCTGGCTCCGAGTATTGACAGGACTTTCATACTGCAGGACAGTATGAAAGGCATTATAAATTCAAAGGAACGGCTTTTTTGCTTTTGCTGGCTTTCTCCCTGAAGAGTAATACGTTCATAAAACGCTGTTCTTGATTACATCTTAAGCTGGTACTAAGTTTCTAGGTACAATAAAAATAGTCAATAAACTCCTTGCTTTAAACTTTTCTGCTGTGCCTTCTGGGAACGGAAGTGTGGGGTTCTTGTGGTAGGTGGGTTTGTCTCCTTCCTGTGCTGAGTTGGTGTTGTTTTTGCCTCAGATGAGCTGGGCCAGTCCCTGCTGTGGCCAACTGGAAAATCTGCATTACATTTCTACAGCAGCTGGGCCCTTACAGTGCTGGCTTGCAGCTGGAGCACTCGTGATAAACATAACAACGGCTTTAAAAAATTGCTGGTGACCTGTCTTTAAGCCTGTATGAATACCTGATCTGAGAGCATTCTGAAATTCATTGTACGTTTATGAAAATGTAGTAGACGTATGTGCAGAAGAATGGGCAAAAATTAACCACAGCGAAGAGCCTTTTACGAAGTGATTGTGGACTAGCATGTGTTCAGGCTTTCTCATTGTCTTTTGAGGAGGCAGAGCCATTAAGGTGAGGAAGAGGGGAGACAGAGCTTGACCTTGTCAGGGGTGTGCTTGAGTCTTGGCTTGGTTGCCTTACAGGCTGTGCTCTTGGGTCAATGAACGCAAATGCTTCAAAGTGACCTTTTGGCACTCAGTGCCCAGTAAATGGAGCTGGCTGCACCTTGCTCAAGTCTTCATTGTCTGCCGTAGACAGAACATCTTAAGGGTGTTTTTGTTCTTTATTTCCTACATGCATAAACATTGAAGGGGAAATTGTTATTGATTGAGAGAGCAAGATCTTTCCATCTGGTCAGCTTTCTGCATTACTTTAACAGTTATTTTAGTCATACAGGCAGTTCTGGTTTAATAGCTTCCCAGTCTTCATCCTGTGTACAGTAAATGGAAGTGATTATGATATTTTTGGTTCATTGGCACTCAAGTAATTTCAAGGTGGAACTGATGGCTATACACAGCTCCGGACGGAAATGGAGTGTTATAAGACCTTTGCTTGGAGCATGTGGTACTGAAATGCTCCTGATCTGGGTGGTTTAAGCATAGTGATGGTCAGAAAGTCAGTAGCTGCAAAAAAAAACAAAAAAAAAAAACCAAAAAACAACAGTGAATGAAGTGATTTCTGTATCTAGGGAGCACCTGTCTCTCAAGTGTCACCTACATACAGGTTGATTTATTTATTTTTTTCTGGTGGCAGGTCGGTCTTGCTATCCAATACGCTCATTAAGCTTTACTTGTTTTCCTTCCTTGGTAATTGTGTGTTGAATGGCACTTGAATAGGAAAGCTGAGAGGCTGTCCCATCCATCCTTTGAGCACGGTGGATTTTCAGTGGTAGTCTGAAGTTGGAAGCCATCGTTCCTTGGCAGTGCAGCGGTAATTATGCAAAGCAGTGTGATGAGCTTGCTGGGAGACCTGCTGGGCAGGGTTCTGCCTCAGGCTGGGTGCTGCAGTGTTGGGAGTTGCTGGAGGACAAAGGCTACTAAGGGGGTATTGCTTGTCTGAATTGCTCCTTGACGTTCTATATGCATGCTATACAAGTGAAATAGATTAAATAAAGCTCCTGATGGATTTCCTTCCTTGTGTATTCCCTTGTTTCTGGCAGCAGAGAAAACACGTCCTTTTCTGGCATGTCATAGTAAGCACTGCAATCATGCCACAAGCCGTTTTTTAATTAAAGTTGCAAAATGAAATGCTTCTGCCTTCCTATTTTGAGATCTCTTCCTTCCTGGCTGTTCTGGCTTACCTGTACAGTGCTAACACTTAGCATCATCTTACCTCTTTTGCTACAGAAATCCTGTTGTCTCTTGGGAGGGTCTGTGCAAAACGCTTATGTCTCACTAAATGTTTAACGTTTAAACTTGGTGGTTTAGCTGGATTACTGTACATACCCCATTTTGTCTTCATTCTGTATTATTTTTTAACCACCTAAGCTTTCCTTGATAGTGCTGTGTATTTCACTTACTCTGCTTTTCTTTGTGCATTTTCTAATGCAGATGCATAGGCATTTGCTGGAGTCTCTGCTCTGCTGTCAAATCCTTCTGCCAGCCTGTCTGCCAGATGAGACTTTACATCAGGCTCCTTTAGTGTTTGTAAATAGCCTTGATGTAAGTCATGCCATGGGAAAAATAACAAAAAAAGATCTTGTGTCGAGCGCAGTCCTGGTAAGATTGGTACATCCCTACATCAGTGTAATTTAAAGAAATAGCTCTTGTGAATAGAATTTCAACTAAACATCCCCATGGAAAAAGGGTAGTTAAATTAAAATGCTGTTTCAAAGGGGCTAGCACTGAAGGCACAGAATATAAATAGAATACCGCAGTGGAAAACAAAGCTAATTGTGGGAAGTGCAGTATAAGGTACAAGGTTCTACTTTGGTTTTGTCCCTACCTGTGTGTTTGAATTGTATTCAAAACTTCAGTTTTACCTCATGTGAACTTGATGTCAAGATAAATAACACCACGTCTGTGTAAATGTCAGAAGTCAGTCTGACCATAAAGGTTAATCTTAAGAACTGTTATAGTGCAAAGAGGGGAGGAAAAATAGTGTCTACAGAAAGCATTGGTGGAAGTGCAGAGTCCTTAATTCTGGTATTTCATTTCTTCTTTTTTTTTCAGTTTTTTACTTGGATGTTCTCATGTATGCAGAGAGGTGCCATGAATCCTTTGGGCTGTGAAATAAACCTTTGCTGTACCTTGAACAAAGTATGATTTCTCTCTCCCCATTTTAACACCAGATAATTAACAGGTCCCAGATCTGCCTCGGTGGGTTGGAAGCTGTGTGAGACTGGGCCCTCTGAGAACTGCCTGTGGAGAACATCTGCAGTGAGAGCAAATGTCCTTTGTGCCTGCTGTGATGGACAATTTGCATCGCATACATGAGCAGGGATGGATGTGGCCGAGAGCTGCTGTGATGTGCGTGCCACCCAGCTAGCTTGTTCTTCTCCAGCCCTGGTCACTGCTGCTTGCTAATTGCGATTGGTTCCAAAACGTTGAAAGGCTCTGAAACGTTGAAGAGCTCTGAACTTGAGGCTTGAACACATCACCTTCAGCTGGGAGTTTCTTTCTTTATCACCTGGATGATATTTGGCTTTGTCATCTTCCTCCCTCAACTAGGTGTGCTCAAGACTCTAGAATTTATAGTGTATTGAGCTAACTTTCCATATGATGGCCAACAGGAAACAGCATCTCAGCTGGATGTGAATATTTCAGCAAATACCAATTTAAGGCACTCCAGGAATCTTTTGGTATCCTGCCAGTTCAAAACATTTTTATCTAATCTGCTCTAAAGGGAGCAGTTTCGTAACATAATGATTTTTTAAATAGAAAATCTAGGTAGAAACACTTGTGCAGGGACTCCTTGCTGTCCTTTGGCTCTGTTATTGATTTATTTATCAACAATATGCATCCAGCACATCTTGTCTTTGCTTTTGTGTCATATGTTTGTGTGCTCCCGTCTCTTCCTGGCTTTGTACCACCATCAATGCGCTTTGCGTGGAAAGCTGGCCGTGTCAGTGCTGGTCCCAGCCTGAACCTCCATGAGGTTACATCTGTGACAGCTGGGTGGTTGGAGCGAAGAAGGCAATGGCCATGTATGTAGCAGTGTGCCATTCTTCAGCTGTAAACCCACAGCTTGGGTGCACTGGGGAAAAGGCTCTTTGCAGCAAGCTGAGACAAGGCACCAGCAGAATCCAAGCTGCCAGGAGCAAGCTCTGACTGCTTTCACAAATGGAAATCAGGTTTGAGAATCCATGTCTGCTTTGTTGGTCTGAAGGATCCCAAAAGCTTTAATTGCCAAAGGCGAGAGTGGGTAGTGAGGCTGACAAGCAAATGGCATCTGGCAGCTTGCAGAATGGCATGGACAGCTTGCAGTATCCGTCTCCTTAGTTCTGTTTGGACACTTCCCTGGTTTCTCTGGCGAAGAACAGAGATGTGGCTGCAGAGGGGTGTTTCAGTCATTGGCTTCCTGAAGTTGTTCATGCCACGCCATGCAAAGTATAAAATCTGAGTGGTAGCATCTTATTGCCCTGAGAACAAATAGGTGATGAAGGAGCTGATGCTTGATTGCCACGTATGTGTCCTATTATGCATGAGGAATTGGTTTCTCACCTCAAGTTGGGGGTCTTCTGGGGTCCCAGCATGTTCTCCACTCAAGCTGGGAGGGAGGGGATAGTGTTTAAATACTCCAAAGTTTAAAAAAGATTGCTCTTTGGGAGCGATCTCTGATGCTCTTCTGTCTTCTTATGATATGTACGCTTTTTAGAAGCCAATCCTGAATAAGCTTTGTTCTGATCATTTTTAGGCAAAATGGAATATATATGTGAAGGAACATGTCACTTAACTCCTTAGAGCTTCACGTCAACTTCCTGACTTAATCTAATGCACGAAACAGGGGAGGTGGGAAACAAGATGCAGGTGTGTGTGATGACTTGTGCTCCTGTCTTGTAGCCTTTAACACAGCGCTTATTTTTGGGAATCTAGCAATGTTTCTGAATAGCATGGTTTTTCCAAATGGGAGGCTTAGAAGAGAATGTCAGAGCAGAGGTTTCTGCTAGGCCACGGCTGCTGCTCCAGGTAATCTGGAATGCTCTAACCCAGCTCTCCCAAAACAATGCAGTGGTTTTCACTTCATCATCTCCGTGATGAGTGTTAAGAGGGCGTTATGGAATGTGTTTTAGGGAGAAATAAGATGCATTGAACATACTGAGTGTATTGAACATACAGCTTAAGCTTCATTCAGTCACTTCTGCCTTTTTCTCCTTTGTTTACTTGAACTTTTCTCCTTCAGATTTTTCATAAATAAAGATGACTCAATCATGTAAAGTCCCAAGATCTGTGAAATTTGTTTTTTCAAATTCAGGATTTTGGAGCTTTGGGTAAATATTCTTTTCCTCCAGTTAGAGAGTTAGTATGAGAGCCTTCCATACCTTTTCTTTGTTATGATTTAATAGATATGGAAGTTTAGAATGGGATTTTAAGAGAAAAATCAAATACTGCCTTTAATAAAACCATCAGCTTTGGGGAGCAATTGTGTGTGCTAAATGTCATGGAGATCATTGTCACTTCAATGCAGTACTGGTGTAAATGAGCGTTATCTCAGTGTTAAATTGAACCTTTCCTTTTGGCCTATTTATGTCTTTTTTTTCCAGCAAAATTCCTGTCTGAGCTAGAGCTGCTGCTGGGTGACAGAGCAGCGGCTGAGAGGACGCAGGCAGCTGACATAACTTATGCCAATCTAGGTTCCCAGGGGATAAATGCTCAGCTGGTGCGAATTACCACAGCTTCGTTAGAGCAGTGAGTGCTGTCAGGCTGTCCCCAGCTGATGGTCCAGCTCGGTGGCTCAGTGCTTGTGTGCACGGACAACGTGTTCAGCGTGGTGCTTTCAGGCTCCTCGGGCCTCTACAGCCCCAGAAGGGGCATTGCGAGGATTTGGGTTGCATGGCAATAAGGCAGAGCAGTGAGATGCTGCATTGCCTCTTCTGGAAGTTCACGCATGTGCCCTCTGCACCGTGTTCCGTGCTGCTCAAGGAGGAGCGGGCCGAGATCTACTCCAGCTGGAGCTTAAACGCCCAGATGGAGCGTTCCCCCATGGATGACAGGCTAAGGGCTTGCCCACAGAGCTTTCCCATTTCTCCTGGAAGCTGAGAGCTGGAGAGGCATGGCGTGCTGCACTGTGATAGAGTAATGCTCTTATGGAGCTATTTGTATCGCAAGCTGCTTTTGCAGGCTAATTAGACATGCAGAATTTGCAGATTTTGCCTTATTCAGCTTTTAATTAACTCTGTGTAATAAGCTGTAAGCACATTAATATCAACAAAATACTCAGTATTGTATTGGTTAGTATTCAGATGATAAAGCCTGAAGTATTGTTTTCATACAAAGGCTATAAATAATGGGAATCTCTTTTATGAAATTGGAACATGCATTTGGAATAATCCTGCGTTTTCAACAGCAGATCTCAAATAATAAGCCTGTCACCCAAGGTCGTCATGTGAGGATTTTTAATACTGCATGCGTATTTTTAAGTTTATATTTTTAAAAATTGATAGATTCATTTGCATTCCCGAGCTTGAGCAGATGGTGTGATCTGTAACAAAATACTCCGCAGAATACTAAAGAGGATCATTTCGGCACCTATCCCTTGTAAGCCCGTCGCATCCAAAGAGCGAGGGGGAGCTTTCAAGATGAAGAATGCTCAGACAGACCTTTCAAAGACTGCAGTGCTGCCTGAGCATCCGCAGACACCAGGCAGCTGGGAGAGCTGGCTGCAGGATGGCTCCCGGAGGAGTGGGTCGTGCTCAGTCTCTTCCACCAGCAGTTGCAGCCTGGGGGCAGCCTGTGCTGCGCATGGCTGGAAAGCACCAGCTGAAATGGAGCCCTCTTCTCCTTCTGTTGGAAAGCCTCTCTGTGCAAGCTGCTCCCCTGCTGCCTGAGCAGCTCCTGAGCCACCTGGGTGTACTGAACTCATGGCAGAACACAGCGTTGTAATGGTCCTGCTCTCCCATCTTTCACTTTGAAGAAAAACCTTTGTAGAAAGCGTTACTTATTACATTCTTATGTTCACTGTTCTACCTGCTCTAGTGTGGCTTGGTGCTTTTTTTGCCATCTGGAGACATTGCAGTAAGTCTCAATGGGGAGCTGGGCTCCTTGACCTCCGTTTTGTGTTGTGTATGTTAGTCCTCCCCTGGCTGCGGAGACTGGACAGAAAATGACGGTAGGAGGATTTCTGAAGAAAGTTCTTCGCAGAGGACAATTATTTTCTAATAATTGGGACTTATTTTAGTAATAGTACTGCTGGAAATCTACTAAAGAGGACATCTGTGGTTGCAAATTAGAGGGGAAAAAAATGGTTTCAGGCACTGCCAATTGAGCAAAGCTGCAATATGTTCTGAAAGTCAAGCTGTGTTTTCTCATTTTTGCACATCATAACCAGTAATAAAAAGGGCTAAATTAGGTTTTCCGTTTCACTCCTGAAACCTCAATTGCTTTTCCATTGTCAGCAGCAGCACCGGTGCAAAGCAACCTACAGACAATAAGAATTCAGCAAAGGTTAGCGCAGAGATAATTACAGAATTACTTGGAGAAGTCCCAGCTGGTGCAGCAGCATTCTGTGGGAGTCATTTTACTCCCAAAATGTAATATATGCCTCACAGTGTATTGCAAGCAGTAAAGAAAAGAGCTTTAACATCCCAAGGTGTTGTCTTGAAGAAGTGGATGCTTTTAATATAAATCAGCTCTGGAGAACTGTGTGCTCACCTATATGCATGTTTTTGTACTGGTGGTTTTCTTGTTTTTCTTTCCCAAGGAGCAGAAGGTCAGTGCCCCCAAATTTGTGTTGTGCTTCTGTTTGGAGGGGGGGGGTCTAGAGCTGTGCAGCTTCCAGTCCAGGTCTGCATTTCTGCTGTTACCAAATAAAGCTGCAGCAAACCTCCCTGTGTTGTGCATGGTGCCAGACTGCCTGTAGGGAATGCCAGAGACAGAGCCCTGCAGGGCAGGTGCTGCACGGTCAGTGCGGGGAGCTAAAAGTCAGGGGAGCTTGGTGTTTCTGGGGAAGTCATGCTAGCTGAAGGTGAAGGTTGCTGCAGAAGCACTGGGAGTCTTTTGGGGCTTACAGTTATGTGATGATCTAGTGGGTCTTTTGCTTCAGTCCTGTAGCTAACAGCACCAGGATTTCTCAGTGTTAGATTGAAGTCAGAAATGTTTTACTTCATTAGAAAGGCGGTGCCTGGTACAGGAATGAATACAGGATTGCATTATGACAGAAGTTATTAACCTATCAATTTTACTTGCCTGGATAAATGCTAATGGAAATAAAACTGTCTGCAGCTTTGAGCAGAAATCTGGAAGACTGGGAGATGATTGTTATATAGATGTACCACTGTGGAGCAATAATAAGATTTTAAAAAGCATTTGGGCTGGAAATCTGGAGAAACAGCCTTTTCCTTGCAGGAGTGCGGGGTAATGTAGACCAGCAATTTGGGTTTATATTAAAGCAGTTTGGTGTGCAAGGAGTGGTGACGCTCAATGTTTGAATGATACGACCTTGGAGTCTTAATTCCATTCCTGAGGTTGGGGCATTTCATAGGTTTTAGGACTTTGTGCAGCTGTATCCTCCTGCCTGATAGGAGGTGATAGTCCCTGGGTTTTAGCAAGCATGTGCTTTGTATCTTTCATGCACACACTAGTAGTGAATGGGAAGCTGTTCTGCAGGTTCCTGGTTGTATGCTTTGATTTGGATGAAGTGCTTTGGCAGCTGGAGCTCTGAAGTCAGCAGTAGGTACTGATTTATTATCCAGGTGTCGTCAGCTGGCTGTATGCGTGAATGTAAAGGTCCATCTTACCCTTGCTGTGCAAAGACTGACATCACAAGAGCTGTCCCTGGGTACTCAGTTCCATATGGCTGCTACTCCAACTGGGGCTTGTCAGCGCTTCCCAAATGCATGGAGGTAAAGGCCTGTCTTGATTGTTGATGCATAGGAACTGCAGTGAGGTCTGAGGCACTCAGGATTTGTTTTAAAGTTTCCTGTACTATTTGTCAAATGGTTTTCTTTCCCAGACAGCATCTTTCTGTGGGCATGCTGTAATGCTGGCTTAATGCTGAGATCAGTTTCTGAATGGAAGTGATGCAGCTCTGTTCTGAGCCCAAGGTTGAAGGTAGGCTGAGTTGGGTTTCCGTAGCATAAATATCTCAGTGTCCAGTGCCAAGCACTGCCTTTCAGGACTTCAGTGCCCAAAGCTCAGAGCAGAAAGTACAACTAACTGTAAGACTGTTTTAGATACATGGTGTCACCTCAAATGAAAGCATAGAAACAGACATCAGTCCTGTTCTTTAAACTGGGTTGTAGCATCAGGCTTTTGGACCATGTAGTCCATTAATCCTTTGCTCAATGAATCCATAGATTAATCCTTTCATTGCTAAGTTCAGTTTAGCTGCTGAAGCCGTAACGATGTTTGTGTGAAATAAAGATAGCTATGTTTTTCTTTTGCACCTGTTGTTTTCAGTTGATGTTAGAGTAGGGAGAGCTCCATCTGTCCAAGAGCACTTGTTCAGCCCTGCAGATGCACTTAGGGTGCCTGGCTCCTGCTGCTCTTCCTCCTTTTCCTAATGTCCAACCTAAATCTCCCCTGGGCCATTTCCTAATTCCATAGGAGTGTAGTACATTGCTTAACTAGGAGTGCTTTACTCCTAGTGCCATAGGAGTAGTACATTGCTTAACCACATTTATTGCCAAAAGAGAAGATGCATTTTTTATTGCTGCTTGTACCTGTTTGATGCTGATACAGTATGTCTTCAGGCTTTGACACAGTTCTGGCTTGTGATGTAAAACAGCATATTGAATATTGCTTTCTGCTTGGTAGCAGCAATCTGATACGCATTTGGTGGTAGAATTCCAGATTAACATATTGAACAACATTTAATTTGAAAGCCCATCTAGGTCATCTGTTATCTGCTGCTGACACTCGCATTAGTGTTTTGTTTGGTCCTTTTAACAGCAGTGATGGCAGCTCCAGAGGGCCACGGTGGGCAGAGGTTTCGGTGCTTCCTTCTGGCATTCAGGGAAATCACCATCCCCGTGTTGAGAGGGAAGGGGCTGGCGCAGCGCTGGCTTTTCTGAAGCCAGTGACAGTGCCACCGCGGAGCCCTAATTCATTTACTGAGCTCAACTGTGGCTGAGACAACACCAGCTTATTAGCAGAAGGTATTATTACAGCAATAATAACCTGGTGGTTTTGCCAGTGAATGTGGTGGGATTAGTACTTGATGTGAAGAGGGGCATCGTGTTAACATAGCATTATGAAGTCACGGCTAAACTTGCAATTTTCTCTCCTGATGGGAAAGAAGCAGTTATCCTAAAGAAGAGCACAGGTGAAAACATGGAACTCCCACCCATGTAAGTGAAGATTAACTATGCTGTCCCACAGTGACCGGGAAACAAGAATGCTGTATGTATGGCCTGAGAAGCAAGGGATGCTCAGTGCCCTGGAAAGCATGCCAGGGTCAAAAATCAATGTTAATAAATTGCCAATTGATCTAATACATCTACCAGTCAGACAAATCGGGATCTTTAACTTGTAATTAGTGACCTTTATCTGGAGGAAAACATTTAAGAGAGAATAAAATATTTTTGTGTCTGCCAGATGGAGGCTGTGCTTTTCCTTTTCTGTATGGTAAGCAGAACTCGCTTCTGCCCTTGTTCAGTGATACGGAAAACACAGTTGTGCTAAGATGCCTTCAAAGGAGCTGGGATATATGCAGGACTTAAGTAAGCACTGTGTTCTCTGCAAAATAAATGGTGAGAAAGAAGAGATGCTCACAACTGTATAAAGCATGCCAAGGTCAAAAATGAGGTCCAAATTAGGCTTGCAGCGCATGGAAACTGTCGAGAGCAGTTATTTCAGATTGATTCCTGTTACTAAATAATGCAGGAAATAAACATCAACCAAAATAAGATGAATACCTACAGCAAGACCTTGAAGGTGATTTACCAGCCCTTATGGGCTGCAGGCAGCTTCTGCTGGGAAGAGCAGGTGGCCCTGTGTGCAGGTACATCAGGGAGAGAGCCCTTGCCTGCCATCCGCAGCTCCAGGTGTCTTAGCGTTCGGGGAGGCATCACAGCAAGTGTTGTAACTGTTCCTTCGTAAATACTGTCATCAGTCTGGAAGTAGCCCTGCATGTTCCTTGAGTGTTAAGCACAGCGCTTCTGTTCCTTGAAGAGATCTGAAGGATGCCTGAGACCCACTCTCTGAAGATTGCAGGGGAAAATGAAGCGTAATCTGATTAACTTGAATTCACTGTAATTCGCTGTAAAGGTGTTTTCGCTCTGACCACGTAAAAACCTTGTGTGAGTTTAATCCCAAGACTGTTCTGGTGCTGGTGTTCCATGATTGCTGTACCTTCCTAGAGCAAACCTTTCAGGCTCTTGGAGTCTGTGGAATGCAACCCCGGGGTTGTCAGAAGAAAGGTAAGGAATACGTCCTATAATTCTTCCCGTTTGTCTGTCGGACATAGCTGTCTCCTTTGTTTAGTTTGATAAAATCAAAAATCCCACGGAACAATTTAATGTTCTCTACAATATTAATAATGTACGTGCTTTTTGGTCCTGGGTTTCCCGATGATGAAACCTATTTCTCTATAGTACTCAAAGCAGGAATTGAAAACTTCCAACTCTCATGCCGGAACAGATGACAGCAGACACTTTGTCAATCTGGCGTTCACAGGTCATAGAATAACTTGTGTTGGAAGGGACCTTAAGGATCATCTACTTCCAACTAGTTTTCAGGGAGGAGTTTGATATATAGCTTGAAATGCTATATTTTACAGTGTTTGAAAAGTAGGCTTTTTTTAATTGTTGAAACAAAATATGAATCTTATGATAATTGTAGTGGCTGGAGCCGTTCTAGCTTCACACTGCTGCTTTGTATGCCTCTTTGTATGTAAATACTCATGTTGGCTCTGTTGGCTGCTTGTAGTGCAGTTTGCTGGGCCAGTAAAAGGCCTTCTCAAGTAATGTCAGTCTGTGGCTGCCCGTTCACTTTGGGTATTTTTGGTGGGCTGGAAGGTCCTAATTGCTGGCTGGATGTCTGGTTTGATGGTTTACTCAGAACTGAGGAGTGCTTCACACTTACTGTTGTGTTCCTTTCCAGGACCTTTCCAGCAGTCCGCTGAGACACTTTCCCTGCCCTTACAAGCCCATGAACTTACTGACAGAGGGCACTAAGAGTGGTTAGCTATGGGACGTTTTCAGGCACATATGTTCCTGCACTAAGATAGCAATTTTTCTAGAGAGTTTTCCTGCTTTTGGTTTTTGTTTTGTGCTTATTTTCCCCTTTACTTGCAATTTGTGTATCAAAGTAGGCAGAATTTTGCCATCCAGCCCTTATTTTCTGAGAGCCCTGTTTAAAACTGCTTTTTTTGGACTCTGATGTGATCTTGACGCGTCAAATTCTTGTGTAGCTTCTGGTGAGGAAATGTCATCATTTTGAGTAGCAGTGTTTTGCTCGTGTTTTTGCTGACTCTTCTACATTACAGCCAGTTATTGTATTTGATACACATCTCTGCCTTTAATAGGAATAGTGGCACACATTGTTGCACACAGATTGTTCTGTTTTCCTTCCCGGGATCCTTGCTGCACTGCATGCTGTATTTATTGCTAGGTCAGCCTGACCAACGTTGGGTGCCGTGCTCTGAGTCCAGTCTCTTAATTTTCATGTCATTGTTGATTTTGGTGTTACCTCCATGGCTGAATGTAACCCATGAGAAAACAAAACGTCCGCTTTGCTCCTTTTCCTTCACCTGTGATGTGATTTTACTCTCTTTCCCCTGGCAGGGTAGATACTTGTTTTTCATCTAAATCTGTCTTGCAAAACATGATGGTTGGGTAAGACACAATTTTGCTTTAATTATGATTAAATTACTTTATGAATTAACCAGAGGATCTCACAAGACTGGAATCTTTTGACACATGAGAAAATTGCCTTTCTTTAACAAGCTGCTTCAAGTATGCAAGGTAATATTAGCATTTTTCAGTTACAGCTCCAGGGGATTAAATAATAAGGGGAAGTACTGTACCTACGATTATATGGTGTGCATGTGCGTGTAATAATCTTAAAACCAAGCAGAGACTGTAGAAATCAGTTGAACTACTGAACCCGTGATGTTTTGCAGTGCGAGTATGGATTTTTCCTTACAAAACTGCTTGCAAACCTGCAAACACCTGAAAAAATTGTATTTCATAGACTTTGAAATGTTGTTGTTGGAATACATTTGGCAAAAAAGCATCCTGAACTTGACTCACCTGTTTCAGTTTCAGATTAGTGACTTCAATGCAACTTTCAAGGGACCAAAGCATGATTTTCATGCAAGTTACTTTTTGGTTTGTTTGTTTGAGGATGTAGCAATTGTGGTGGTCACCAATTTGAGGCAAGGAGATGTATTGCACAGTCAAGCTTCTTGTTAAGGAAGTGATAGTGCATGGTATCCATACGTGTTATAGCGTTCCCAATGCATATGATGATGTCTTCAAACAGTGCCATTCCTGTCTCTAAATGCGTGTTTCCATATGGGCTTGCACCTGCATCAGTCACGTTGCTGGATTCAGAGGGTTGCTATATTGGCTCCTGGCATCAAATCCAGTGAAGTGGAAAATTGACAGGCTCCTGTTATCATGAGTGCAGCTACTGAGTTGTAGTTCTGGTGTCAGAACTTGTGCATGTTCTGTACAAATCCATAAGGTAGCAGCATTTAGTGAGATCTGTGGAAGTTGGGAGCAGTGATGGAGTGGTGTGAAAGTGTCTCTGTGTTCTTGCTCTGAGAGGCGATGCATGCACAATCCATACTTTATAGATGAGTGAACATGCAGTAGAGAAGGCAGGCAGTACGATTTTAAGTCAGTGACACAAGTACAGCATTTTCTTCTCTGGGTTTATCTGAAAGACAAAACCTGGTACCTGGGAAAGAGCAAGCACAAGCAGTGTTTGGGTGCAAATGCTCTCAGTAGTGCAGAAACTTCTTTCGCATGCTTTTAATGTTTTATTTTAACCTAAGCTGAAATGTGCAGGGAGCAATGCAGCTATGGTACCTTACTGTAACTTGCCTGCAGCACAGTAGGTAATGCTGCCAAGATAATCAGCATCAATTACTGCCTTATGCAGGCAGAAAGAATTCAGTACTGATAGTACCTTGATGGCATGCGGGTGAACTTTATCTGAAACTTGGAGGAGTACTTGAGAAGAAAGGCACGTTGTCTCATTTTTTTTCTTCTTTTAATTGTTTTGATAGCTGTAGAGATTGCTCAGAATTTGTATGGAGAAGGAACAAAGACCTGCGCTGCATTTGTGATGCAAAACAACTGTTTAACTTGCTTGTTTGGACCCTTTCTCATACTTCTGAATTGCCTTTCGTTCTTTGCCTGCCACTGAAGATTCGCTTGATGCTTGACAGAGCCTTATGGAAAAACAGATTCCACACCTGGCTCCAGAGTTTTACAATCAACAAGGTAAATCAGCAGTTAACTTGGATAAATATTAGCTATGACAAATTAAAAACGTGTTTTTCTGGCATTCATACCCTTTGTAATTGCCGTTGCTGTTACTGCTCTTGATCGCAGTGAGGCACCTGTTCATAATCTGATAATGTAATGGTATTCGAATCCAAGTCAATTTAAAACAACTTCTCAAGACCTTTAGACAGCATATCCAGAACACCGCAGGCGTTCTTTCTCATCAGTGGACTAGATTCATACTTCTGCGGTTGATTTTTTATTTTTTTTCAATGTAATCACAAAAACAGGCATCAGTAAAGCTGTTTTTGGTGGTGCCTTGCTCTGTGATCCAAGCCAAGCAGCACGCTGAGGTGGCTGAGCTGGCTTTCCCTGTCATCAGTGGCTCAGCTTTGGAGCTGATTGGGTCACGAAGCCTGCTTTGAGGGCATCTGGACCCAGCACAGGAAGGATGCTGGGTGACAAGAGCTGTTGGAGAAGGTCAAGAGAAGGCGTTGAAGATGCTCAGAGGGTCGTCGGTAGTAATTTTGCAGCTGATGGGAAGAAGGAAGCCAGGGCTAAGTCTTCACTTTCAGAGCTTGCTGGAAATCTTAGAAAGCTCTTTACACATTCATATGCAACACCTAACAGCAGAATAAAAGTATGGAGTGTACCTAATGATGTCTCTGCCACTGCCATGACCGATGGCGATGGGCAAGGCAAACCTTGAACAGCTCTTGCTCCTTCCTTCTCTTGATGCTGCTTTGGGCAGCAGTGATTCTATGCCTCAGTACGGATGTCCTAAGAGGTTGGTAGCTGCCTTCCTAGTTATTGGTTGATAAAAATGTAAGCAGTGATTTATTTCGTGACTGGAGCAGTAATTGCTTTAGATTTTAATAAAACGGGGACAGTTCTCTCCTTAGCTGAATGCTATATGATGGCAGATTATTGAAGAGTTTCAGCATTTGCATCTTCCCTACTGGAAGTTAAGAAATAAAGATGAAATGTGCTGCACATTAGCTCTCCGAATATGAAATAGAAGATAATTTTTCTATTGGCAGTAACGCATTAGCTGGCAATAGCTGTAAATACTCTTATTCAGAGTTCACTGAACTCGATTGGCTTTAGATCTGCTCAAAGGGGATAAATCACTTCTGCAGCAATTATTTTTGCAGCCGTGAAGTGTAGAGGCAGGCTGCAAAGCTGGTGTATGTAGCCACACGTTGCTAGGGTGTGTTGGGAGCTTTTCCCTAGCGGATGTGCACTTCCAGTGCTGCGGTGTTTCGCTGTCATGGCAAGCAGTCGCTCGAAATCAGGGCCAGGCAACTCTCCGTTGTCAGATGTGACACTGCTTGGTTGCTTCTCCTGTCTCTTTCTTAGGATTCTGAAAGGAGCCGTGTCATTTCATATCTGCACTCTAAACTTGCTCAAACTTACAACTTGCAAAATGAGGCCTGGCTCTATGGAAGCTGGGTCCTTTCTATAGATGCTAGTGGCAACATTTCCATCATTCAATCCTGGCATTGTGGAAAAGTGGTGTCCTTTGTTTGGGTAAGAATAGGAGTATTTCCCTGATACTTTAATGGCAGGGACTGAAGGGAAACCAGTGATAAAAAGCTGTGAAACATTGCAAAATGTGTAAAACACCTCAGAGCCCCCACCATTACTGCTCATTTGGTGTACAGTTGCAGCAGGTGTTGTGTCCCAGGACATTTTCTAGTGTCTGATGAATTAGCCGATGTTCTCAGTGACAGCAGTGTCTTGGCTTCTGACGAGCAGAGGTGAGACTGCCTGGAGCTGAGCTCCTTGTGCTTAGTATTTTGTGTATCTTCTGACTTAGTCCATACCTTCCAACAAACCGCAACTTGCATTTTCCAATTAATTACGATCATTGCCAAGTGGTGATTCATGCAATATTCTACTTGTGCCTAAAGCAGCTCTTCCCTCTTCAGGTTAATCATCTAATTAGATTAATTACGCTGATTAGACACCAACCCTGACTCCTGTAACTCATTGCTTCCATTGTAGCTATCCGGGAGGGGATGATCAGACTTTCTCCATGCTTGTGTGGAAGGAGTTGCAGGAGCAACTCCAGTGCTGCAGCATCCTTCTTGCAAACCAATACCTGAATTCCCTCACAGGCAACATAGCACGGATGAACAGCTGAGAGCTTCTGTGACTTCCTCTGGCTTCTGCACCTTCTGCAGGCCTTGAGCCAAAAAAGGTATTGCTGATGCCAGGGTTGTTGGAAACTACAGTTCATAGCATATGATCCATCTCATTAGTTTCAGGGCTACTGCATTGTACTGATCTTTTTTTTTTCTAACAGATGAAGTATCTAGTCTTTGTAACTGCCTTCTGATTGTGGACGCAAGAGCATTGGTGGTGGCACCAGCTCAGGTGTTGGAGATGGGAAGCTCCTAGCTGTGCCCTTGTTTGGAATCCACTACTCTCTCAGGATTTATAAAACCAGAATTTGGCGAAACCTTGGGTTTGGCAGGACTTGCATGTAAAGTCTTGAGGGCTGATTCTAAAGTAATGAGACAGGAAATCAAGCCTGTTCCCCTCATTTCTCTGTGACATATTTCTCCTAAAATTCAAAATGCTTTGTTAAAAAAGAAAACATGTAAAAAATCATTGTGTATTAAAATCCACGTTTATCATATCCAAACTGGATTTGGATTGCATTACAGAGCTTTTGCATTCACTTCTCGTTAGGACAAAGGCAGGGAGACACCATCAAACAGCCTTACTTCCAATGTTTAGATGTGGCACTGAGGGGATGTGCTTTAGTGGGAAGTGGTGGTGATAGGTGGGCAGTTGGACCGGATGCGCTTAGAGATCTTTTACAACTTTGGTGATTCTGTGATTCTATGAGATAAGCAGATTGCCAAGGAGCAGTTTGGTACCGTGTCTGGTGTATTTGCTCCAAGCCTTACCCAATCACCAGCTCCTGTGGAGCAGGATGGTGCTGTGTGTGGACGGCCTTGTATCTTGTCATGCTGCTCTCATTTTAAACGTTTGGAGCAAAGGAGCCCTACTAAGAGCTACCTTGAACTAACAGAGTTTTAAGTGCTGGTCCTAATTATTCACAGTAAGACATATGCCAGATTTCTTTTGGTGAATGTGCCAGACATGCACAGACTGTTGCTATTTGCACGCAGGATAGCGTCGGAGGCCAGCAGGCTGTGTGCTGGGTGATGGCTTGCCCATGGGGGTTGCCATTCCCTTTGTTCCTGTGGCTGGAAGTGAGGTAGCCATCCTGGAGTTGGGGTGATGAAGCTGGCAGCAGCCGCTCACCTGGCAGGTGGAAACCTGGAATGTGAACACTCTGAGGGGGTAGCAGGAAAGAAGGGTTTGTTTCTTCAGTTGGTATTAGCATTGTTTTTACAGCTCGTGCTTTCTTGTTATTCAGGATCACAAAGCAGAAGAGCAGCAGAAAGCATCCATCTGGCTGTGGCCCAAAGGCTGGTGTCCAGAGATTGGCATCCTCACTTGGCAGTGCATGGCACAGGAGCACATTGCTGCCAAGAGAGCAGCAGTGCATGGCTGGCAAAAGCTGATTTATTGAGGGAGCAGCTCCCAGGGCTGGAGCAGCAGTGTCACTGGGAGTGGGGCATCAGTATCTGCGGCTGCCATATGCTGTTGTTCAGCTGCGAGGAGAAGGAGCCTTGGAAAGGCTTTATTTACAAGTGCAAGGGACACATTCAGCAGATAAGCTGAATTTCCTTTGGTGATGTTGACGTGGCTGAGTGTTAAGAATGTGGTGTTGAAGTTTCAGAAGGATTTATATTCAGGTGTCAAGTTTGAAAACATCACATCATGTGTAGTCGTTATTCCGACTCTTGCTGTTTTATTCCATACTCAGTGTTACTGCACGCAGTTTTCGTTTTGGTCTGGTTTACATTAGGTTCCAGCAATGCTTCCAGCACTGCGTTAACCTTCTTCTGCTTGCCGAGTTGAGTGTGTGGGGGTCTGTGCGAATTGTTTACATCCAGATCACTGCCTCTTTTCCTTCACCAAATGACCTTCAAACAGTGATATTTGCAAAACTGGGGGAGACGTACTGGTGTGGGAGGGTTCAGAATTTTGTAAGCTGTCATTGCTGCAAGAGCTGTCACCAAATCAGAGCTTGTATTATATGATGCAAAGCAGTAGAACTACACATTGATCTAAGTTACTTGAAGGAAAATGGATGAGAGATTGGAAAAGAAAATAATCTTATGCTGGAGTATATTGCCTTTGAATGAATAGGTGTGTTGGAAATAAAGCTTTCCTGATGCTGGCAGATTATGGGGTTTTGATTTAAACATGGTTAAAAAAAAAAAATGAGCTAGTTAATTCCACTCTCATTTACTTTGGTCTAAATCAAGAGTAAGTCTCTTGAAATTGGCAGATTCAGGCTGCTGAAAAGCTGGATAGGGAACATTGTAATCAGGGTAGGATGTGTTGCCGCTGATAGGAGTTCTGATAGTGACCTTATGGCTTAAAAGAGGAACGAGTACAGTGCATCTGAATTGATGGCAGACAGGACTTAGCAAGTGTAATTTCCTGTATCATGCTGTTTATACATAGAGAAAGGAAAAAGTTCTTTGCAGAGTTAGCAGTAGAAAAGAACCAGCACGTACATTGAATGGACTAATTTACACTTCCGCTGGTAGGATCTTTTACTAGTAGTTCATTTGTTCCAACCGAACACAGGGAGCATTCCTTGTGTGTCTGTTGTTTGACATTTGGATGCAGTCCTCACTTTTAAGCCACCCAATCAGAAAAACTTGCTTGGTAGATTAATTCTGATACAGAAGTAAGGAACAAAACAAGTCCTAAAAAGCTGATTATTATTCATTGTACATGTACGCAGTGAACCAGTCATTTTGGAAGCTCAGGGTGCTGCAGAATGAATTTGGCAGGAACATTGCTTGCTGGATGCTGCAGGATGTCACTTCCTGTCTCCTGCTCTGATTTCTTGTGCTGTTCCTCAGCACACAGCTCCAGACTGAATATTTTGATCCTAGATTTTGATCTGTAGTAATTTGAAGGTAAGCCAGGTCTCCGTACAGGGCTGTTTCTCTCCAGGTTGCTGCCAGTTTCTCAATGAGCTGGATGAAGGAGGCGATGAGGGCCTCAGGAGCACCTTGTCACTGCAAAGGAAGTGTGTTAGTGGTGTGTGTGGCTTGGGAGGAGGGCTGCACAGTGTTCTGCTGTCTTAACTGGAAACGAATAATCTGTTCTAAAAGTCATAGTCATCCAGTCTAGGAAAAAAGTACCTTGAGATGGTCTATTACCTAACACAGATCGAATTTGTGTTATTTGTGTGCTAATACTTATAATTTGTGAATTGTTAATAGTCAAAAAAAGGGTTTCAGATGGGATCTGTGGTGGTATTGGCTACTGACTGTGAGTAAAATAAAGTTCATTCTTGGTGACTTAGGAATTTATCTTATAAATTATTCATCTCACATTACTCATCCGGCTTCAGTGAACAAAAAAGTCATCCTGATACCTAATTCCTTTGTTCAAACTGATTTACTTCTCACCAAATTTTAATGAGATAAGAAATACTTTTCTTATTTCATTTATTCTAGCCAGTAAAAGTATCAATAAACTGAGTAGCATTCAGTGTTTCTTGCTAAAGACATGCAGATGTTCAGCTGAGATGCTACTGGACGTATTGGGATGCTTCTGTCCTGCTGTGTGCAGCACAGTGCTGGGAGCCGGCAGACGGTGCTTAGAATTCAGGGTGGGCTGGAGCTTCTGGCTGGGTGCTGCAGGAAGAGGCTGCTTTGAAATGTGCCCTGCTGGAGGTGGGACTGGGAGGTTTCTTTTTCAGCTGGCAACAGTGTCAAAAGATTTGGCACTGATGAGGTTCAGATGTGTTTCTTAGCCTTTTCTTGTGCTGCGCTGAATAGATTACGTGACGCAAACAGCGCTGGCTGAGCTTTTCCTCAGCCTTTGTCTCTGGTAATTGACATGCACTCTATTAAAAAAAAAAAAAAAAAAGAAAATAATTGTAGCAAATGCAATTTTTAAAAGCAACGTGGACTTTTCAGCATTCTTAATTTGGCTTTTTTTTTTTTCTTTTCCGCTGCCTTTTGCTTAGTTGGAGGCAGCAGTGTCCTGGGTAGGTGCTTTTTTTTTGTGTCCCAAAAGCGCTTGCCATGTCTGATCCACTGCTCTCGTTCAGCTGCAGAGACTTTAAAAATGAGATTGTTTAATGCTGTAATGACAGCACTGCCCAAGCAAGAGGAGGAGGCTTTTGTAAGTGCTAAAAAGAATTTTTTTGAACACTAGGTGCCTGTTTCGAGAATATTTTCATATTAAAACCAGTAGTGATCATGAAGGTTATCGTGTTCAGTGTTGACCGGCACATTCAAATAAATGGAAAGGGAGGCAGAGATACTGTGCTGGCTGATTATTTTAACTAAGATGCAAATAAGAACTAATCCTTCCTTTCAGCTGTATGGTGCCCTTCTCTCCTGGTAGCTACAAATGGAAGTCACTGAATCCCGCCTGCACCCAACTGAGAGCACTACTTTGTACCACGTACCACGCTCAAGTGCCCAGCCCTAGTGTTTTCTAGGGCTGTTACTTCTAATGGATGTGGACTTCACATTATTTTCTTCAACGGCAAAGCATGTTTCCATTTGTGTAAGACAGTGGCATCTATATGGCTCAGTTGTCTCCAAGTCCTAAGTGGAAGAGGAATAATAATCATAATAATATAGAAGTGTCTGTTTTAATCAGTATCTTCAGACACTATGGGAATTGAATTCCACCTTGCTGCTAATATATTAGGTATATTCTGCTTTATCTTCTCTTGCAGAATTGATTTGCCACTATTCAGTTCACTTGGCTCTTGTCATGCAAATTGTGGCATTTCTCCCCCATTGACTGCACAAACTGAGATTAGATTTGAAAATCAAGTCTCACTGACCAGCTGCCGCGTATTTTTCATTTGATTTCTGCATCCTTCACTTCCCAGTCCTGCTGTTCCCACCTCGGTGGCTGGTTACACGCTGATAATGCCCTCCCCGGGGAGGAGGCTGGGACACGATAACTGCAGCTGGGTTTGGGGCTGCTGCTCTGGGTCTGATGCTCACTTTGCGCTGCTTGGGCCTGCCGCTTGCTTTTGGCAGCTCCTGCATGGCCCCACTGACCTCTGGGTCAAAGCACAGGTTGCTCTTGGCCCATATTTCAGTGGGGTTGAGAGGGCACTGGAGACAGTAGGCCGGGCAGTGCTGGGTTTGTTCAGCTCTGTGCATGGAGATAGGGCTGAGGACTTGGCTAGGAGCTCTCTGTCTTCCTTACATGACCTTGTTTGTCAAACAGATGATTGTAAATTAGGTGTAAATTGAGACAGGGAGAGCTGAATTTAAAATAAGTATGAGGACAGTGTCCTTGCATACAAGCCTGGTAGTGTCCTGGCCGGTCCTTCAGCACACGGATGGCGGTGTTAATGCTGAGGGCTCTTCTCGCTGGTTGGTTGCTGGTGGCTACTGGGTGGTGCTGGGTCACATAGAGCAATTATTACGGACCGAGTTTGTCACCATCTAGGCTTTCATCTAAAAAGCACAGGCTGGTGGTGCAGTGGCGTATGTTAGTGGATCTCTCTTCCTATGAGAGGAGACCAGTTAGGTTCCATGGTCACATCCATGTTGCCATTGTGTCAGTAAAAATGTTAGAAATACTCTTCTTTTTTTTCTTTTTTTTTTTAATCAGAGGAATGTGAAGAGCTGTGCGTACTGGGCTCAAGTTCCTTGTTTCCCCCAAAATAAATGCAAACATGGCAGTGTGTCTAGAATTGAATATACTTACGTCATACAGAATTCTCTATGCAAAGGATGTAGCTAATCATAGCTGATGTGCTTTGATTGACAGAGCACAGATGGGTTGATTGTAGCTATTCATAGCTGCTTGTAACGTTACTGTTGCTTAACTCAGTAGGTGTATAATAAGTCCGTTATTCACTTAAGTGGATACATAGCTGAATCAATCAGTTATTTCCACCTACCAGGTTTCCTGACATTGTGTCCAGTAAGATGTGCTTGAGGAGCCAGGCTCTCACAGACGTCTCTTACAATGCTATTAATTACGGGTTTCTTTGTAAATTAATAGAAAATATACTTAATAAAAGCTGTAATTTAAGAGCATACTTTTTTTTTAATGACAAATTGGTTGGATCTCTGCATAAGTACAAATGCATTGTGTTGCTGATGAGGGCAGGGGCAGCCCAGGCAGACAGAGCTGAAAAGGAGGAAGGGGGTCCTGGTGGGGGTGGGCTGCTCAAACCCTTGTGGCCTGCTACACCATCACCAGGCATGGTGCATGTAACGTCAGGGCACACTTGGAAAACTGAACAAAATTTCATATGTGGAAGAGAGTGCAAGAAGACTTTTGGCTCTGCCAGAAGCACCGGAGCAGCAGCAGGATGGAGGTTTAAGTAGCTCACAGCCAGCGTGTTTGGAAGCAGAGATTTGGCAGCTGCCCTTCCTTAGAGAGTTGTGCAGGCCAAATGCTTAGTGTAATGGATACTGAGGTGTTAGCAATTTCACTCATGGGGATGGATGTTCAGAGGAATGCAACACTTAACACTCAACTTTTCACTCTTTCACACTCTGCTCTGTGTACTGATGTTTCCCCCTTAATTCCTGCCCATCTGTCATCCTGAAAGCTTCTTTCTGATATCGTGGCCCTGAGTAGAGCAAGGCTGCCTTTTACTTAGCCACTGTTTCTAGTTGAAAATAATTTATAACCTCAAACTAGGGGCTGCATATGCTTGTTTAACGTCCTGCATGTGTTATTAACCCTCCCCTATGAGGGAGTCATTTTGTGCCAACTGCTGTGCCACACAGTTGCAGCTGGGCACACACTGCTACAGTGTCCACTGATGTGTCTTCCAGACACAGTGCCCTGTGGGGTGCAGCAGACGAGCTGCTAGACAAAGAGGGATGATACTGGGAGAAGGGGGAGCGCTGTTCTGTCTGTGCTTGTGTTTGTCCTAGGTTATTGACATACTGGTATTCATTTAACATCTTAGAACATCTAAATTGGGGGCAAAGGGTTAAATGTTGTCACAAATCGTAGCTGTGTTCCAGTATTCATCACCCTTTGGAGGTCTTTCTCCACCCTCCCTTTCCAGCCGTGGTGTTGTGTGCAGTCTCCCTCGTGTTCTTCCTGTGGGTACCTTTTATTTTATTTGTCTGGATGTCACATTCTTCCCTGTAATTAGAAAACTGTATTTTGGATGGTACTCAAAATAGGTGGCATAAATTCATTTTGCTGCTGCAAGCAGCAGTACTCACATGGCAGGGAGTGGTTTGTATTGGTAGTCTTGTATTTGTAGCCCAGGGTATTTGTAACTTTTACATTCCTTTGTACCTGTGGCCAAAGGAGTCGTAGCTGATAATCTTGTGGAACCGAATTCCTATTGGCAGATGTTTTAGTTATTGTAGCTTTGGGATTGTCAGTTACTCCTCTTTTTGTATGTCTGTCCCTACCTGTGTCTGTATGTGTGTTTTTTGAGGAAGAATTTAGAGAAGCTGAAGAAAGACACATTTCCCTCCTCCCCCTCCAACCAGTTAGTATTTCATTATGCCTCAATTATGAAAAGCATTGTCTTGTTTTGGCCTTACACGCCTTTTAATTTTAATAAGGCTTCAAACGTGCTTCCTACATAGCTTCATTTTTTAAAGAATATATGGAATAGCTGGGTGGAAAGCACTGAATTTGATTCAGTAGTTGTATTTAAATAAGATGTTACCAATAACATTATCTTTTAGCAGAGACAGAGAAGCCTATTAGTCAATGAATTTTCACAGCTGGAAAGCAGACAGAGGTAGGAAGCGGATTGAATAGAAAAAACAGTAGACAAAATGGGATTGTTAAAGTCTCCATGTGAGAACTGCTTACTGCTAACCTGTTCTTGGCCGTGTTTTTTATATCAGTATGGAATTGGAAAAGAATGTGGAGGGGGACCAGTATGTGGTAGCTCAATGCTTTTGTAATTGATAACATCAGATGTGTGGGATTAAACTCAGTAAATACAAGTATTTCTCGTGTTGCTGGTATTTTCATCATGAGGCAGTGAAAGAGTTTGGAGCTGTGTGCTTGGTGGCACTGTTGGGCAGTGATATCCTAGAACTGCTTCCTTACCCCCCACTTCAAATAAAGAGACTGCAATAATACTAACGCAGGGATTCTTGTGCCTTATCTTCTTAAGTGTTTTCTTCTCTCCAGGATAGGTAAATATACACTGGTGCTTTGAATTTTAGGTCTCAGACCTGCTTCTCAGAGCTTTGCCTGAAGGTAGGCACCAAGTGAAGCTGCTGGAAATGCAGAGCTCTTGCTGTTGCCAGTGACATGTCTGACAACAAGACGTGCAAATTATCCATTTTTATTTACAGCTGCAAACACCTACTGATGTGGTGGACATTCTTTATGCTGCACTTCTTTCATGTAGGATCCACACTGCATGCAGAAGGGCCCAAACTCAAAGATAGCAACCTGAAAATGAAAGGATGGAAGTTGTTACTTCTTGCCGTTTTCTTAGTGTTGGGAGAAATTTGCTCTCAGCATCGACTGTGCTTCGATTTTGCCTGGCTTTATTAGGGAGGGGCAATAATTCATGGCTTTTCTTCTTCTGAAGGAAAGCTGGACTGTGTTCTCTGCTAACATGATGCAAATGTCCTTTTTTCTTTCTCCAGGCTGAGAAAAGCAAGGGGGTTGGTAACACAGCACATTCAACAAGGACTGCAAATCCTATCTGCACACAATGATAAAACATATCCCTAAAAATGTAAATTAGCCCTCTCTGCTCTAAGCTAATTTTCATGTGTATAGTGGAAACAAAGAGCATAATAAGGAAAGATGTAGCTGTTTAACCAGATTATCTTTAAAAAGTGACACAGATATATGCTGGCTGGTGGCCAGATCCTGCTGAAAAGTCTGCCTTACAAAGCACATTAAGGCCTTTCAGAACTGCTCCCTGCTTTGTAGCGGTGCAAAGACAAAGAGTTTAATTCTGTTTTGTAATTCCGTGATAAACTCTGCAGGGTGATGTAGCCACCCTGTTCTTCACATGCCTCCGGGGGCCATTTGGCTGCCAGAGTAGGAGCTCACAGAGGTGCTGCTGTGTCAGGACCTCTGCTTGGTCTTACTTACAGGAGTTATGATTGACTGCTCTTTTTTTGGCCAGTGATTGCTCTTCAGTTCCCACTAGTGAAAGTATTTCTACGTGTTTTAAATTTAAAAAGGAGCTAGGAATTCGCCGTAGCTACAGATTTATTGACTGGAAAAATGACAGTATTTTTTAGAAGTTGTCACAGTGTCGTTAAGTAGCGCATCAGTATACCTGTGTTGTTGCCATGGGAGGTGATGAAGGGATGCTCGCTATGGATGGGCTTGTTTTAGTGCCTTCGTCTTATGGCTAGAGCTTACTACTGCACAGTGGCATTGGGCAGCAGTTCCTTGCTCCTGGGCTGGCTGCAGCAGGTTCCTCTGTGCTGCTGTCATTACACTGGTCTGCAGGACAGCTTTCCTCTGCCTCGGTTACCTTCTGGCATTAACTTGCTCAGTGAGTGAACTCACTTGACTGTAACTCAATGCACGCATTGCCTTACACTGCTCTGTGGTATTTAAGTACATTGTGCAGTATTTGTAATGCTAATCGCCCGATCTGAGAGCAGGAGAGCTCTCTGTGCCCCAGTACTGGAAAACAAACAGAGGAGGCAGGAAACCACCACAGCTCAGCGTGGACCTGCTGGTCAAACTGAGGGAAAAGAAGAGCAAGTACAGGCAGTGTAAACAAGGACATGTCATTTGGGCAGAATTACAGGGGTGCTGTCTGGGTGTGCAGCGATGGGATTAGGAAGGCCCGATTTTCACTTCAACATTCTTATGTTTCTTTCTTCATTTCTATATGAAATTAACCTCATTTTAGGTGTACTTTTCTTCCTGATTTTCAACTAGAAGTGGGGAAAACATACTTGAAGAGTGTTCAGAAGAAGGTGCATCTGTAGCAGTGTGTGTAGTTAATGTGTATACAAAACATTTTAAATGTTAAATTTTTCAGATCCTGCGCTGTATGTAAATTCTGTCTCTTCAAAGCAACCATGGTATCTCCCATGCAAAATAAACCCTGCCCTATTCATTTCTGTAGGCAGTGAATTCATGAACTCAGTGTTGTACTAAAATAAAACTCTAAGCTGTTGATGTGCATGCACATTATAATTTGGGAAGTGTAACTCTTGTAGCATTTGCTAGGTTCTGCTTATAGATTTGCTTAAAAATAGAAAAAATAATGTAATGAAACAATTTTGAAAGGCCCGTAAATAATCAGCTGAGGACTAAAAGCTTGAAACATATCTAAGGCTATGTTAATTATGGTTAATTACTTTGAGAGGTTTGTTAGAAGCCTTTTAGCAAGTACAAGCTGTAATTACTGCCCATCAGTGCAAGCCCATCAGTTGAGGCTACAAGCAACGCATCTCATTGTGATTGAAGGCTTATCCTTGCAACTTCGGTTGTAAGGTAGGGCTGAGCCAAGGGATATCAAAATCCTGACTCAACGCCTGTGACCATGGGTGCTGTGACAGTCAAGAAGGAATAATCAAATTTCCTGATTCCAATCCGCTACTGGCACTGTGCTTGGTCAGCTCGGGCCGCTGGGTTCATTTATGCAGTGACTTGTCTTTCCTTAGCCATGCTTTCCTGCTGGTAGCCAAGGGCAGGGCGCTGTGCTGGAGGTGGCTGTAAGGAAATGGAAGAAAAAAGGTTCAGAGCTGTCATTCATTATTTGAATAGCACTAGCACCAGTCCACGTGAATGAGGAGCAAGAGGTTTTTGTTGTTGTTTTTTTTTTTTCCTTTCACACCAATATTGAGTAATCTTCACTGGAGAGTTGTTCTCATTTAACTGCATTGATTCTTTTAAACCAATTGAGTTAAACTGGTGCAAAATTGTTTATTGTTATGTTCTCTATTGCCTTTACGCCTCTTTATATTACTGAAGAAATAAAAAGAAGCCTTATGAAAGCTGAAAGGAAGGGAGATTAGATTGCATGTAAGTAATTTACTTTGGTGTAGGAATTGTGTAGTAATAGTTGCAGCTGAAGAGCAGATTACTGGAGCCTAGAAAGTCACGTCCGCTAAAAATGCAAATTCTGTGTATGCAATGTCCAGCTGCAGCTTCTGGTAGACCCGATAGCAGCTGTTAAATACATCATCTCAGCTGTGCCAGGATTCCTCTTGGGCAGGAGCTGTGTGAGGCATTGGGCTTGGGGCATGGCCAAAAGGGTGGCTGTAGAGGGATCAGACATTTTCTTTGCTGGTGTTACTGCTGAGACCTCTGTGATGTGAACCTATTTCCAAATGTGCTGTTTGGGGTGTAGTTTTAATGTAATGGATTTTAAAATCAATGCTGATGTTGCATGGTTTGCACAAACCAGATGGCTATAAATCATCCCTATGGTGAATTGATAGGAAACCAGATTTCTGCTAAAAAAAAAAGCGTGAGCATTATCATATCTTGTTCAATTAATCGTGAGTTACTCTGGTTCCTTCTCACAGCATGGGTCCACAGAAGAAAACAGTGAAAACAAGTAAAGGGAGGAAGTTTGTTTCTCACAACCAGCTGTGAGGTCTGAGAAAATCATTGTTAAATTCAGAAAATAGTGCTGTAAGAGATCATCTGTCCTGCGGGGCTCTTCTGGGCACCTTGCCTGCTTCTTTCTGAGCCCACGTCCAGAGTCTTCACTCTGATCTAGAAAGATGGGAAAATTGTAAGGCACGAGGAGGATGTAAAATACCACTCAACACTTCTAGTGTGGGAATGGTGGGGCAGGAGTGAATTGGCATAGTCAGGATGCTGCAGCCCATCGGCACTGTGAGGGCTGGTGAGCTCACAGTCCTACGGTGCTTTGGCACCTGGCAGCTAAAAGGTATCTCAGGGAAGCACAAAGCAAGCATTTTTTTTGGTTGAGAAATGAAGACTGAGAAGCCAGGTATTCCATTTTCAGCACTGAACTTTTGTTTTGCTAAGAATAGATGAGTTGATTTAACTGACTGGGGATCCAACCTTCCTCTCAGTGAAAATAATGACAGACCTCGAATTTTAGCTTCTAACAGTGATTCTCGAGTTTTAGCTTCTAACAGTGATTCGCTCTTACAAGGCTGCTTTATTCAGATGTCTTTGTGCTCTGTAGGTGATTCCCATTAACACTAATGGGACTTAAATGAGCAAATCCCTCGGGGATCAATGCTGCTTCGGAGTGCAGCTAGATGCCTACTGCTGCTCTGTAGCAATGAGAGTGTTCTTGGAGAAGTATTTCAGTTGAGTTCAGTCAGCATGCTGAGCCCCAAGCGCATCACTGGGTGATGAGGGGCGTAGGGTGGGTGAGAGAGGAGGCTGTGGGCTGGAGCGGGGCTGACAGTGCGAGGGAGGGGGAAGTCCCCCAAATGTCACCCAGCAGGAGCACCATGAGATGGCATGCTGTTCCCAGAGCAGCACTGGGCGCTCACTGGGCCTCGGCTGAGCCAAGGGAAGGCAAGGGGTGGTGCGGTCCAAATGTGAAATCCCAAAGCTGTGCTTCGGGTGGTTTATTCGCATCACCTCCATATGTGCGCATAGATCTGTATTCTCCCGTTGAAATTTGGTATAGTTACAGGCATGTTGCCATGGGGACCCGAAGTGACAGCTGTTATTTTGTGCCTCTCAGAGGGCTGCGCGGCGACTGGTCATTTTCCCCAGGGGAGCAGGTTGGTGATAAAAATGTTGAGAATACATGAAAATACCACGTGTGAAAATCCGTTCTCATTAGCAGTGATTAACCAAGCTCTGTAGGATTCTAATAGGAAAAAGCCAAGTTCAGATGAAAATGCTTGGTACTCAGTGAATCCAAATGGGCAGATTGGATGCAAGGAAGAATGCATCTTCCAAATGGAGGATGCAAAAACTCTCCTGTTTCACTACAGCAATTTTTTGCTTCTCCCCAGTGTAGGGAATATAGGGAGTGCTTCTCCTTCTGAACCTGAGGCATTCAAAAAAGAACATTGTCCTTCTATCAGGTGAGACTAATTGAAAGATGAAACAAATAGAAAAATAAATTACCTTCCATTTTTGAGCCATAAATGCCCGTACAATCTTGCAATCTCTTCTCTGCTTCTTAGATATCACAGAAACTGGAATTTAAATGTAAAAATCCCCAAATATCACAAGATTAGTGATGGAAAGCTGTGTTAACCTGTCCCTGAAGTCCTCCTGCAGGATGCATTCCCACTGGCTGGTTCTCATCCTTCCTGCTTTTCATTGAGCTTGTGTGGACTTCTGAGTCAAGAATTGTCATTTGTTAATAGAGCTATTAGTGAAGAACTAATTTTGTGGCTTTATCCGGCTTCAGCCTTTAACTTTTTCCCTGCTCTGTGATCTCAGTAATAGGATTGTTCCTTCTTTGTTTCTAATGGCAAAACGGATTCGAGCTGGCCAGTGGAGGGCGGCAGTAACGTTTCCGTATCTCTTGCTCCATCATGCTTGGATGCAGAAGTCAGCACGAAGATACGCATTCATCAGATGTCCTCTGTGCTGCAGGCTAAAGCACGGAAATGTTCAGAACAAGAAGCTCAGAACTGAGGTGGCTTGAACCAGAGTGGTGCCCACTGGCGTTCTGTGATGGAGACCTCGCATCCCTGCTCTGATCTTGCTTGTTTTTTAACTCATGACCAGTGTCATATCACTGGGAAGAACTGTGAAGCTTTTGAGTCAGCATGTATTGTTTAAAGTGATTAGTTCATTTATGAAATCTATACTTACTTGATGGGCTAAAACCAGATTACTGTCATATCTATTTGTCATCTCAGCAGCATTTCCTTCTAGCTGTTTAGCTTCCATTTTGTAGTGCTTGTTAAGTATTCTGCCATGGCCTCCTGGTTATTATAGTAGATGGAAGTCCAAGGTGACCTCCTAGCCAGACAGCAGTTATACCTTATGGTCACTTCATTTTTGAGGTGAAATAAGGTCTTGCACATTGTTTGAGGTAATAAGAGGCAACCAGAAATACTGCCATGCAAAGACTGGGTCTGTTGTTATAAGTGATGTAAGGACAGCCAGCAGGGATCCCTTGAGTAAGGTGTACCAGTAGAACTGGAGGCTTCACACACTGAAGGCTTTTATGCATGGATCCTTCACCTTTGACCATTATTCCTGTCTTTTTGGAAAAGCTATAATAAAAATGAGTCCGTAGAAGATGAAGCCAGGTAATCTAGACAGGAAGTGTGGAATGTTTTCAAAAGTGAATGCATTCAACTGTGCAAAAGTCCCTCAAAACTTGCATCATTTCTCTTAGTGCTTTCAGTTGAACATACGGATGGTTTTGTGAGAGTCAGCTTTAATCAGTTTCAGGTTGTTGGTCTCAGCTTGAGACTTGCAGGCCAACATTAGCGAGGGAAAGCAGATGGGTCAGTGTTCCTTTCTGGCCTTTAACTCCTTGAACCAAGCTCTCCTGGCTTTGGTTTTATGTCCCATGCTGAGGTGTCCCAGTGTGTTTTTGAGCTTTCAGTTCATGCTCAATACTGTGGGCACGCATTTTCTCCTTCAGAAATTTCTGCCATTTTTTTTTTTTTTTTTTTTTTGGTGCTATTTGCTGGCTTCATCTTTCTAAACCACAAAGGATGAGTTGTGGAGCTGAGCTTAGTCCTGATCAGGATTGGGAGCAATCTCTTGCTCTGATGATGGCATCTACAGACTGCGCTTGCTGTGGGTTTGTGAAATGGGAGATGCTTTGTGCTGCTTACCTGGAACCACACTTCAGTTTAGCCTGTGAAAACAAGCAACATAACTATGCTGCAGGTGTTCAGGCAAAATCTAATGGGAATTGCTGCTGACATCTCATGGTGTGCGACAGCTTGCGGTAGGTGATGCTTTTGGTAATGTATTTACATCCTGGCTTGGGTTTATTCCGTTTGAGTGTTTGCTTTGTGACCCAAAAGCACTACTGTTTAGCGTAGCAACTTCTTTATAGCTGTTATGGAGTTAAAGAGTGGAATGTTTCTGGGATAGCAGTCAGAGAAGGTGAGAACACCTCCCATTCTGGCACTCAGGGCTGCATGCACCTTCATGCGATGCTGTCCTGGTTCAGCTTGGTACCCTGGGGATGCTGTAGCTCCAGCTGGGAGACAGTTTTCACAGACAGCCAAAACCATCTTCAGCATGTGAAATTGGTCTAATGTGCGGCAGCTGCCTGCAAGTAGCTGCCCTGCGATCTGTAGGTGGCCGCTTTAGAAGGAAGAATTTTATGCTCCGCTACAATTCAGCTGTATTGAGCAATTTCAACTGCTTGCTTGGTGTTCTGCTTGCTCTGGCATCAAGGCTCTGTGCCTAATGGGCAGAACTAAATGACAGCATAAAAAATAAAATCACACCTTTATTCCAGCATCCAGAATCAGTTACTGTAAATACAAGGCAGTTGCCTTTACCAAGGAAGGATAATTAATTCAGACTTGAATGAAAAAAAAGCCTTTTTTTTTAAAAAAAATTTTTTTACAACTAATGAGTGATCAGGCATTTTGGGACTGAATGTGCACAGAATCTTCTCTAAGATGGAATAAATGGTTTACAAATGCTGAATACCAATGAACAGCTTTTGATTTAAGAGCTAAATGGTTCCTTGGTGCCAAAGAGATTTGTTTGTATGTATAAAAAAAAAAAAGGAAGGAAATGAATGGCAGCGTGCAGTAGTGTGAAATACTACCAGGAGAATATGAAGATCTGCAGAGCTCCTGAGATGCACAAAATGACCAGTCTCACTAATTCTCTCAGATCTAATGAAGTACAGGGCTTCCTCTAGCAGTTGTCGTTGGCTACGTTTCGGAATCGATGCGGATGTTCAGAGCTGCATGGTATATTGCAAAGGATATAAACTAAGCATGATTAAAGTTCCTCTAGGAGGTCTGCAGTTCTAATGGTTTCACTGCTGTGCGTAATTTCTTGATGTTAACATTCACTAATGTACATTTGTCATAAATATTTGTGAGTAGAGGTTTGTATCAATCATTATCTGTAACTATCTGGAAGGAATATGCTCAGTAAACCCTGCGCTGTAAATGCTGGGAGGGTTGATAATGCTTTACTGATTTAAATTTATTAAATTCTATTGCCAGAGGAGGGAGGGATTTCATTCTTCCTAGCATCTGACTTCAGTAAATGTGTAATTGTGTATGGAGCTGAGCACTCCATCGTTTGCCCAGGGAGTACCTTGAATTTTCACAGATTTAAAGGGACCGTGCAGCACATAAGAGACTGAGACTGTTTCAGAATGTGTTGCAAGGCTAGAAATATTTTCCAGAAATACACAAATCATTATGGTTACTAATTTTCCCGGACCTAATGGGATGGTTTTTAAAAATAACTAAGCCTCTTTCTGCATCAGTCTTCACTTGAAGGTTCTCTCCAAACATTTGGAGTCTCACTGCTTGGCCACGAATAACAAAAGAGCATTGTCATACACCATACCCAGTGCCTCTCAGCGCTCAATGAGTGAAGCCCTAACACAATCCAGCTGCTGTCAGGTCGCTCCCACCTGGGGGAAGGAGCCAGCAGGGCAGCATGCGGAGCTCTCATCCCACTGCACCTGGCTGCAGGATGGAGCCATTCTTGCCTTGTCCCCACTGCCCAGGTGCAGTGCTGCTGTCGTGGTGCCTGCTGCATGATGCACCAGGGCTGAAGGACAAATGGAAGGTACTGGGAAACTCTTCCTGTTTCTTTGAGTCTTGAGTTCTGTAGAGCATGGTGGTGGATTTCAGTGTTGCCCTCTTTGACTGGGTGGGGGTCAGGTGCAAAGCTGTGCTGTGTTATTGTGCTTATCTCTGGAGAGGAAGAACGCAAAGGGCTGTGAATTACCACAGTAATTAAATAAGAACATAGTTTCTTACTGTGTCACACTGTGGAGGCAGCAAACACAGCCTCTTTTTTTTTTTTTTTTTTTTTAATATAATAGTATAAAATATCCACAGGAACATTCATGTTTCTATGGTTACAGGACTGTGTCTTCTTGAGGTCTGCGAGGCTGATGATAAATGACTCTGGTGTGCCTGCACTACACCTGAAATGCCACATGGGAAGCCAGCTGCCTTTCTGTGCTGAGGGAATCCCTGGTGTCTTGCACCAGGAGCAGGTGTAGAACTCCCTGTTTGTCCTCTTGGGCTGCGTTCATATAGGAACTTTCTGGGTGTTAAGCTTCCCATTCATAGAGTCTTTTGGTCAGTAACATTCACTGTTTGGGTATATTGTTTTTCCACTTGGCTTGATACAAGAGGTTTACTGTTGGGCCACTTACATTCCATAAAGTAGAGCTTTATCCTGTGTGCCCAAACATAAGGGTGGCTGGATGATGACCAGCACAGATGAACACATTAATGGTGTAACCTAACTCAGGAGGGCTTGTAGTCGCTGTGTTGTGTCTAAATGGCATAGATGAAAGGAGGCTGATGGCGTGCTTGCTGCTGTTTGTCACCTGCAGAGCATGCTTGAGGTGAGATACTTGCTTTACCAGCAATTTGCTTCATGAAAATGGGAGGAGCAGGGAAAGAAATGACCTGTGAAAAGAAACCTGGCTGCGGATCTCTGGGCTCAAGTGAGTATTGTTAGCATGCTACACTGATAATCTAACTGAATTTTACATCCAGCTAAAATGGAGGTTTGAAACAAACCAAATTACTGGATGAATTATGCCACATACCTAATTTCCTTAGAAACAGCTGGATAAACTTGATACTCCTTACTAGCTGGTGTAATACTGAAGTCATGTAGAAGATACAGTCGCCCTTTCTAGTTTGGTTACGCTCATTGAAGAGTAATTCTGTGCAAAGCTGGGTCAAGGGAAGGAATTAAAATTTGTCTTGAAATAGGAAGTCCCTCTGCTATTTCCTAGAATGAAATATTACAGGGTTACGGCACTGACACAGCGAGCTGACATGATGCTGCTGAGGTTGATTGGATTATAAAGGGATTAAGTAGTAATGGGATTGGAAGATACTTCTTGAATGAAAAGACATCTGTAGAGGATTTTGAAAGGAAGGTTTATGGGGTTGAGTCAGTTCAGCCTTGTGGTAGCCTTGTGTTAAATCAGTGTGGAGGTTAAAGCAGTGTGGAGGTTGGGCACTGTCGAGAAGAAGCTCCTCCAGCCTGAGAGGTAGAGCACAGGCAGAACCAGGACCTGATCCCTTAATTCAGCGTTCTATGTCGGCTTTCACAGAAACATCCTCATGTGAACTCACTTTACTTAAAAAAAACGACAACCACACAAAGAAGGTATGTGAGGATTTGCTTGCTAAGCAAGGGTGAAAATGTAAATGTCACATAGGAACATGATCACACAGTCTATGTCAGTGTGCACTTTCCTGCTTCTGCCTTAATAGTTGTTAAATGTTTCTAGTATTGCAAAAAATGTTCGTCCCTGCAGCTAGGCCATAACTGCAAGGAGTACCAGAGAACAGAACAACAAAATGCATGCACTGTGTGCATGCTCTTTCTCCCCAGAGAGATTTGTGCGGAGGAGAAACATCCTTTAAATTTCAGATGTAAAACTGTTTAATCTTACCCTGGATTTGCAGTAATCCCAAATGCATTTGTGATTCATTTCAGTTTCAGGATGGAAATATCACACACAGAATCACACAGAATTACTTGGGAGAGAGAGTGTGTAAGGGGTTTCCAAACACTGTTCAGATGGTGGGGTGAGGAAGAAACAGGTAGCTTTTTGACTATGTGGATAGACACCTTTAATTTTGCCTGAATGGAATGATGTCAGCCAGATGCCAGACCTATAAGATGGTCATCAGAAGCCAAGTAAAAGGCAAGTGCAGCTTGTAAGAGACCTTGTGAAGGGGAATTCTTGACTTCTTGTGTGCTTTGTGTGGTCAGTTTTATGGCCAGGAGGAGGAAAATCAAAGTGTCATTTAGTATTCCAGCTGTTTGAGCCTCAGAGTCCATTGAAAGCAGGAACCTCTTCACAGAGACCCGGGTGTGTGCTTTCATTGCTGCTAGCAGCTGTTAACCTTACTCATTCCTTCGTATTTTCTTCCTGTGACCTGCATTTATTTTGCATGGATTGAGTTTGTGACTGGCCAGTTGCGCTGCTGGTTTGTACTGAAAGCTTACTAGGTAGCAGGACAGCATGCATGTCCTCTTCAGGGAGGCGCACACGTGATCAGCCTGTCACTCTCAGTGTTCTTCTGGCAACCAACGATGCGAGTTTCAATTTTTCAAGTCATTTATTTCCTTCTAGAATCATAGCTTGAAATCATGTGCAGTTTTGCCACTGGAGACAAGGTGGCATGCAAGGTTAGCGTTCTTTTCCAGATGCCTCCAGGTCTGATCAATATTCAATATTAAATAGAGGATCACATGAGAATGGGAAAAGTGCTCATCTTCCACATTAGCTGGAGGCTGTCTGTGCTAACCACATTGGCTTCCTACAGAGACTGCTCTGCTGAGCTGTAATCTGGATTACAGAAGTGCTCCATCCCAGATTCAGCTATGTTTTTCACCTCTGTGATGCGCTGCAGGGATGTGTACCATAGGTGGAATGTGTTGTTTCATTAACTCCTCTGGATGTTTCTCTGCTGCGTTATCAGGGTGCTCAGCAGTACTGTACTCTGCACACAGGCGGTTGCTTGTACTCTCGTTGTTCTCTTCCTTAAGAAATACATATTTCTTTGAAAATTGGCCATTACTGACACAACGTGTAAGTGAATAGTGGTGGAAGAACCCCTACCAGGGGCAGACACCTGCATGTAGTGTATAATCAGGGTTTGAGAGCGGCAGGGGCTGAAATCCCTACGCTCTGAGCTATGGCTGCATCTCAGACAGAGCTTCCCACGTACTGTGTGAGTGGTTTTTGGTTTTGATGTGGTGACATTTTGAAACAGCAGCATGCTGACCGATTCTGTTAGTACTTTCTCAGTGATGTGTCCTTATATTACAGAAGGAAGGGTTCACATTATGTGGCTTAGAATTACCTGCCTGTGAAAGATGTATGCATACCTGACCGTCACATGCGCTGTGACTCGTTTGTGAAGCCTTAACAAATAATATCCACTGGTTATTGTGCAGCATTTGTATCTTTAATAATTGAGTCTTAGAAATCTTAGAGAATCTTTGCATAGAAAAGGAATGGGGAACTCTTTGCCACCTTTATGACAGATTGATGTACGGCTCATGTAACCTTTAGGCCAGATGGCTTGCAAGTCTGATGAGCCTGAATTATGCAGAAGGCATGAGGTAGATAGGAAGGAGATTTATTGATCCACCAGCATTTCGTCCACAGTGTTGGTTTCCCAAAACACTGAATAACTATAAAAGGTTTTTAGCTGGATGGAAGCAAATACTTGTTGGCTGTCCAAATAGCAGAAAAATTGCACTTGCATTTCTTCTTTGCTTGGTTAGCTAGTGGAGCATAACGTAGACGTAGTTCTGCTATCCAGTGCCTAGGGCCGTGGCCTTGGCAAGAGGTGGCACAGCAAGGTGCTGGGTGCTCCCCCCGTCCCAGGAAACACAAATACAAACCAAAATCTGGATCGTATGCATTGCGCTTCCCTTTCTGGAGGGGAATTGGGTGCACACATGTAGCTTGGGAGATGCAGAGACGTTAGTGAGGGCTGGCCTGGTTGGTCCTGGTGAGCGAGTTCTGTAAGAGCTCTGCAACTGCAGGCTGCCATGTGTAAGTGATTCTCGGGAGGGAAAAAGAAAAGCACGTCAGCTATGGGTGTAGCTAACAATATGCCTGACACTGCCTTATATCCTTCCTCAAGCAGATCCATTTCTTTCAGGCAATTACCGGCTTCTCTCCCAGATAAGATATAGGTTTATTGAGTTTCCTGCTGTGCAATTGCAGTTCAGAAGAACACGGCTATGCGTATGCAGCCAGGCGATGGAGCTCGTTGCAGGTGAAAGCAGCAGAGAGGTGCTGCAGTGTGGCAGGGTTTGCTGGTCATCTGCATGTATGGGGAGGAACTTGCATCGATTCTACGTTCCAGCCAGACCACTCCTTGAGGCATGCGCAGCTGCAGAATGAATCTCCTTATTATAGAAAAGATGAAGATCCACTGTTAAGTTAAATCAATCTTTTTACAAGTTATATTTTTGTCCTTCAGAATAAATGTTAATTGTATAAAGTGTCAGCACTTGAGAAAGCACAGTTCAGATTTCAGCAGCATTGGATAGAAAGCTGCTGCTTATGGCTTTTGAGAAAGATTATGGAAAGGTAAGAACCCAAAGAGGGGCTCATTCATATGCAGGCACTGTGCTGCCAGGATTAGCATTCCTTCCTCAGCACTTCAGCTGCACCAGTATGTCCTGGTAGTGGTGTTGCTTTTAGAAGGTAAAGACAGTTCTTTTAAAGGACAGAAGACTGTGAAAGGCGAGTGTTGCTCCATCCCTGCTGTGCTTCAATTAAAAGCAAGGCAGTTGCACAGTTTTGTCATATGTTGGCACCCTTATTTTCACGTTGTTATAGTATTCAGTAAGTACAAAATATCTGCAGAATAAGCAATATTGCCCAGAATGTACATGTGACTCATTTAGTCATGTAAGCATGAAATATAATTATGTTTACATTTACAATGTTTCAGGTACTTTAAAAATGAAACACACATGTTATCTTTGCATCGTTTGTCTGATACGAACAGGGCTGGTCCTCTTCCATTGCTTATGATTTGAAATGTTGGAAAAGCACAGCTGTTTTCCCTCGAGAGTATTTTTGCATGGCTAAAGCAGGGATACAGGATTTGCCAGGGATTCACCAGGTTTTGTATGTTTGGAATTGTGTGCAGCACTCCATCTCTCTGACTGTGCCACCATCCCAATTGTATGCACCACACACCCTGGCATCAGTGCGAGAGAAAAGCACGTGCTGCTCTAGTTAAGTCCTTTGGGATGTTAGTGCCTGTGAAAATGAGCGTGCTGCACTGCCTTGAAGTAACTTTGCAAGGCAGAACTTCCAGACATGAACATGACAAGTGTCATCATTATTGCAGCTGTGGATACTGGGTACAGTATTGCTAATCTCAGCCTTCTCTTCATATTTGGAAAAGTGCATGATGTCCATTATTTGTGAATTTTGTGCTGTCAGGAGAGCTGGGAGCAAAAAAGCTGCATGGTCATTGTCTCTCTTTGCCTCCCAGCCCAATTAATTGGTCAGCAGTAAGATAACTGGTAAAAACTGCAAATCTGAATCCTGGTATAATTCCATCCAGCCTTCATGCTACCAACCAACGATCAGTCAGTGCATCTTCTTGTTAGCGGCCGTGCTGGCCCTGCTGCAGGAACAGCTGTTGTGTGCCATAACCCTGAAGAGTCCCCATCGTCTTTCTGTAAATACGAATTAATGGAAGAGTTTTAAAAGCAGTAAATACTGCTCCTGTTTCCACTCAGCTGAGTGTGTTCAAAGATTTTACGTATATCCTTTGTAAATAGCACAATGTTTGCAGTCTGGCAAACGATCCCATGCCACTTGGCTGAGAAGCATTATTGGCTGTGTAAAAAGCAACTTTCCCAGGTGGTGAGCCACCTCCTCCCCAAAAATATCCTGAAATGAGAGGAAGCTAGCAGTTGCCAGTCCCTATTGCTGTACATTTGTGCCAAGTCTGACTGTTGAGCAAGTGGCTCTATGAAACACTAGTGCTTAAGATTGCATGCAAGCCTTAATGTCTAATGAGAGTCATAGAATTGTTAAGGTTGAAAAGAACCTCTCAGATCGCAGAGTGGAACCCCAGCCCATCCTGCCATGCTCACTGATCACGTCCCTCAGTGCCACCCTCCTGTGGTTGTGGAACAAAAAAAAACATCTGCGAAGATGGGAATTGTTGACACCTCTAACGTAGATTGCTTCTGCGCTGTCCTGGTGGGTGAAACCTTTGGTCTGCGTGTGTGGACAGGTGGTCTTATGAGCCACAGTGTGGCCTAGAAGTGGGATAAGCAAATGTGGACTACATTGTTGTGCTCTGTTTAAAAGGGCAGAGGGAAAGCAATGGAATTGAGCCTTGGTTCAGGAGCAAGCTGCCTTGGCTGCTGTGTGCCCTCAAGCCCCCTCCAGGGCCGGCAGGCTGTGCTGAATGTTGGCCATGCTAAAGGTGGCTGTCAGATCATTGGTATTTGCCTATATGTTCCTAATTATACGGGTAATCATTTGAACGTTGCTTAAACTTTTACGTTGGGAATTTGGCTCTTATGAGCCCTGTTTTATAATGAGTTTATTTGCATTCTCTCTATGCCTTAATAAACCACAGTTGAGCGGTTTCAGCTGACTGCTTTGATCACGGTGTCTGGTGGTTCACAAACAGTTCCATTCCCTGTTGACATTTAAAATGCAGCATTGTGGCAGCGTGAACAAGTGCACATTACTGCAGTTTGAGGAATTAGCATCTCTGCTTATTGGAAAATAATGATGAACGACTGTCTCCTGTTCATATGTGGGTGTTCATTAAGGGAGGTCGTGAGTTCAGGGATCCCCTGTGGCATGACCGCATGGAGAAACACTGGCAGTGGGTATCAGTGCTTCATGGCATCTGTTACCATTGATTTTTCTTTTTGATTGACTTGTTTTTAGACTCCAGAAAAGAGGGAGGTAGCAGAGATTTCAATAGTTTGCTTCTGGGAAACTGCAGTTTACGGAACAGTTTTCTAAGGAGGGAAAAAGAGAAATAAAAACAACAAATGAACAGAATTCCTGGAGATTGGAGCTCTTAAGAAGCACTGATCACTGCTGGGTGTCTTGAAACATGTCTGGGCTGCTAGGTAGGTCTGGATCTGAGCCCTCTTGTTCTGGTTCTACCTCTTTTCCTAAAGGCATGCCATTGTGTTCCCTGCCCATATCTTTAACTTGTGAATCCACATCAGCCACCATGACCATCACTGGAAGGGCAGGAAGGCATGTGGGCAAAGAGATGGAAGGGGAAGGGCACATACAGCACAAGTCTGTATGCAAACTGATAGTACTGCTGGTACTGTTCATCACATTCACGTTTCAAATCAGTGAATGGCGCATTCTGTGCGAGGAGAAAGCTTTACAACATCTGGAGCTGAGCAGGAAGAGCGTAAGAGCCTTGTTTTAATCTTGTGGCCTCATTGCTGCATATGTTTGATTGGCTTTGAGCAGCTTCATATGTTAATGCTAAAATGAGCAATGAAACAGCATGAACAACTTAAATTTAAATCACTTAAATGATTAATGTTTAATTTGTTCTTGCAATTAGCTCATTCCCAGTGGCAGTGGCAATGGTTCCAAGACTTGTTTGTATCACTGAACTGTGTTTGCTGCCATAAAGTGCAGTGAATGCTGTTGTGTTGTTGAGTGAAGATCAGCTTGATTCTGCCTGTGGAGCAAGGCTGCTCTGCTCACAGTACTGTTTTCTAGATGGGAGCAGGTTCACAGATAACTTGGTAGAGATTTGCATGATCTGTTTGTTGTTGGGCAAGAAAGGGAATCAAAATACTGACACCTCAGTGTAATGTCTGAAATCTCTTTTAGAGCAGTCGATTTTTTTGTTTTTTTCTCAACCTTATAGCTTGGTGATTGTTTCTTAGATGGTAAAATCGTTATGTGTGCACGTTTCGTGCTTACTAACGAATTTTAGGCACTTTGAGCAGCCAAGGATCATTTATTCTCATGCAGGAAGAGGATGGCAGGTTCATGGTAGCAATTGCAGGGACTTAAAATGCAGATCATGCCAGATGAAAAGATGCGTCTGTGAGTTGTGGTGCCCATGGGAGCCATTTTCTTCAGCGTGTCATTTTATTTTCTAATAATTGGATGCTATCATTGATTTGTGCTGTATGCCACCTGGTATCTTACTTAAGCACCATGTTTACTGTCTCAGACCACACAACCTTGCTCATTTGGGCAGTCTCCTGGAAGTTGGCTTCTTTGCCTATATGAGGCAGCAGTGCTTAAGGAAAATGCCCCTGCAGCTCAGGGCCCTCCGAAGAAAACCCTTAGCCGTTTCACGTGTGCTCTGTGGCTCCAGCCATTCTCACAGTGCTTTCTGTCTATGCAGAAATACAGCTCTTGCTCTAACACAATAATAAAAAATAATGTCGGTATCTTGGAGCTATGAAGTTATGCATTTTACCTTGGTTGAGTAAGTTTCTGTCCTTGTAGGGTGCCCTTTTTTATCGGGAAGGGTAAAGATGAGGCTTTTAGTGCAGAAATCAGTGGACTTCGTTGTGGAATGAAAAGAGCATTTCTTGATGCAGTTTAGTCACCTTCATTACTTGCTTTTTGAACCTGTGAAAAGTGGAAAGTGATTAGCCATCTAATTAACATGCCATCGTACTTGTTAATCACAAAATTTTCAGTAAGTCACTGGAAGGTTGGCTGCGTGCTGCCTGTGACAGACAGCACAGTCCAGTTGTATAAACATTGATTTGATCAAAGAAGAGCAGGATGAGCAGGGACAGAGCTCTCACAGCTGAGCAGTTCGAGAGCGGCTGTGGCAATCAAGGCCCCAGATTTATGTGGATCTAAATAATTTCAGATACGGCTAAATGAAAAGTTAATAATAAAAAGGAATTCAGCTGTGAAATGAACTCCAGCCATGAGCTAAGCCACAGTTTCCCTGCTTTAAGACCAGGCTGCAGCAACCACCTCTTTTTCTCTTTGTGTTGTAAATCCTTATTTATGTATTTATAAAAGATGGAGGCCTAAGGAGATGACCTGAGCTTGCATGCTCTTATTTTCCCCTCTTGCAGTAATTTCAGGAAATACAAACAAATAATCTTTACAAGGTAACAAACAGAAATGTATTCGGTTTACAGGTATTCTGTTTCAATGTATGCATTGCCTGAAGCTGCATTTGGTCACTGAAGTAGAAACCCCCGTGAATAAAACTAGAAGGAATGGCTGGCTTTGTCACATCTAACACCAGTGCTTTCTCGCAGTCTGCTACGAAGGAGAAGTGTAGGTACAGCATTGCCTTGTTGCACTGCTGAGATGGGCACCTTACCTTGAGCTGGGCTCCTCCCCTGCCGGCTTTCAAGGTCACTTGCATTCATTTGGACTTAATGAGCTTTGCAAACCAATGCAATCAATATGAGCTCACTTGCTTATCTACTGCCAAGGAGCTCCATGTACAGTTGCCATTCAGCGTTACTTTTCTGAGCCAGTTTAATGCAAAAACAATGCATCTTGTCAGAGGGGAAAAGATGAGGAAAGAAGCAATCACTGACTAATTGGTAGCAGTTTTCTGCCTTTTATTTACCACTCTGACAGTGTGCATCTGTTCAGCAATATGCAAACGGTACCGTTACACACGAAGAACAAACACAGACAGTTGATGCTGCCAGACTGGTGTATATTGGCAGCGTTCATTTTTCAAGTTACCTGGCAACTGCTGTAGGCAGACTTAATTAAAAATGCCATGCATCTCTTTAAAAATACATTTATGATCTCAAATGACCAACTCCAAGATCATTCTCTTGGCCTGATTCTTAGCCAACTGGGCTAAGAGTGAGCTGATTGAAAACCACCCAGTGTATTGGAGTAGATTCCTAACAGTAGATTCCTGCAGGCTTTCTCCATGGTCCGTTTTACACGTGTCATAAGTCAGCCCAGCTCTGGTTGGCAGAGCAGGTCTAGCGGCATCAGCACATCGTGGTCTGTGCACTCCTTATAATTAAAAGCTAAGCATTTGTAGTGCCTGTAGTTGTAGTCGCAGCCCAAGTGCTGCGTTCTCCCTCCCCTGGACTGCCAGCTCTGGCATTTTATAAGAACCTCTCAGCCAACTTAATTAAATAATCAAGGCTGCTGCTTCCTTCTCTGTAGCTTGTAGTGTGGTGCATTTATTCTTCTTCTCTGCACTGTTTTCTACAACTGAACAAAGCAGTAAAAACAGTAATTAGTGCTCTCTAATTGGTTACAAATAATCACATGACAGACTTAGTGTCAAAACAACAACACAAAGCAATCCACTCTTTGAAAATCCTTCAGACTCCCAGCACTGAGGCATTCAAAGTGGGGAGTAACACTGCAGTAGTGTACCTCAAAAAGCACATGCTGAACATTTTTTTTTTACACTGATGCCTAAATGCACGTCTCTTCCAGGTCTGTTCTCCCCATCTGTAGTACCAGTGGAGTCACTGCACGTGTCCCTAACTCTGTGTTCAGCCCGCTTTCTACACACCAAATCCGCTCTTGGTGCCGCCACGGCAGCGGTTTCTTTGTCTGCCGAAGGGACTCCTCTCTTGCAGCCTCTAAATTATTAATGTTGCTGCTGCAGGGTGCTGCCAGGAGATGGCAGCCGGGAAGTTTGGGGAGCCCCAGGCGGTTGGCACAGGGTGCAGGTGGCAGGAGCTGTACTAAGTGGCCTGCAGCCTTCCCTGCTGCCTGAGGGCAGGACAAAAGGGTGCTCTGCTGCAGTCCCCGAGCAAGCAAGCAGATGGGTAGGATGGATGAAGAGGAGTGCTGAAGGTGAGGGGTTTACCCTCTGGTTCACCGTTTGTCATCTTTTTGTTCTTACTTGAGCCCTGGAAAATGGGTGAAAATGTCATTTGGAGTCTCCTGCTTATGAAATGAATGGATAAGTAGTGGGGAAATACACTTCATGTTTTATTCTTGCATACTGGCTTCGATGCCGTGCAGTGTTAATGTATTTTATTGACATATAGCATTCTCTGTGATTCCTGAGTGATGATGAGATAATAGAGAGTCAGGTCTCTTTCCACCCACCCCAAAGTGACAAATACAACCCTTGGCAGAATTCTCAGCTTGCTCATTTGCCATAAAGCCCTTGAGAAATCTCTGGTGTACACGAAACACAGCTGCAACCAACAGCTACATTCCTTTTTTCTTTTTTTCTATTTTTTTTTTTAACAGAAAGGATGACAGTGCTTGCTGAATTATTTAATGCTATAGGGATCTTATAAATTGATATACTGGTAAGTTGGTAAGATTTGACACATTTATTTTTTTTAGTCTGAAAGCATATGTGATAGTTTACCGTGGTGTACTAGGAACAATAATGCAGAGGCAGAGGGGCTTTTTTCCTCTCTTCACCCTTGTAGGTGCTAACACTGAATCACCAGTCGTTTTGGCTATTGTATGGGGGAGGGAATACTGAAGTCAGCAGTAAGTCATAGCTACAAGGCATCATCTCAGGTTAGAGCTGTTTTATTTTTCCTGAATACAGTGATTCAGAAGGAAGTGTGCCCAGGATGGTTGGCTCAGCTCCATTGCTCTTCTAGGGTAAGACAGCCCTGAGGGTATCCTACCACAATGGGATTTTATTCTCAGTAGCGGAGCTGAGATTTTCTTTGCTTGGCATGAATATCACTGTAGCCTTGGCATGTTTCCCTGCCAAGTCAGTGCCCTGACTTGTCTGCAGGCTCGTGTGCTGGTGTTAGCCCCCCAGCCCTTGCACTGGCTGTGTTTCATGGAATCACAGAATGATTCAAGTAGGAAGGGACCTTTAAAGGCCATCCTCTCCAACTCCTCTGCCCCAGATGAGTGCCTACAGTTCCACGAGATGGTCAGAGCCTGGCCCAGCCTGCAGTAGTGCTGCAGGTGTTGGCAGATATTTGGGCACCTTTTTGTTAAAAGGAGCTTATTTCTCTCTTTTTTTTTAAATTTGCATAGAAATATTTGTTTGTGGTTGTCTACAAAACTTTTTGTCAGCATGAACGTGAGATGATTGAATTTGAAATTACGGAAGATTTGAATTACAGAAGAAATGATAACTTGAGTCTTCTCAAGTTATCATTTCTACCAAGTACTGCTGGGTATGTGCCCAGCAGTACAGATTCTGGGAGGATGCCTCAATCACTCAGTAAAGAAAAACCTAAGAGGGATATTTCAACCCAGGAGACTCGTAGAACATCTCTGTATTTTCTATAGAAAGGTTTTTTCTCTGTAACATTATCAGCAGCATTACGTTCCCAGGATGTCCGGTGCTATACACACACCAGTACGTTCATACTGACTTAATAAAACAGCTTTCACTGTGCCTGTGCGTGACCTCTGTGATCTCATCTTGCTGAAGACTGTGGGGCAGGGAAGTGCACTGTATATCCTTCCCCCGGCCCCAAGGGGATAACTGCATCCATAGCTCTTGCTTGGTTTTACTCACACTGAAATGGTCAGAGATGAGCAGTTTGTTCTCGAAATGGATGGGAGTGTGGCTGCAGGTGAATACCGAGCTGTAAAAGCGAATTTGAGGTGTTAGATGGTTTCAGATCACCACAGGGATGATTTGGAGCAAGATCGGGAAGGCACAAAGTGCCCTCTGCTGGAGCAGGGAGAAACCCATACAGCCAGGTAATACCTGTCTAGGTGATTGCCTGTACCTAACGAAGTGATGTTAATGATGCAAGTCATTGGTGTGGCAGCCAAACCAGCCCTGGAATCAGTGCTAAAGGCTTGTGTATTTTGTTTTACTTAACAAAGAGAGTCAGCCAGCTGGAATGTTTTTCCTCCAAAAACATGATTGCAAATGATTGCAAACAATTAACTGTTTCACAGCAACAGTAATGAAAGGAGAGGTACCACTTCTTTCAAATTTCTTATTTAATGGTGCCATCATTTCAGTCTTCAATCCAAATGCTTGGAAAAGGCTAATCCAGAGCAGAACTCCTGTGAATGCTGTGCTGCCAGATGCTATTCCCATGCAGCTGGATTCATCATGCGGATTTTATGGCAGTGCAGGTCTTGGGACAATTAAGATGTCATTTCATTGAAGGTAGGTGTCGCATGTGATCTGGGATATCTACTAAATCCTGCCTTATAAACCCACTTTCTCTTCCTAAAGTTGGCTTATATGGGTAGAGTAATGTTCACTGTGGGTCTTAAGCAGTGTTTGCTGTGTGCCTATTTTATAACAAGTGAATGCATGATGTGACAGCGCAGGATCTTGGAAACTTTTGCCTGTTATACTGCATGTTCTGTGAAGGTGTGCTTGAAAAGCCGTGCCAGTTGATGTTGATATCCACTCTGTTTTCTGGCTGTTGAAGGAGAAAGTGCCAGATCTCAGCATCCTGTTGTAGCTCATTAGCAATGGGGAAATAAGCAGCGCAACTGCTACAGAATTCTGGGCACTTGGAGGGAAAAATGGCATGCAAGAGCCAAACCCACATCTTTCATATTTATGAGCATTTGAGTTAACACAACAGGCAAGGCCAAAATATGTTTCTTGATTGTTTAAATTCCTTCTGTTCCCACATGAGAAAGCATGCAAACAGCAGGATAAGTTGCTTAAAAGCAAATCTTTGTAGATGAGTTGAAAGCAGACCTTGGTAACTTCTCAGTACAGTTGCTTAGTGTTTTGCTTTCCAGGATTGTGGTGTTTCTTTTATGGCAAGGCACTGTCTCACAGCCAAAGCTCGACTGAGCAAAAGGCACTGAGCAGAGGGGTCCCAGTGAGGATGACTGTCTGAAGTACACAGAGATGTTAGTCCTGCTCTGGATCATATCCATGAGTCTACAGGTAGGTCATCTGCTCTGGCCTGGGTAACGAGAATTACAGAATTGTTGAAAGGTTTGGTTGGAAGGGACCTTTGAGATCATCTAATTCCAACCCCCCTGCTATAGGCAGGAACACCTCCCTTTAGCCCAGGTTGCTCACAGCCCCATCCAGCCCGACCTCTAGTGCCTCCAGAAGGGTGAACTGACCCTGCTGGCACTTAAACCTGCGGCTTCAAGGAGTATTCTACGCTAGATTAGATCACTAAGCTATTCCTTCTGCTTGTTTATGCTAAAAGGGACACGTGAGTGCAAATACTGTTGTTAGGTATATACTCTAACGTTGAAAACCGTGTGTTTCTGAGTTTGCGTTATCAGCCACCTCATTTTTGGAAGGTAGAGACGTGCTGCTCAGGAATGCCGTACAGTTGCTGGGAACAGGTAATAATTCAGGAACGTTTGTCACTGTGCAGCAATATATTCCTGGAATAGCTTTGTGAAACGCTCCTTTCTGTTTTAAATACTGGTATTTCAGTCATTGAGGCCGTGCTGTCTTGCCTGTTGCTGCAGGTACCCGGTGCCGTGTGCTGACAGCAGGGGGCAGAGTAGGTTTATGTATTAAGGGAAGAAAAATCAGTGCAGGAGAGGAGTCAGTGGCTTTTTTTCGTTGTTCCAAATGTTCGTCCTATTGAAAGAGATGATAGCAAGTACTTCTCTGTTTAAATCTGCTGTGCAAGCAGAGGGCTCAGCATTTCGCAAGCTCCACTGCTTTCTTAGATCCTCTCTTATAAAGCAGATAAGGCAGTTAATATATAAGTTTGTATTTATTTAGATTGATTCGGGATCTTTTTATTAACTGTTTATTTAATTTTAGCCACCCAATATGGCTCTGGCAAGCTCTCAGCATACTTCTGGCTGCCTTGACTGTCTAAAGAGACTTTTGGCAGGGTCCTAGGTCTGGGATTTGCACGCTTTTTCCATCCTAACAAGCATGCTTGAGGCGCCTAACCATACTTAGCAAATAAAAAAGGAACAAACTTTGCTTAACCATGAAAGGAGTAGGAAGGGGATCTGTTGCTTCCATTATTACCTCTGCACGCCTTGGTCTAATTTTGACTTTGATGCTGAAGAAATGGCAACCTGATTCCTATTGCACTTAAAGGCACAAAAGCACCTTAACTGCCTTTAATTATTGCTTTGTTTCTTTGAAAGAAGTAAAGCAGCTTTAATGGTACAGTTGTAGCATTTTTTGAATATCTGTGGTTATCTGACCAGGTAACACGTTTCTTCTGGAAGAGTCTGGAATATTATAATATTTTATTGTTAATGTATATATAAATGCTAGCACTGAGCATAAGTATTTTCTACTGAGGATTCAGTGCTCCTGGCCTGAGCTTCTTGTTAATCTATTGAGCCGCCACCTAGGGAATATTCTCACAGGTCTCACCAGAGCCGTGAAGAGAAGCTCACAGGCTGCACCTGTAAGAGCTGAGCTTAAGCTTGAGTTTTCTTAGGGCTGGCTGTGGGTTTCCCCACTCATGTGATGTGCAGGCAGAACACTGACTGCTTTGTTTGTAGCTGACCCCAACAGAATGATCGGTGGCATTGCTAAGCCAGTGGCGATGGATAACCTTCATTTAGAATACCATGTTGGAGACTCTGTATGTGTTCTTTATATGGAAATGTTTATACAGTATAAACTACTGCTTAGTAAAGCAATTCTTTTTCATCTGGACAGTCTCTGCATACAATGCATCATGCCAGACAATAGATGAAGTGTTTTAATGGTGGTAAGCAGTGTGTGTCTGTATGTATATACGTGTAAAAATATATACATATATTGATCTATATACACACACATGTGGAATGTCCTTTGGTTTCCTGCCTTTTAAGGGGCGATTCTGTCTCGAGGCTGCCTACCACCAGTAGGATGCTTAGCTCCTGCACTTCAACGCCCAGGAGCTCCGTTTTTGAAATGGGAGGAAGACAAATTGCTTGCATGTTATGAATGGATTGACCTGTTCTCTAGAAACTGTAATAAAAACCCACACGTTTTGCTAAGTGTTGCAAAAGCACGTGGGAAATCACTTGGAAACTGCTATGGTGTACATAGCAGCTGCTTCAAACACTGCTACTGACAGTGAGTTCCTGAAGACAACCTTTCAAATGGCTGCAAATAAAATTGCAGTAATCCTTGTTGTTTGTTCCTACATATGTGATGAGAAACTCTACCCTAACTCCGCTAGCTGTGCAGCGCTCTTAGGGACAAAATGAAGGCTGAGGCAGCCTGGCAGAATGTCGGCAATATTTATAATTATCGTGTAAATAATTTAGTCTAGATGATATTCCAACACTTCCCTTTCACTTGACAGTAAGATGGAGTATTGAAGAGCTGCCTGTCTCACAGTTCTCCTTCAGGTAGCACTCCTATATTAATTTTATTCAACAGCTGCTTTCTAATCTTGCATTGTTTTATAAGTGTGCTTAGTTCTGATTTACAAAGTCAAAATAAGTCTGGCTTAAAGATCTCTACTGCGGGTGTAAGTAGTCGGAACTGCTCCTGTGGAGCCATAGCCACCAACTTCTATCCATAGCACTATGTGTTCCACTCTGGGTGTTTTTAATTTGAAAACATAAAATAACCCATAAAATGGGTTTTATGGAGCTCTCTCACTCCATGGATGTGCTGCCTTTGTGCTGGCCTCAGTGCTGATGAGTCTGCATTTGTTCATCATACCTGACCTTGCACGTCTGCACTAGCGTTGGTGCAATATGCTGCTCTCCAGCTGGTTCTAACAGGGGCTCTGGCTGGTAGCAAACTGGATGTGAGTTAGTAGTGTATCCAGAGCCAGCAGGGCTGACAGCGTGTGCTGCAGCACAGGAGTGCAGCAGGGAGAACCACGTTACCCATGCCGGGTGTCTTGCAGCAAGGAGAGGAATGCTCGCTCCTCTCGCACCTTGCTCCGTGTTCTGTCTTTCTAACAGCTTCATTTCCTTTCTTTCCAACATATCTCCCAACAAAATGCTTTCCATCATTTCAGGCTAATTTTAGCCTCTTATCATAGTTATTTCCCTGGGTAAATAGTTTCCTGAGCGTGCTACAGAGGGCAGAGGCAGGGCAACAGCCCTGCCTCAGCTGGGTGGTGCTCTGGAAATATAAACAAAGCTGTTTGTGGATGGAAAAAATATTTCAGGAGGAGCAAATATTGCCAGTTTGTATAACTGCCATTGGCTGTTTGCTTTTTGCTGCTGTTTTTCTTTGTTTTCCCCTTACTGTTAATTTGTGGACACAGTGCCTCTTATCAAAGTGTATGGAGGGAGAAGGTTGGAGTAGTGTGGGTAGCAACTGCGGCATGGACCATTGGTTGTATTTATGTGATATGACATTTTGTATGAAAAAACTCATGTAAGTGGGTGGAAACAAAGAGTGGACACCATGCACAGCAGAAGTATGGGAGCTCCAGCACCCGTTGTTCCTATGTTTGCAAGCACGCCATCCCATACGTGCCAGTCCATGAGATATTTGTTATGAGAAGTGCATTCCTTCTACTTTCTCACTGAGGTTTATTGAAATGCGTATGATATGTCAAACTCCTATATAAAGGGAAGAAAATACATAATATGTGTGCATATGCATATTGCTCAGTTTGCTGGATTAGAAATGGTGCTTGCCTGCTGCCCAGACGCTTATCAGAAAGTGCCTGGTAAATTCTTTTGAGCTGACAGGTCTATTGAATTGGGCATTAAGTGCTGCCCATGAAAAATGAGTTTTCAAACTAAAAGATGCGAGTCCATGGGAGATTGCAGCGAGCAGAAGTGGAGTTGTGAATATGACAGCAGTTAATTTGATCGTTGTTGTCTTTGAAGATCCCTTGAACCAATTTAACTGCAGGTGAAGTTATATTTGGGAAGAACTGGAAATCAGATCTTCAGTGTCTGTTAGTTCCAATGAAAATTTGGTTATTCAGCAAAGCATGGCTGAGTTTGCGCTGTAGAGAGATCTTCCTGCTCAGTGATGATAGCTGATTATTTCCATATTTAAACTGCAACTTTTGTTTTATTACTGTCTGAATTTTAGTTTGATGTCAGTTGTGTAAATGTTATACTTTTATCCTGCCTAAGGGGCTGGTGTAATATTACTGTAATTCTTGTCTTTTCAGAGTACAGTGGCATCTTTTAGCACAGCACAAGGAGCTCCAGTCCTATTTGGTTTCCCCTCCTTCCCCTCTGGTCATGCCTCTGAGTTATGCCAAGCACCTACTATCAAAAATTAAGGCTTAAAGCTCACAATATTTTCTTGGGGTTTTTTTTGTGCTTTATCTATTGCATTTTTAATGGTAGATTTCACTTATTAATTTTGTCTTTTATTCTACCAGATATAATAGCATATTTTACCTGTCTTGACTTAATGAAGTAGTGATAATTATTTATAAACAATTGTTGAGTGGAATTGTTGAGGTATTGCTTCTTTGCCTTTAGGCTGGATTTGTGGGTTTGTTAGGCTGGTGTAGGTTTCTTCAGTTTCAGTATTTGCTGATTTCTGGTGTTTTTTTTCTTTTCTACATTCCAGTAGATGAAATGTATGAATGCTGTAGAAACACAAGCCATACCACTGTCCTTACATGTTTTTGATCGCAGCATGATTATGGCTTTCAGGGATTACTGCTTGTAAAATGTTGTTGCTCTTACTAATGAGAGCATTTGTAGTAAGATGATCCTCGTTCTTTGGTGCCGTCCTCTGCTCACAGAATCCCTGCAGGTGGGTTGGGTCAGATTGCTTTTCTTACTGATCTCCTTGCAGTAGAAGTACAGCCGAGGAAAACAATTTCATTCCCTACTGCTGCCTCTTCTAGCTTACAGGAGCACAAAACTGCTTTGGCAACTTGGTGCTTCAATTCTAAATCTCAGTCCCTCCTGTACACTTCTTGGGTCAAGCATGTCAGACGTTATAGATCCTTAAAACATATGATGTCTAATGGCAAGAAACTACAGAGGGCTCACTTTTCAAGTTGCTTTTAATAGTTACGATTTTAGTTCTGTGCAATGATAAGTTTCTGTTGTAGCATCATGTGCTGAATGGCATAATTAAGGCCATTAAGGGTGGGTTGGGTTTGTGAGGCCATTGGCTTTATGGAGAAGACCAGTGCTGATTTGCATGACCATGATCAGCAGAATTTGCTTCTTTATGATTTCCTTCTAGAAGTTTACTTGTGTGCCTAGAGATGGGTTGAGTTGAACCTGGGACAGCAAATTAAATGCCAGATCACTTAGGAAGTACCACAAACAGACTTGAGGCTTCCCCTCCTGCTCCAGTCAAACTGGGACCATCTTTTCAAAAGCTCTAATAACCTTATACATTTGATTCTTTGCTGTTTGTCAAAGTTACACTCTAAATCACCTTCTTGATCTCAATTTCCCCACCCTGGTTCGTCACCATGGGTGAAGGGTGAGAGATTGATACTGACATAGGTGTACAGTGAGGTTGAGAGGGATGTGATCACTTGTGATGTCTGCACAGCGGGTGGAACATATTCTCAAAGCAGAGAGAAGACAACCCCTCAAAACCTATCAGGACAAAGCAAATCCAGAACGATCTTGATTTTACTCCAGCGTAGGCAACTCCACACAGCGCATTGCACTTGTTTTCTTACTGAGCCCCAGGGGGGCACACTCTTTCAAAAAGAGAAGGTGATCAGGCCTTGTGTTCCATCCTGGTATCTGCTCTGATTTCACGGATCACTACGGGGCTACAGATTCCTTCAAAATTCCAGTATTAAAGCAAAGCTGGTCTTCTAGGCTCTGGACTGCTTGTGATTGCTCCTGCTAAACCCTAGTCTAAAATAAATGAGTTTAAATTTCAAAACGCCTAGAAAATCCTCATTCTTTTTAGCATGTGACTCAAGAGCTGAACTCACCTAACCGGGTCAGAAGGCAAAGGTTCACCACCAAAGTGGTTGGATGTAAATAAAGTGGGGGCTGTCAGGTACTACTTGACATTTCTTTTCATCACGTGAGTCCATGATTCACTCTAAGAGTGTGCTGCAAGGAGATGATAGGCACTTCAGAACAGAGAATGGAGGAGAAAAGCTCTCAGCTTTCCTGCTCTATCGACTGCCCCGTTCTGTCTTTCAAGCAGGAATGATCAATTTTAAAGAAATGTACACTAAGTACTGAAAGAGTTTCATCTGTGGAATTTCAGATATTACAGGCCTTGCCATTAGACTGATTGCCATCCGTGCCCTTGCCCTGGGAGAATTCAAAGCTGATTTGGAAATGGTGTTGTGTAAGCTGCATCCAAAGGCCTGTCCCTGGTTCACTTTGACTGACATCTGAGTATCAGTGGGGTTCCTTCCAACGGATTCATACCATATTACTTTTGCTTTTGCCTTTTTTTTTTTTTTTTTGATACTGTATGATACACAGACATTGTTGTGCAGGATAGTTTGTATTTCATATCACAAAGAATTATTTATTTCCTCTATTTCACCTTAAAATGCTGCCGAAGGGAGTTGTTAACTTCTAGGTCTACATTTTGCACTTGCATTTTCACATGATTAAACATGCCAAGCTAAAGAGTGGTGAGAATCACATCAGTGAGCAGAACTGCAGTGAATCTGCCTGTTTGTGTCTCCATTTATTTTTCCTTCAGCACTAATCCCACTCTAAAACTCTAATTATGCCACTGCTAATGGAGGCTGACAATTAGGGACTTTATTGCTGATTTGCACTAGTGCATGTCTCTTCCTCAGAGCATGAGCAACAAATGGCACTTGTCTGGAAGGAAGCCGTTAGTCAGGAGAGTCACTGCTGCCTTTGCCCAAAGACAAGCAGCTGTATTGTGCAGAATGCAACGCTGCCAGCAAGCGGTTGGAAGAGGAGCTGCCTTGGCCTGGTGTAGGAGCTGGAGGTTGCAACATGCAGGAGGTTTGTGCAAAGGCTTCAGCCCAAAGAACAGCTTGGGACGAGGCCAGCACAGGCTTTGAACTAAGGTGCTGCTGTGCAGTCCAAAACCATTGCTGCCTCATTTTTCATTTTCTAGATTTGCCTGTGAAAAACATGTTTTTCAATGTATGCCATTTAGTGCATCGAATTTACTACTAGGGATGTTTAAACCAAAAATGCCCTATTGTAAAGAGAGAATATTAGTGTGTCAGGATGATCTTTGCTTCTTACTACTACAGAAAATAATAACAGATAATAGAAAAGCGTCTGCCTGTATCTGCCTTGGTATAATGGCTATCTAACATCAGAAAGAGCTAGATATTTTTATTAATATCTAGTAATGCTCTTGACTGTTTTCTTACTAAAATCAGCGCTGCGGTTATTAAGCTAGTGTATCACTACAGATGGATTTTTTGGCACTGTTTATTCACAAGCAAGTTGTGGGAAATCAAATTAGCAACAATTCTGCTTCTGGGAGAGAAAAGAGTTTTGAAGCTGACTCTCAGTAAGCACAGTAACTGAAGCCAAGTTTTCCCAAGCTGTCTGAGCCTCCTGTGCAACTTCCAAACACAAACACCAAAGCAAGGGAGGTGCTGCACTCCAGGATAGGGGATCCCAGTAAGGGAAGCCCTCCTTGGTGCTATAGTTTGTGCCTCATGTTGCAGGATGTGTGGTCTGAGTGAGCTTTCCAGCAGCTTCCCAAGCACTTGGGAAGTACGGAAAGCCTCTGAATACAGCCACATGAGAGGTGTTTGCTCAGGGCATGCTGATGTTTTGTGGTCAGTATGTGACAGAGGATGCTTTGAGAGAGGGGAGCTTACAGTGCTGTTCTTCTGCTAAATATTAGACGTGAAAACCTTATGTTTCCTAAGGCTCGTTACCAAGCCAAGGACAGTAGTAGAGGCCTTAGATAAATCTACTGCAGTATAAAAAAAGGAAATGGCGATCCTCCCGTACCTGTTTTCAACACTTTTAATTAACAATTCTCATTCAGTTTGGCAATCTGCTTAGTGTTTAAACCTTGCATGCAGTTTAACAAGACAGATGCAAACCAGAATGATGGGACAAGCAAAGTTGTGTTCCTGCCTGCTGCCAACATTTTTGTTTTGCAAACTGGGTCTCTTTGCCTGAGTCCCTCATCATGTCCTGAGAAGACCTTGCTCTAGATTTTTAAAAGTTTTGGTATGTGTTCTTCCTGTGGCACGTGCAAGTATTTCCATTAGGGTTAATCAATCAGCCCTGAACAGCAAATGCTTTTACTGTGAATGGAAGTGGTGGGTGTGCAAGGAGGACAGAACTGCTGTGAAAGCAGCACAAGCATCCTGAGGGACTACAGCAGGGTATTTGCTGTTTGCTAACACCCCAGACTCATCTGGGGTTAGTTTTGAATGGTTGCCCTTTGATATACAGAGGCAGAAGAGGAATTTTTGAATTAATTCAGTTGACCAGATGAAGAAAAGACTCTTGTCTCAGCTACTAAGCTCTTTAGCTGGGGTCTCAAATGAGGGAGAGATTTCCAGTGGAGCTTTTTTTGGGTTATGTTAAGCTGAGACATCATCTGAATGTTAGGTCCTTTTCTATTCAGGAAACACTTGTGCACTGTTTCTCTTGTATAGTTTTATCATGAGGCTCCTTGAATTATGCATGAATGAATAAGCAGAAATCTCAAACATGACAAATATCTGTTAAGGACCATGAGAAAACCCTCTGTCATCTTAAATAGCGAGTCCTTAGAATGGGATATACTGTGTGGAGGGAAAAGTCACTGACTGAGGTTAGGGATGACAGTATTGTCACTAATATCTTAACTGCATTGACAAAAGAGTTTCTTGTTCGTTCACAGCTAATGGCAGATGCTGGTATTTTGTGCTGATCACAGCATGTGAAATGTTTCACTAGAGAGGTTCTGGGTAGAAAAGCAAATATTTAGAAAATGTACTATGTTTAGAAAACAAACAAAATGGGAGTATCTTATTGAGCCTCAAAATCTAATCTGTCCTGAGAGCCTTTTCCAATAAGCTTCATAGAATCGTGCAATGGCTTGGGTTGGAAGGGACCTCATGGGTCATCTAGTTCCAACCCTCTGGTGTGGACATTCAATGTAAACTGTTCAAGAGAGATGAGATATTAATATTTCTGTGAGTACTTTGGATTTTCTTGCATTTTGGCTGCAGTGATGATTCTCTATGGGATATGGCAGCACATGAAGGCATAAATCAGCTTTTCCAAGCTTCCAGGTAGAGTGAAGGGGGGAGAGATAAGAAGCTTTTTTTTCTGTGTTTTTCCTTTGTCTTGCCTAACTGGCCACATATGTTTCAAATCTACTTCACACATTTGAATATAAAGAAAAATACGCATTAGGAGTGTTCAGCTATAATTAACAGCAACATCATGAGTCACTTATTGTTTGCAAAGGCACTGAAACATTTATTAATGTCACGTTTTACTAATTATTTAAGAAAGGATAAGTTTAATATCTCTGAATTATGATCCCTACATGCTGTTGACTCATTTGGTTTTGATGAGTATTGACTTGCATGGAGTTAGGCTGTGTCAAGAGCTCTGGCTTGAATCTCATGCAGTACTTGTATATATGCTTAATTTTAGCATGGGAAGTTACAGAGGGATTTAATCTTATTCACACATTTGTGATTGCTGTGTTAGTATAGGACATCATGCAGTCCTAATTGGAAGGATGTTCATTAGGTATATTTTATTAATACATAATCAACACCATAAATACAGTGACCTTTAAGATAATTGTCATTTTCATGTTTTGATTCATTACTGCATCTTTCTCTTGTTTGTTCATCAGGCATGAAAATGTATGCATTTCTTTGCTTCTAGATGTCGAGCAACATTTCATGGGTTTTATGTTGATTTATAAAGGATTTTTTAGAGAATCTTCTACTTTCTCTGACGAAAAGCAAGAAGTTATAGAAGGATGGTACTAAGCACTTTCATTGGTGAAGCAGTCCCTCAATAATTATCTATTTCTTTTTCCTGAGAAGAAAGAGCTAGTGACTGGTTGTCAATGACAGGAGGAGTGGACTTGATGCTCTCCAGAGGTCCCTTTCAGCCCCTTCAGTTCGGTGATTCTGGGACAGCTGAAGAACACAGTCTGTCAAGTATGTGAGGCATGAATGGAGGCCTCTTGGAGCAGCCCTTAAGTTGCAGCAGTTTCAGAAGCAATATGTATCAGGAAGGACATTTCGTAACATGATGAAACCAACCTGAAGGGTGTGTTGTTCAATTTCTTAAAACGTGGAGCTTCCATTCTTCTGATCCATTCTTTTTACCTTTTTACGTTAAGCATGCATGAACCCAAAGCAGGGAAATACTTGAATTATAGGGCCAAGGCGCCTTTTTATTTCCAATCTCCTAATCACAGAATCACCAAGGTTGGAAAAGATGACCTACAAGATCATCCTGTGCAACCATCCACCCATCACCAATAGTTCTCACTAAACCATATCCCTCAACACAACGTCGAAACATTCCTTGAACACCTCCAGGGTTGGTGACTCCACCACCTCCCTAGGCATCCATTCTGGTGCCGGACCACTCTTTCAGAGAAGCAGTATTTCCTAACGTCTAGCCTAAATCTCCCCGGTGCAGCTTGAAGCCATTCCCTCCAGTCCTACCACCAGTTACATGAGAGAGGAGGCCGACCTCCAGCTCACTACAACCTCCCTTCAGGAAGTTACAGAGAGCAGTAAGGTCTGCCCTGAGCCTCCTCTTCTCCAAGCTGAACAACCCCAGCTCCTTCAGCTGCTCCTCATAAGGCCTGTGCTCCAGACCCCTCACCAGCTTTGTTGCCCTTCTTTGAACCTGCTCCAGGGCCTCAATGTCTTTCTTGCAGCGAGGGGCCCAAAACTGGACACAGCACTCGAAGTGCAGCCTCACCAGAGCTGAGTACAGGGGGATGATCACTGCCTGTTCCTGCTGGCCACACTGTTTCTGATGCAAGCCAGGATGCCATTGAGTCCTGGCTACACTGCTGGCTCATGTTCAGCCAAGTCAATAGCCCCAATTCCATTTCATCTACACAGTCTTCCAGCCACTCTGTCCCAACCTTGTAGCATTGCCTGGGGTTGAATGTGCATCGTTTCCAAACTTGCAATTGATTGTAGATCTCATTTTATTAAATCACTGCATTGTCTTTCCTAACGGAGAAATTAGTGTACAGACTGTCTGAGTCAGCAGACACGTTTCTTTGGATGTAATTTCTGTGAAATGAAAGGGCAGCTCTGCTGGTAGAGGTTTTGTCTCCTACTGTTGTCTTGTACTGATGAGGAATTAAGAGCATCTTTAGCTCACAAGGTCGTTTGAAATAACCCATGGAAGTTGTGCTTTGCTATTTGTGTGAAGGGGTTTGGTGAGCTGCAGAGAAAATTGGTTTCTAGGTCCTATTTTTAACTGTGTTTGTGCCTGAAGTAGGTTCTTAGTTATTCCATCTCTCTCTGAAATCCTCTTGTAAACAAACAAACAAAAAGCCAATACGTATGCCCTTGGTACAGCAGTCTTGTCTTTCATTCATTACTGTTTGCATCACACAGAGCCAGTGGAGGTGTGGGAGAGCAGGTTTCTAACAATCCAGGTTTGTGACAATCTGTTCCTGTATTAGTGACTTGCATTACAAGAGCTGAAATTCTGACACTCCTGACCAAATCCTGATGGATCTGTGGGCTTAGGCTGGCCCGCTCCCTGTGTGCAGCTGGCTGCCTGTTGCCTGGGCCCTCGTTCTGTCCTTTGCTGACTAAGGCAGTGATTACACTTTTTAGTGGGAATAACAAGCTTTTCTCAAAAGCAATGACTTCAGAGATATTCCAAGAACAGGGTTTGTTTATTTATTTATTTATTTCTGCGTGTCATTGTATTGATGAGAAGATGCACCAAATGATCATTAAAATGAGGTACATGTGACTGCTTCTGTGCCTTCCTCAAAATGATGATTCATACGCCGCCTTAATGAGGCTGGGTACAGTAAACAGACAGAGGAGTGCTTGAAGCTGTGACTGCATGCAGTGGACTTGCCTAGCCTGGAGCTTACTGCAGGGAGAATTTTCCATCTGAACAAAGGAGGAAGAGAAATACAAGTAAGATGGTATACGTTGCATTCTTTATAGAGGAAATAATTCCCAACCGCTTAACGAATTCATTTTGCTACAGCGTGCCCTCTTTAGGATTTTGCACCTTGTGGAGGTGAAAGCTGGCTTTGTTTGGTTTGTTTGTACCAGCATATGGGCTTCTGAAAAACTTTGCCATGTTCTCATGTGATAACAGGCTTTAATATCTAGGAGAAAAACCTTATGGTATATTCTTGCCATTGGGGATAGTATTTATCAGATGAAAGCAAAGTCTGAAGTAGACAGGAATTGTCCTGGATTTGAATACCTCTTCCTCAGAAATTTGTATCTCGCAAACCTATTCCCATTCTAATGCATCATCTGTCTTCGCACAAATAATAGGATTTTTTTTTTTCCACAGTCAATATGTAATTTTCTGTCAGCATTTTATGGCTGAAAAGCTGGCAGGGCTGAATCTGGCAGAGCTGGACCAGTTAATAAAGATTATCAGTTTGCATGTTCAGCATTCTTGGCCTGGTGAGTGTTGTACTTTACACTTAATGCTTTGAGATTAGCATGATAAATGAATGTACTCAGTAAAATGTTTTTACAATTTATGTTTTTATTAACTGTTGTGTTGAACTTAGGGAAAATGTCCTTTTCCTTGATGGATGTCACGGCACAGTAGTGTGTCAGCTTGTGAACGGGCTTGGCTTTATGATGTGACAATGCTAGAATGTGCTAGAATCAGTTTCAAAGGAAAAAGACTGGTACACAGGCAACAGGAAGGACAAAAATCGCTCTGCAGATTGGTGTTACAAATTCAGAAGACAGAATTGCTTGCCTCTTTTAACTTGACTTTGGCACTCGCTGAACACCAGGATGTTGGAAACTTGAGCTCGTGCAGGAGTAACACTGCAGGAGTGTATGGCACTTCTGTCCATTCCTTGCTCTAAAGGCTGTGTGTGATCTCATTTACGGCATAAATACATGTGATGTCTGAGAATCTGGATGTTGTGATAGGCTGTACATGAAAAAATTCTGAAGCGTGTACGTGTGCACACTGCCCCGGCTGTGTTTCTTTTGCAGTCTGTATTCTGGAATATAGTTTCCTTTGGAAATAGCGAGATAATTTTGGGTGGTATTTCCTTAAGAATTTTATCTGAATGCTCTGGATTCCTCAGTTTCTTCTCATGCCAGCTCTCCCTCCTATCTCTGCAGCCCTGCTAGTAAGTATACTTGTGTATGTAGCTCAGAAAGCTAAAGGCTGTGCTGTAACCTGGTCCTTTAATACATTCACTATAATTTCCATTTTCTTGCTGCAAAAAATGTTCTCAAGTCTGTCTTGCCCACCCTCTATATTATTGAGCTTATGGCAAGATCTGTTTCGTGATTTTCCACTGGTGACCTCTGCCTTGTTTTGTGCTTGCTACAAGCTGGCAGAGCATGAGGCTGCTCCAGCCCAAAGCGTGTGTAGCTGCACCAGCTGTGTGTGAAATGCAAACACTGATAGCATAAATCTTACCCTCCAGGGCCCCTCCTTGTTCTGTACTAGCTGAAGTGCCAAACGCATACAGTTTTTATGTCTTTCAAAAGAATTTTTTTGGACCAGGCCTGATTCAAAACTTCATCTCAAGAAGAATATTACTAAATCCAAATTAAATAACAGTTCCAAGTGTGGAGTGGTATAGAAAATGTTGTTTGCTGTGGAAGTCTTTTGAAACAGAGTTGTTACTGGATTAAAAATACCTTTAATGGAAGACAGCCCTGTGTACAGGCACCAACATCTTCTTGTGAAAGTTTCTAGCATAAGGCTTATGCCCAGGGAACTTTGGGTCTGGGAGCATCACTTCTGTGCCTGGGAAACATCATGGAATAGATCCTCCTGACTGACATGTTAAGGCACATGTGAGATGAGGAGGTGATTTGAGATTGCCAGTGTGCCTTCATGACAAGGGCAGATCGTGCCTGACCAATCTGGTGGCCTTCTGTGATGGAGTGGTGGCATCAGTGGGCAAAGGGAAGGCAACTGATGTCATCTACCTGGACACATGCGAGGCCTTTGGGATTATCCCACACCACGTTCTTATCTCTAAATTGGAGATATATGGATTTGAAGGCTGGACTATTTGGTGGATAAAGAATTGATTGGAAGGCCACAGCCAGAGGGTTGTGCTCAGTGGCTACGGAGGTCCAGGTGGGGGCTGGTTATGAACAGTGTTCCCCTGGGACTCTGTCTTGTTGGAGCAGGTCCAGACGAGGCCACGAGGATCCTCTCCTATGAAGAAGGGCTGAAGGAGCTGGGCTTGTTCAGTCTGGAGAAGAGAAAGGTCTGGGGAGACCTCGTTGCAGCCTTCCAGTATTTAAAGGGAGCTTATAAACAGGAGGGTGAATGGCTTTTAAAAGGTTTGGTTAAGAGGAACAGATGAGCCCTCTGGTAGGCCTGGTGTAGGTAGGTATTTGCAGGCTGCTTTTCAGAATCACAGTGAGGGTTTTGCAGAGCAATATCCTGTTGTTTTCTTTGCTCTTTGCATTGTGCTTGCCCTCATTCTCTCAGTTCGCCTAAGCGGTAATTAGTGCCTACAATCAGGCTGGTTGCTGCTGCAGTGAGAGTGTACTGCAAGAGGAACAAAAGAATGACGTACACCTTGAAAGGAAGCCAGATAGTGAAAAATGGTTACAGGCTACTTAATTACAGGCTTTTCAGAGCAGCAGGTTTAGTTTTACATCACTTCAACAACTAATCGTTCCAGGGCTTTTTTAAAGAACATGATAGTGGGAAAAAAGGCTGATGTACATTTAGAAGAACAGGGATTTTGTACTTGTTTATTTTTCACTGCAATATCTGGAAAAGCTTAGGCTGGAGAGTGGCTCGAAATAAATCATTTTATAAAAAGAAACAAATATCACATAAAGAAAGTGTGATTCACCATTTCCACTCAGCTTGCCGTGTTGGTCAGATGCAGCCCCTGGTCACCGCTGCTGCTCCTCGGTCCTTCCCTGGGGCTTCAGGGAGCAGGAGCCAAAAGTCCTCACCCATGCACAGCTTTCACTTATAATTAGAGGAGGGCTGCCAGGGTCTGGTGGTACACAGTGCAGCATAACCAGTTGCTCAGATGGAGCATCTGCAGTTATCCTCTGTCTTCTTTTTCATCACCCAAGCAAATCTTCCATTTGCTAATTAGTATCTCAATCCTAAAGTAGCCCTATATTAATCTTCTAGTAGAAACTAGAGATGAATGGAATACTTGCTACCATCAGAAGCTTTCCTGCCTTGTTTTACACAACTTGCTTTGATTGGAGTTGAGCACACATATTATGAAACTGATTTTTCTTTTAATAACACCAGTATTTCCCATTTTTAATACGTAGGTTTCCCGATCAGATTCAGTGTGCGTATCATGACCTAAACCAAATGGAATATACTTCAGCTAGGAGTCATTCCCAAATTTGTTTTTAAAATTATGGACATTATCTGGGAATCGATGCCGTCTTTTTGTTAGGCTGCTTTAATTGTAAGATCTATCCTATTTAAAATCAGCATCTGGAGAACACTTTGCTGATGGATATGGAGGCAGTTTGAGTTGTATTTGATGGGTTCTCTTTGCAGGAATGGCTTTTGTTAGGAAGGTTGTTATGGTAAATCTGGAATGTCAGACTTAGTTTCTGATATTGTGTTTGTTAAAGGGTGATAGTGAAGAAAATCATAACTGAGTATATAACTGAGTATATAACAGAGTAATCCCCCTTAAACATAATGAGAAGAAGAGTAAATTTGCAGTGTTTGTCTCATGCCTGTAACTTGTTTTTTTAAGCTAAACATCTTCATAACAGCTCTGATTCTCATTGTTTGCTCTTGTCAGCATCACATGAGCTTTCATGGTGAGAAAAGCCCATATTTCCCTTTGACTAAATGCACAAAATCTCTTGTTTGCTATGAGCTTATGTTGGGTAAATGTCCTGATAGCATTGAGGTACTTTCACACTAGTTCTGAAGTTGATTTTCCTATTTTTCTTTGTAGTATTGTTGAAAATATCCAAGTAATGTTTGTCAGGACGGGATCTCTGATAAAGCAGAATTGATTCGCGATTGCAATGGCGGCGTCCCGCAAGCAGGAGCGCCTATGGACACAACATGACAGCCTTTAGACCCTGTTTGCTCCCCCTTGCCTCCCCCCTCCCCTGTTTCCCCACTGGCTGGGTACTCCAGGTTCACAATCTTATCAGAAGGTTGACATTTGCTATTTACTTCTTAATTTATTTGTTACCTGGTGTCAGCAGCCATCGTGTTGTTTCCAAGCTGTCTCGGTGCTCTCCTTGCCCTATTGATATGGTGATTTTCTTTAAAGTCATCATCGTTAAACAAAGAGCACTGGGGGATGATGCCAGGCCTTCCCAATGTCTCTTCAGGCGCTTCCTCGGGCAGGCCATCACTTGTTGTCTGGTTTGCTCTCGTGCAGGATATTCTTGCAGTGTGTATGACAAAATATACATCTATACACCAATATACAGAGTGTGCGTTCCTGGGAAGTTCGTCTCTACGGTAAGTGATGTAAACTTATCAGAGATCTTGCCCAAGTTAAGTAGAAGGACTGCCAAAAAGAACTATGATAGCGGAGATCATGAAATAAAAATAATATTATACAATTCTAATGCAGAAACAACACTTGATTCCCACAGTATGGAGAAGAAAAAGTAGTTAAATGCCACTGTTTTGTATGCAAGAAGAGATTAAGTCTTAACGCTTCTCTTCTGTCACATGAAAGTCTCTAAATTGCTTTTGGCAAGTAGATAATATAGGAAGAAATTGCTTTAGCGACAGAAGTGTTTTGAAAATAAACCTTGAATGAGAATACAAAACCTGTAATTATCTAATGGAAGATTGAAGGGTTTTGAGAAGCAAAACAAATAGTAAAGCAATGGAGTGCTGTGGTTATCTGACCTTGCCACCTGCTGCAGTATCAGTGTGTTGTGCATAGGTAGGGCATGATTTTCCAGGTTCCCATCAGATGCAAAATGTTTTTTTGGGTGAGACACCCAGTACACAGTACCAGCAAGACTGCAAAGCTAAATGCAAAACTGTTTGCTTCTCAGGCAGCAGAATTTGGAGGGGCTGCACGAATGCAAAATCAGGCATCAGTGTATTGGGGAAGCAGGTGGGTAACGTATGAAGCAACATACTTTAAACCCTGGTCTTGTTTGCACCCATCAGGATTTGTAGGACTTTGCTGATGTCACCAATGTCGCTCTCGGCTGTGACACACCAGGTTATGGCCTCACCTCCCTGTTACTGACATCTGAAACAGTCTACGTCACTCCAAAAGGGAAACACAGATCTGTGCTGCTGCAGTACAGAGTTTATTTACCTTTGTTGCTATGGTAGTTGAGCAAATGGGGCATATTCTGTGGGCATCTAGATTGTGTCTGTGTTGGATGGGACAGAAAGACAGTAAAGACTTTGTCAGACTGCTTTGTACTGCTTTCTGTGCTTGAATCCTCAGCTCTCCATGGCTTCGCAGTGCTTTGCAGAGGTCTTGCAAGTGTCCCTGGTGGGAAGGAGCTGTTAACATCCCTTTTCTGGCTCTATGGGCAGGTGATGTACCTGGAATTCTGTTACGCTGTGGATATGGTGAAATTCTTTTGTATTGTTGCAATTGCTTTTTTAAATAGATCTCCTCTGTTTTTATTTTGATGCATAAACACCAAAAACACTTAGTCTTATATTTTTAAAATGGTGTTCGTGTGCTGTAAATAGGTATGGAGGTCATCTCAAGATCTTGAACAGTGGAACAAAGATGAATGCCATCTCTGAAGCCATTTTTTCCCCTTGCTTGAGAACAAAACAAACAAAGTGAGTCACGTGTGAGTGGGTGCAAAGCAGCTAAGGAAGGATTTCTGATAGGTGTCTGTGTGTGTTGGATGATGTCCTCCTCCTTGTGCAACTCTATTGACTCACCTCCAGTGTTTTGAAATGAACTTGTGTAGGCATATCTTTGTGTATCATAAACAACGGAAAGGCTTTAAAATCCCTCTTCTGCCTGTCACCCATGTGAATTAAGTATCCTTTTCATAAATGGCCATGTGGTCCTCTGTACACTGTGTCATAATTTGCTTACATAGCTGAATGGAGGACAAAAATACAGTAATGCATTTGTGGCTAATGGAAAATGGCTCTATGTTGTCTTTAGGAACCCACTCTCTGCTTTTTCTCAACATTAAAGAACAACCACGCAGCCAGTAACATATTGCTTTGCAGAGATGTTCCTCCTTCATTCACCACCGTTGATGGTCACAGGGGATTCTGCCTTGTTGCTGGATGTCCCTGGTGTGCAGAATGGTGCCCATTCTCCAAGCCAGGCATTCAGCACCCATCTACCCATGTATAGTTGTGTGGCCTTTGCCTCAGAGCTGTCATCAGCTGAAACACACACTTTGGTGAGCCACCCACCTTCTTTCTGCCTCCTCACCCCCAGCACATCCTTCTGGAGCTGATGGCTGTGATGCATGAACCTGGCCATCTCTCACCCTCTCCCTCTCGCATTGTGTTCTCCCACTAAGGCTTGTTTTATTAGCCCCGTCTTACTCTGGCAGCGAATGCGATGACGTGGCATTTGGGGCACTTTTCCAAACACTGGGATTTTACAAGAAGTACACAGTGGAAATATTAACAGATCTGTTCCAACATCCATATATGCTACATGTATATATCCAAATGTAAATATTCAGATCTATTTGTTAAGTTTGCAATTAGAAGTTTCTTCTTTGTGCATCAGTGGAGAAACTTCTCTTTTGTGGTCATAACAGCAGCAGGTTTCCTGGGGGAGGAGCAGCCCTTTTCTTACCATGATGTTCCCCATGGCTTAGCACAGAACTGCAGGGGTTGGAAGGAACCTCAAGGGGTCACTGAGTCCAACCCCTCTGCTAAAGCAGGTGCCCTACAGCAGGTGGCACAGAGAGGTATCCAAATGGGTCTTGAGCATCTCCATAGAAGGAGAGTCCATAACCTCTCTGAGCAGCCTGTTCCAGTGCTCCAGAAGGGAAACATGATACTGTTTTTCTTTTTATGAGGTTAGAGAAATGGTAACAGTTTAGAATTTAGCTTTTATTGCCTGCTGTAATTCAACTGTATATTTTTGCTAAGTTGTGAGCAAGGTGTTGACCTGCAGGCAGAATCCACTTGTGACGGTTAATAGGTGGTCGGATTGTTTTGGAAAATGTCACATTCCAGTACGTGATTTTCATTACTAAGCAAAGACTGGTCAAATCCACCAGGAAAAAAAATGAAACATTGAGAACCTTAATGATTTGCATCTAGGTTTGAATTAAAGGATTTTTATAAAACCTGAACTCTTCCTCAGATCCCGTCACCGAAAGTTCATTGTTTTGCAAATTTCTAGTCCTGATTTTTAGTGTTAAGTTTCCTGCTGTTCCCAGGTCACAGTGTGAGGAAGGACTGGTAACCATGAGGAGCTGGTAGGGACACCTACCAGTTGAAAGGTGGCTTTCAACTTCTGCTGGGGAGCGGGTCCCTACAGGAGGTCTGCTGGTTGTTCAGATCCCATCAAATGACAGCAAAGATAGAAAGTCTTGCTGTAACAATTTCTTATTTCTTTCAATTACCAATCACTTGATTTAAATCTATCAGTGGTGAGGACAAATCTTACAGCATCCAAATCAGTGTTGTTCAGCAGAAACCACTGACCTATGCTGATTTGTTTTTTTTGCTTAAGGTTATAGCAATTCCAAGCCAGCAAGCCTATTGATTTTGATTTTTTTTTTTTAAACATTACAGTCAATTCAAAATAACTAGAAGTTACTTGAACAGCACTTGGCATGTTTGCAGCAAGAATTTCTCAATTTCTCTTTTATGTGTCAGGGAATTATAACTTGTTAATTCATATCAACCAAGCTGCAAAGTGGTTCAGGGGGGTCAATAGTGGGGGATTACATGGTGTTGTCTCCCTGTAAAGATTGCTGAGAGAAAGAGATGGTGGCTGTGCCAGCGTCAGCCACTAAGCTAGGGTCAGCCAGTGGAAGTGTATTTCAGGGAATTGTGTCCAATAATTTGTGGTATCAGCATAGCAAAAAATCTTGAGAAGATCCAAGTCTTACCTGTAAGTGTCAGATCAGCTGAGCCTGGGAAAAAAGTATAACCCATGGTGGTGCAGTATGTATTTACACCCTGTGCTTCCTCTTGAGTGAACTGATATTGAAGTATGTACACGTATAATCAATGCACATTAAGATGTTGTAATTATAAAATAAACAGGAGAGTTAGGCAAAGCAGATTATATTTACAAAAAGAGAATAGATAGAAAGCTTACTGCTATGTTAGGCTCACTCATAAAACTCCAGCAGAGCAGATGTCCAGAAGAGATCCTTCCCTAGTGGCAGCCAGCTCTTAAATAGGTCTAGGAGAGATGGAGCCAGGCTGCACCCCTTCCTGCAGCACAGCTGAATTGCCTTCACCTGTGCTCCCATGGCTGACTCATGGCTCGCCTCAGGTGATCGATCAGAGGTTCAGGCCGTGACTCAGCAGTTCCCATGCAGTACTTAAACACATGTGTGCTCAGATATGTTCTTGAATTAGGGCCTAATCTCTGCTTAGGAAAGAGGAAAGTGTTCTCCTCTTGCCGTTGTCTCTTTTGTCCGTGAAAGTGATGCTATGCCCAGCTCTGCAAAAACCGAATTTGGCTTTCCTGCCTGGCAGACAGGTGGATCTCGACAGTATTTCTCATAAAGCAAAAGTAGAAATGTACATCTAGTTTTATTTTACATTCACATTTTTACAGGCAGTCCAGATGGAGCAGAGTGCATGTAGTCTGAGTGGGTACCCGTGTGGGCATTGTGGTCTGACAGTCCTGCACAAAATAATTTTAAATAGCAAATACTTAGACTAAAAGCAGTGTACATTTAATTAAGACCACTTCTATATTTTTCTGTGTGATTTTGTGGATGGTGATGGGAGCCCAAGTGTTTTTGAAGATGTCCATGGAGCGTATTCTTGAGATACAGCTGTGTTGCAGAATATTGATGTAACTTCTGTATCCAACAATGAGCAGGAGCTGTCTTTTCTTATCCTCTTCTGGGTTACTGTTCTTCTATCCAAATAATACAAGTTGCCATTTGTTTCACGTCAGCAATAAAAAAAGCAGGAAAGTACTGCATCTGAAAAGTTTGATATCCATTTAAAACAAGCCCTTCTGGGTGCAGAAGAACAGTGACAGCCTGGTTCTCCCTGTGTTTGTCTTCGTACTTTTCTGGTGTCAAATCATTAATTTGATCTTTATTTTAAAGCATTCCTGCCTAAATTCTGATTCTAAATATGGGAGGCTTGGGCTGCAGCCCCGTCGGCAGTGGGAACGTGGCTGCAGTCCTCTGCTGCACTCTGTGCTTCTGGGAAACCTGTGGGATCTCTGCCTGTTTGAGACTTTGCTAACATGGTAACTGTTAAAAGCTACTGAGGTTGTGAGAGGAGGAACAGTGAGTGGCAAGAGCCGTCATTTTTCTTTTAATTCAGGCAAAAATCTGGGAGCTGGTGGATGGCTGCATGGACTAGGGGAGTTCCAGGCAGTGATGGCTACAAATTCCAACACAGCTGTTTTCAGAAGTTATAGCAAGTTTTGTTTTTATTAAAAAAAAAAAAAAAAAAAAAAAAAAAAAAAAGATATTTTACATAGAGATCACTTGGGGTCAGGCTAGGACAACAAACAGCAGAGCACAGTGTCACCTGGTGACAGATAACAGCAGATACACCTACTGGAAATGCTAACATAAACATGCCTGATAACATCAGTACAGAAACCACAATATATATCCCTTCTGATAATCCATATTATCCTATTTAGGATCATATCCTGTGATCCTAAAGCTTTTCTATTCAAAAGAAAAACACATTCCCACTTGTAAATACTTTCTGGTGCAGATAGCTTCTGCAGTTGTGTTTCCTCCAGCCAAGGACCCGTGATGCTGCTGCTCATGAGAAACCCAGGAGGTGGCCAGGAGTGGGAAGTAGGTTGTGTGTTCCACATCTGAACCTGAAATGAAGTCCCAAGTCACGGAGCTGTGAACTTACTGCAGAAGGGACTGGTGGCCTGCCTTGTTGCCAGAGGCATTGTCTGGGATGTTTGATTGTTCCCCAAGAAATTCAAGTTGTTGGGTGGCAAGAGTGTAATTCCAAAGTGTGGCTGCTAAGGCTGAAGGAAGTGACAGATGATGCCACCCTGGTAACCAAACTCTATACTAAGATATAAGTGAGTCAGTATTAAAATGTCTCTGTCAGACCTTCACTAATAAGTAGCTTCTAAATATAGTGTCAAATCAAATACTTGAACCAAACTCTTTTATCTTCACAGCAGTGCTGAAAACATCCGTGTGCTGTGCATTTGTACAAGTCGATTCTTTTGTCTGCACAAAATGTGTTGTTAACATCTATGCTTTTCACTTCCCAAATGCTGCTCTGACAGGTCATTTGTTCAGGTGCTATCAGATTGTGATGGCTTTCTTGCAGGTGCTGCAGGCAGAGGTGTGGATCGTGCTCTACTGAAGGCTTTGAGGTTAGTCTGGATCACTGGCAGAGAGCACCAGCTCTCTTTGTAAGAGTGTAGGAGAGATGCTCCAGCCCTCTGATCATTTTCCTGGCCCTCCTCTGAACCTACTCCAATAGCTCCACATCTCTCTTGTGTTGACAGGATGGAGGCTGCTTTCATCAGGTCACTGATATCCCTAAAAACTACCATTCTTCATTTGAAGCCATGAGATAAAGGCACTTCTTGGCTTTGTGTTGTCATCCCCAGCACTTCCCATTGACAAAGTGGAAAAGATGGGCATTATCCCTGAGTCTGCACTTTGTAGCTTGGAGTTGCTCAGAGATGCCTTTGTTTGCTTAAAGGACTTCCATCTTATGAATATTCATTTATATGACAAATTGCAAGTTCCTCTGGAAGGATGAGAACTGAGGCTATTCAGTGTGGTAGAATGAGATGCAAAAAAAATGAATTGCAAATCACTTGAATTCTGTCTTTAAATTCCACCACTGCAATTGCGATAAGAGCATGTATTGAAATGGTTTTATAACGTAGGCTGTGCTTTCCACAGTGAAAATGTGGCCACCTGCGTGAGGGAAATGAACAAGAAATGTTCCTGCTGCACATTTGCAATGGGATTATAAGGAGTGAGGAGTCTTTGTTTTATTTATGTTTGTTGTTAGGAACTGCAACGTGGGCATCACATTGTGATGGCACCTACTGGGCCTCCTGCCATTTGCTCCGTGCCATCAAATAGTTGGTGAGAAAGGGGCTGAATCTCTCCCCATTCATCTTTGTTGGTGTTCCTTGAGGTGGAAACCTAGGAGGTGCACACACCACAACCCATGGCGGTCAAGCTCCAGAGCTGCCCCATGATAGAGGTCATGCAATGCTCTAATTCTAACTCTTCTTCTGCCTTAAACTTTCATGTTTTTTTCTCATAGCAAGTGGAAGGTAACTAGTGTCCGGTCCCACTGTGGGCCTAGAGTTATTTTCTGTGGTACCGTGAAGAACCTGTGGGACAGCTATTGAGAAACAAATGATAGTTGAAGATGAGGAAGAAACAGACATGCCTTGCAAATTCATCACTGATGTTTCTGGTAGACACATTGGTAAATAAACTGTACATGGAAAGCCTTATCTCAGACCTACTGCTGCCTTCCTTTTGACAGCCGAAATCATAACAGAAGATCAGGGACTGCTGGCAGCTCCCTGTAGTTCCATGCAGGTTTTGTGGCTGCTTGGTTTTGAAAGCATGCTGCTGTCGCCACAGCAATAAGTGACAGTGCAGCACCATGTGAAGGATGATGCTTCAAGCCTGTTGTCTGCTTGTAGGTGCTTTGTAAAAGCGTTTATTTTTCTTTGTGTCTGAGTAAAACTCTTGAATTGCTTGGTAAGCACTGAGTTTCATGGCAAGCACGGAGCACTAACTATGGTAGTTTTCGGTAGCCTCTTCTGTTATTTCTCATTATTCTGTCTTTCATTCTGCTTTTGTGTACTGCCTCCAAGGAAGCTCACTGGGGTGACCTAAATGACGCAAAGCCTGTGGTTTCTGGGAGGTTAGCAATGCTCAGACAAGAAAACTGCTGTGGGAACTCCAGAAGGAAGGGATTAACCTTTTGCTGTTTGTTAGGAGTCAGTAGTGAAGCCATGGGGAGACCACAGGGCTGTCAAATCCTCGTCTCCCGCAGCTGCACAGGACAGCTCTGTGCAGCAAAAAGCTCAGAGAATAATATGTGATATGCTGCTTTGTTGAAGGAGGGCCCTGCTCCAAAAAGCAGCAGTTCAACTGGCAAATTTGGAGAGAGACATTTTGTTGGCCTGTTAATAATTGTCAGTTAGAAAACAGTTTTTGGCTAGTTATGAATGGCACTCATCAGTTGCATGTCTCTTCTGAGTCTCCTTCAACTTTCCCCACTGCATCCTTTTTTCCCTGCTGAAGTCGTGTGTTTTGATCTGGGAAAGTGGGACTTACACTCTTGATTTTCCGCTGCCTCTTGGGCTCTTGCCACACTTGCCCACCCTTTCCAGCCTTGTTGTCCCACTCCTTGCAGCCTTCCAATCTCCTGACCTTTTTGAGCATGGCCTTGGTGGCTGGCTGTGAGCACCTTGCAGCTTTGGTGAATGGTGCCACCCAGGTGGAACTGAGAAATCGGATTAGTTCTTCACTGACAAAAAAAGTTGGAGCGGGAGCAAGAAAACTGCGGAGGAAGAAATGCTGTCAGTGCATCTACTGCGCTAATGATCGCAATACAAAAGTCAAAGGAAGTTTGTGTTTCGCTGAACTGCAGCAGTTCCAACCGCTAAACAAAAAGCCATAGGAAACCAGGCTTCATTAGTGCTTCATTAGCTTTACTTAGACTGAAAGGAAAATGAGCGCCATACACAAGAGCTGAATGCTGTTCCAAATGCTCGGTACTTTCCTCTGATTTGTATTTCTCATGAGCCGTTTAAATTGGCCGACATCTGTGAAGATATTAAGAATGTTCCTGCTCCTGGAAAATTAGAATGTTCCCCTTCTGCAACCTGCTTCATTGCTTCTCCTCTCTTCTGCACTGCTGAGTCTGCTTCCATCTGGTTTTAACCCAACCTCCAATGCTGGAGCTGCTGAGCTGTGTCATACATGGCAGTTTGTACAAGGAAGACATTCTTTCGCATCTCAAATATTTTATGTCTGTATTTATGTATTTATGTTTATATATACATGTTTCTTATACCAGAACTGTTGGACAGATGTATGACATGCCATCTTCTTCTGCGGAGACCCCTGCATATTTATGGTTGTTCTTAGCTATATTTAGTTTGCATGATTGAGTTCTTTCAATTTAAACAAGAAGTGTTTAGAAAGAAAATGTTCCAAAGTGGGCCACATGCTTTCCTCTTGTATGGCATTTTTGTTCGATTGTGCAGCAGGCAGCGTCAGTGGAACTAAAGGTATTTAAAGAAAATACACTTTATAAACTCCAGAGGGTATTGACTTAGGCCATGATGTTAACAAATGCCATTCCTGATCACAAGCAAATAGGACTTCGGAATTTTGGAGGTTTGGATGTAGTTTCTTTAGAACTGCAGATTAGGCTCATAGTGCCTCTTTGACTTGTGCTGAATTTTTCCAAAGAAAAGAACTGTGACTTTTGCAAGCAAAACAATAAGTGATTCTGGTTTGGGTTTATATTTTTAGATCAAAAGGGATAATTTACTTGCCCTTTTCTTATGGCTCTAGTCGGATTTCGTGTTGCTTAATCTCCTTGCTCTGCTATTAAAATTCATCTTTATATTTTCCACAGGTGAAGAAAAACTAATCTTAGCTCCTGGTAATTGGTCCTAATTTAGTTCTTTGTGCTCTGTGAGTGGCCAACAAAGGTCAAATGCTGAACGCGCTTTTTATCTTCATAGTCAGCTAAAAATCCAATCAATGAAATGTTTTTCTCCATAATTCTTGTTTGTTTCCTCTTCCCATTCCATAGTCCCATGGCTGCTGTAAGCAAGCGACATTCTTATCCGGTGTCAAGGTGAAGGGAGGCTGTCCAGGGAATCAAAGTCAGCAGTCAACTGATGCAGTTTGGGAATAGCTGTAACTTAATAAGTCTGTGGTGTTAGAATGTGTGCTTTTTGAAATTTCTAGGTTTGCTGCTGAGGGCTGTGTGTTAGACATAGCTCTGAAACAGAGTGGTTAGTTTTAGGATGGATGCAGGATGGTACTTTGAATTGCAGCCAGCAGTTACCAAGCACCAATGATAGCTTCCTGCCATTAACACGGAGGGAGTTCTGTAGTGGTTTTCTGTTTTGGGATGCAAAGCTTGAACGTCTGCCTTATGAAGCCAGACAGACTGAGTAACCCGTGACCGCTCCACAAGCAATCCTGCTTAATTTTTGGATTTCATTTCCCTTTCCTGTCCTGCTGCAAACACCCAAATTGTCCCCATTGTTTTCAGGGCTTTCAGTTTCAATACTGGCAAGGACTGAATTGTCTCCTGAGGTGACAGCAGTGCTGTGCTCAAATCACACGGTGGAGATGTCTGCTGGCACGGTATAGCCTGATATAAGACGCCGTTCAGTCAGCAGCAGATAAGCCTTTGCATTTTACTTGTCAGTAAGCAAAGAATGTAAACAATTCGTTCACACTTTTATTATTGGAGATTACACTTGGTGACATGGAACAGCTTCAGGAGCTGGGCTACCTACAGATAGTGAGCCTTGGCAGCCATGTTTGGGAAGGCCAGGCTGGGAGGTACACAGGTGCAAAGCCTTGCCGTGCCGGAGGGCAAACCTGCAGATTGTGCTGGAGTGTAAGATGGGCACGGTCTCTGCTGTCTCAGGACAGGTACACATGGGAGTAGAACAGTCTGGAAAAAACAAAAATCACAATGAATATTTTTAATTAAGTTAGCAAAAGCTTGACTTAGGCACTGCAATTCTAATTCTTTTGGAAGGTTTGAAAAAAGGGAGGTGTTACATAGTTAGCAGCTCTTGTGCCATTTTCTGACCTTTTTTTCTGCTTTCCTGGGTGAACACAGCCTAATGTTGCTCCAAGCATCAATTAGCAGTGAAGGGGGATTGTGCAGTTGCAGTAGGATCACGGTACTTGGCTGAATGAATCATTTTCATCCTCCCTCAAGGTCGTGGTGAGTTGATGCCTAAATATTTCCACTATAAGATCAGGGAGGTGAGACCACAGATCCTCACTGTATGAGCATGCTCTGCAGCAAGGAGATCACCTGCTCACTGTGCCTGTGTCAGCTGGCCAGGGGTGCTCTGCAAAATCAAAGAACAAAAACTCAGCCTAACCTACCCTTAAAAAGCGGAAGTCAGAAATGGAGCTGCAGCTTTATTTTCCACTTGGCAGTGAAGAGCCCTGTAGTTAAATCTCTGCATTTGAAGGAGTATTGAATCTGAAAGCTTGTGCATTTGAGTACAGGAGGAGTCTGACTGACTGTCAGCTTTCATTCATCACTCAGAGGATGTTTCTGTCTCCATCCAGTGTCAGTCAGAGAGCCCAGAACCCAGGAAGTCCTGGAAGCCAGCCAGGATGTCCGACACTCTTTGTGGCAGATGAAGTCTCATGGGAAGAACAGCCTGAATCTGTGGGTTCGACTGGGGCCTAGAGATGCTGCGGAATGTTGCTGGAAGAGCTCAGCAAAGCTCTTTCTCTATTTGCAGTTGAGGCTCTAATCACAGGAATCTTCTTTTGAGGTCCTTTGGGTTCAGTAAAAAGAAGCAAGCAACCCCCAGAAAAAGGTGTTGCCCCAAAGGATGGATTTTATCGTTTATCAAGTGTAATTTCTTTTCAGCAGACCTTGTAGGTTTGGGGGTTTGGGAGGGCTACGTGCCTTAGCTCATTATTTGTTCAGTCTAAGGATGTGCAAGGAGCATTTCTGCGTTGTGCCTTCCCTGCTTTGTGGACTGGAAGTACTCAAATTACAATGGATGTAATAGGTGGTCATAAAATCATGAAGGCTGGAAGATTTCTCCAAGGTCAAGTCCAGTTGTGAGCCCATCCGCACCATGCCCACTGCCTGCATCCTTCAGTGCCACATCTCTGCAGTTTTGGACCACCTTCAAGGTCAGTGACTCCTCCCCCTCTTGGACACTGTGCCAGTGCTGCACCACTTCTGTGGAGAAGAGATCTTTCCTAATGTCCAACGTGAACCTCCCCTGGCACAACTTGACGTCTTTAGTGTTTGTAGCATATGTAGAATTTTGGGGTAATTGTGTGACGGAAAAGCCAAGTGTGTTTCAGTATTTCAGTCAAAAAACATATCTCTAAACTGATACAGCCCTTTGTTTCTTGGCAAGAGGGAAGAATTAGATGTGGATGTACTTAAAAATTAAAGTCCATCAATTAATCAGAAGTGCTAAAATATTTAGAGAGCGTGCTGTAGAGTTCAGGCTGCTCGCTGCAGCTTTCAGCTCCTGTGACATACAGGAGCCATCGGGGCCTGCCCTGCTCACCATGCTCCCTGTGCCCAGGGCAGCTCCCTGCCCCAGGGCTGTAATGCTCTTTCCCTGGCGGGGCAGAGAAAGCCGCTCAGCGTATAACCCTGAGCCCCTGCTGAGCCAACTGTGCCGCAAAGCACGCCGCTAGCAAGGAGATGCCCAATTATTAATTGCAGGAAGGTTATGAGCAGGTCACGTTCAAAGGAGTTGCCCTGTGTGCATTGCCAGTCGTGGGGCAGGTGGGCTTTTTAGTCCCGTCAGCATGTAGGTCCTGCCAGGTTCCCTGGAAAGCGTCAGCCTTTCTATAAGACTGAGCTTTGTTTCCTAAGCTCTCTGCAAGTTGTAATGCGGGCTGTTGGGATAGCTGTCAGGCTGTCCCAGTTTGCCTGCGTGTCAATTGGCTCTATCCAGGCACCATCTGCTTGCAGCCTTCTGCCTCAAGTGCAAGTAAGTTTGCACTCATGGTGGCAACAGATCAATGCATTACTGTGCGTCTCTAGTGAAGTCATTAGGATATTGTACTTCTTTTTTCTTCTTTTAGGTGCAGATCTGCAGATAGATTACTACTAGATTTATGAAAATTCACTTTGTGTACGTGAGTTAAAATGTCTTTTCCTCGGCACCCTAAGACATTTTTGAGCTGAAGAAAATGTGAAATATTAAATAGGGTATTCCAGGATGTGCTATGCAATAGCTGAAACCAGAGAGATTAATTATGCAGCAAAAAAAAGGCAACTAGTCTTCACTTTTTGCTTCAGTGTTCTAGCTACATAATAATAATAATACATGAAGAAACAACCCAGCAAGCTTTCCCATGATCTCTAAGAAAAATGCTCCCACATCGTGGATATCAGAAGCGAAGCTCTTATTGTGAGCTCCCAGCAGGGGATGAGCTCCCAGCAAGCCAGGAGGATAATACTGTGGGTAAATTGAGCAAATGTCCTTGCCTCTCCAATCAGCCAGTATTTGAAGGGTATTATCCTTGCTAAACTTGTCATCCACTTTAAATGGAAGTTGGACTGAAAATGTGCATACTCTACTTAGCATGACTTTTAGAGAGATGCTTCTGCAGTCTAGGGATTGTCTTTAATTCCTAGAGATGTAACTCTGCCACAGCTTTGTTTAATCTCTGTTTATTTGCTTAACCATACTTCAGTTCATAATCTAGTCAATGTGTAAGGAAACTCTTGTGCTCTCTTCTCTTCTTTTTTGCTGCTGCCACTTGTCAGTTTGACTGCTCTGTTTTGTTCTGATATGGTCATGTTCAAGCCAGATGGATCCAAGTATTTGCTGGTTCCATAAATACCTCATCCCAAGCCTTACCTGCCCCAATCACTTGCAGCCATGAAGTGGGCAACTGCAGACTTTGCTGTAGCTGAAGTCATCTGCTGCAGCACACAAGGTGCATTTTCCTCTTTTCATTATGTATGTACTTATGTATAGATTATATACTGTATTTATATATATAAACAATATGTGGGTAGGCAGAATGTGTGGATTGTGTCCATGCAAGAGAGGGCTTGAATGACCTGATGCTTTGAAGCAGTTGCTCTGTTAGACCAGAAAATGCTTTCATCTTTAAGCCTTCCGTTTCACCCATCTCTTGAAATTTCCCTGACGTGTGGATGGAGACATATTCTGAAAATAAAAATCACGGTCAGCTGTGGGAATACTGCACAGTGCAAGGGACTGGGACTTGGCTGTGGTTCCTCATTGCTTATTTTTCATCTCTAGGACAGCAGCTCTACTTCTTTCTAGCAAAACACATGCATATTTGATTCCATTCTCATCAGGAATTCATCCTTTCCGGTTGGATGTGTGTGAAAGGCTGGCAGCTGGAATTTCTGCCTGTGGCACGTCGTCCCACCAGCACCTGACTGCATACAACAAAGCACCAGCTTCTCACATCACTGGAGAGTTCCACCGTGGAGCCGCGGCTTTGTAATAACACAGCACAGAACATCTGAGCCGGAGATTTACTAAATGGAGCAGCATGGAGAATGCTCCTTAATTTTAAAGTAGAAACGAGTACCTGTGAAACAACTGACTTCAGCTGAGCTAAAGAATGTTGGTTTTTTCAGTAGTCTGGCTTCATACTTACAGGCATTTCAGACTGGCTTTTTTAATGCGTTTCATTTAGCAAGCTGGACAGGATGAAAGCCCAGAGCTTTCAGATGCTGCTAGAAGTGGAACAAGTGGTTAACCATGTTCTCCTAAAGACACGAATGAAAAAGTGGCACAGCTTAGCAACAAAGACCTCTTTCAGAGGTGCCACCATGCTTATGCTATCTGATAATTATTAAGGCGCTATTGTGCTTTATACACAGATGGAATGCTAGTGGTAGATTATGTAGGTGTCAGTGCGTGTTACGATGTTTTGCATTCTTAGAGCATTACTTTTGACTAGGTATGAAATTTCTCTTTACTTAGTGTTCCAAACCATTGAACTCTAAGGAGAGGTGGGCATCATTACACATTCTGAAAATGGTCCTGTATTATTGGAGAGTTTCCAGAAATTGATGGAAAGCTGAGAAAGACAAAAAACCAAATGACTGTTAGCATTTCTTCCTATAAAAACTCATGCTAGTTATGTAGCACTAAAATGCTTCAAAATGTCTTTGCCTAGACCTTAAGGAATTAGTTAAACAAAAAATCATGATTTCCTCCCTAGTAGAATGTGTTTTCTTAGCCTCCCACTGAAAGACCTTTGACAGTGCTCACATGGTAGAGAAAATTTTTGTCACTTTTTGTATGCAAAGTAATTAATAATTCTGATGTTTCCAAACTGAAGCCTTATTGAAACCCATCCAACCCTGACATGAACTCTACTGCTTCAGCACTCTGAGAGATAAGCTTCCCTTGAAACTATGATTATTAGCTCTGACAAGGTTGTCACTGGTGGTCTTTGCGTGGGTGCAATGATCATAAGTGATCCTCACCTCTTAGTATGTTTTCACATTAAACTCCACTCAAGGAAGAAGTTATTTTTTCCATCTTTTTTTAATCTTTGAATTTATGTGGGTGAGAGGTGATGATGGACAGAAAGAAATGGAGGGAAACACTTGAGAAATGCCCTAGATTTTAAGAAATAATCTCCACATGTTTCCAAGTGGTTCAGCAGGAGACATGAAATGTTAATTTTCTTCTTTGGGTTTTGGGAATTTGTGCTTTGTGGAGACGTTGAAGGGTAATCTAAGCTGACTGGAGTCTGGTCTTGTGCACTGATTATGATAAATTAATAAAGCTGCTAAAAGGGAAGTCCAACTTGAAATCAGCAGCAAACAAAGGAACCCTCTCTAAATCCTGCAGAATGTGTGTTGTTTCTCTTTGGGGAGGAAGAATTCAGTGCTGTTGTGGGAATCACATTATTAGGCATGACACCTTTAATGAGGGCTTTTGACCATTAGTTTAATCTACTGGAAAAGGAAGATAATGGAAACAAAAAATAGTGACAATATCATAAATATTATGTTCTTAGCTAAGAAGGATAGTTCTTAGAATAGTTGTAGCTTCTATCCAAGGCAGACCGGGAGAGCTGGGTTTCACCTCGTTCTACACCAGCACTGCTGCAGTGTCAAGCAGATGTAATAGCATGGGCCACTGATTTCTCAGTTTCTCACTGCCAGAGGAAGGCAGAGGTAATTCAGATGATGAACTCTCATTTACAGATCCATTTAGAACATACAAGTCCATGTAAGGTTTCTGTTTCAAAGCAAGTCTGTCAGTATCTCTTAACAGATGTAGGCATACAGCACTCTAAAGCAACAGACAATAGGAGAGATTTGCTGTGGGGATGTCTGACATGCTAACTTTATTGAGTCTATTGAGTACAGGGCGGTACTGGAGACCTACTGACCTAGAAATTGTAGTGGCCATCCTCTGACAAAGTCAGAAAGTACGGCATGGTACAGCAAAGGGCTTTGGGGTTTTAATCAAGAAGTAATTGGAACAGACTTGCCCTGGGATGACCCAGCCTGCCATGTGTTTTTGTCCCTGTTGCTCCATGGGGAAACACTTTCCATTCCTGACACTGCAGCTGGAAGGAGATGGGATTGTTGGGATTCATAAATATGGGATCACAGAATGGTTTGGATTGGAAGGGACCTCAAAGATGGTCTAATTCCAGCCGCCCTGCCAATGGCTGGTATGGGCAGGGGGCCACCAGTGCTATCGCAAAACCTCCGCCAGCCCTCAGAGCCCTTCTGCCTTCTGAGATGTGCCCTCAGCTGCAGGAGTGCTGGCTGCGGCCCAGGCATCGCCTTGTCTCAGGCGCTAGAGGCCAGCAAGTGGTCCCTGGCCCTGTTTTATTTAGTCGTAGTCATAGAGACTGGGAAGACTGGCCCTTGATTCATGAGTGGAGATAAAGCTGGCACGGTCTGTTTTCTCCTGGTCCCTAGGGAAACAGCAGGCAGCTTTCAGTGAATGGGCAAGTCCTGCCCTGTGGGGAACACAGAGCATCCCCCTCCCGAATTTGGGGGGGGCCAGCACCAGGTGCCCTGTCAATGTGACAGGGAGCTGGGCTTCCCTGCCTCCACCTGATGGACAGGTGCAGCTCTGACAAAAGCAAAAGGAGCCTTGCACTTTGTGGAAGTGACAGAGTGGTGCCTGTCAGCACGGTGAGTCAGAGGATGTGCTGGGAGCTGCATGCCTTCTGTGTTTCCAGGCACTTCTTCTCAACTGAGCAATTGTTTGCCTTTCAGTGGCTGGAACGTGCCTTAGCATCCAAAAAGCAACCCAGGGTGGCATAGCTGCTGGGAATTAATCAAGTGCTTGCTGCCCTGGGGAACCAGGTGTGAAAGCTGGGTGCCGCTCTTTCTTACTTTTTTATGAGTCTGTATTCATTGTGCGTGTGAGATGGACAGGTTTGCCTGAAGAACTGAATGGATACATTTATTTTGAAGGAATGGTTAATAACTTTTTAGATTTAAAAAGCTAATAATTATTTTTTAAGACTTCTGCTTATTATTTACTTGGAGAGACTGGAAGTCATAGCTTCACCATGAGAAGTTCCCTTTCGTAGTATCAAGTTATCTGATTCCTTACATAGTGAGAATTTCTCTTTGCACATTAATACTATGACCATTTTATTTTTCTTGACATGGCAGAGGAGTAGGATTGCTATCTATATTATCAAAAAAAGTGGACCCAGTTTCAAAGCTTTTAGGATTTAGTTTTAGGTTTTAGGATGTGATTCACCTGAACTATTTTAGGGTACACACTCTAGAATGAGCTCAAGTATTTTGTAGCAGTGCAGCTTCTCCTCTTTGATGGCAGTGGGATTTTTAGCTGACCCTGGCTTCCAGCAGATGCTCCATTATCACTGTTTCTATGTGCAGGCTGTGTCCCACAAGGACTTTGTTACAGACAGGGTGATCTTCTGTGAACCACGATAAGATTCGTGATTAATCTTGGGCACCAGTACTTCTGCTTGCAAGAACACTAAGACTAATGCTATATGTTTATTGTCTTTTATACTGTTCTCTGTTACCTTTCTGCTTTTCACACTCGTGTTCTCCCTCAGCAACAGCAGCTTTATGCACCAGCTCGGTCTGCCATGGCTGACTGTTCTTCAAGTTCCCTCAGAGCACTGGAATTGTGGCATGAGGTTGCCTTGGAAATGGTAAGCAGGGAACAGCTTGTAGAAATTACAGCAAAAAATCTAAGAGAAAATGTCACAATAGGCTGCAAGAAGTACTCATATCAATTAAGAACACGGGGAGAAATTGAGTTTCTATGGTGCTTTTTTATTTTTAGCGTCAGTTTTGCTTAGTAACAGCTGATGGTAGGTGAGATGCTGCAGTTTCTGCCTGGAGTAAGCTGTTAGGTAAACTGCACCTCCCTGATTGCCCATAGGCTGGGCAAGCTTTGATTCCCTTCTGGGTAGACCTGAAAGTCTCATCACATTTGTTTAAGACTTTATTATTGGTCCAACAAGATGGCCCAGTAATGCTACTTAGATTGTGTATTTAAAACCTGTGTCTGATGTTACTCTCCATTTGTTGCTTTGTAGAAGGAGAGAGCAGTACAGCTAGAAGTGATGCAGTGATGGGCATCTAACTGTGCCCAGCAAAGAGGATGCGTGGTCTGAGAATAAGTGGAGTATTTGGTTTGGCTTTAATAATCTCCAAATCTTCCCCTATCTAAATGGAAAGAATGACGATAAGAAAATCTCTTCTGCGCATGAATGCACCAGGGAAAAAAACTGTTTGCTTTTGATCTGTTGTTTTCCAAACTAGCCTGACAGCTGGCTGGGTTACTGGATGTGTTGTATTGCCATTCTTCATTTCCTTCATCAGGAGCATGCGGGCTTGCTCATGCAGGAGCAATGTTTTCTTGAAAAACAGTGGGTGTCGGTGTTTCTCCTCCACAAAGGGGATAGCAGAAATATCCTAAAAGCTGCAAATGTGCTCCAGTCCCACAGCGTATTGGTTTAAGACTTGATTTACTTGTTGATAATCCATAGTATTTATGTAGAACATGGGGAAGAAGAGCAAGTCTCTGGCCCTTATTCTGACCTTATTCCGTCTTTACATTTTAGTCCAGTGTCTTCTACTGGGGACAAAGGTAGAATCTCCATTAGTGTCACGCCTGTCATTTGTACCACGGGGCTCAGTGGATATATGGAGATGTCAGTCCTAAACTAAGGAAACCTGGATCTTTTCCCATCTCAGACACAAACCTTGGTGACTTGGGGGGTGGTGGTGGTGGGGCAGGTTATGTGGTGTCCATTCTCTCTTCTACTCTATTTAATAGCTCTGTGCTTTTGTCTTTTCATGTAGCTCAGTTTTTATCACAGCACAATCATGGTGGCTAATTCTTCTTTAAAATGTCTTCAGGTATTGCCAATCATGACCACAGGAAATAATCATTCATTCGGCTGAATTATCTATACACAGTGCTGGCAAGCTGGCCTAGCACTTAAACTGTGTTCTATTGAGAGGGACCTCCTGTTTTGTATAGGAGAGTTTAGGCCCCAGAGATTAAACCACAGTAGCAGATTCAAGTTTCATATCAGTGGGGGTAAGGAGCTGATGTAGAACTCTCAGTCCAAGAAAAATAAACCATCAGCTTTTGACCTTCGGAGGTATCCAGCAAGTTAGCTTTTTACATGCTGTGATGTATTTTCAATCTAGTGGGGTTTTTGAGAGGGTAAATGATAGATTTAAAGATTTAATCTGTTTTCAGTTAAGAATACAAGGCTGGAAATATAGTGTTTGATAAAAACAGTTTGTTGTCCCCAAGGAGGGTCCTGAAGCTGTGTTAGAAGCCATCTCCAAGGAATGAAAAGCAGGACAGAGTCAAGTCTGACAGGCAGAGTTTAGAAAGTCTGAGTGATGCTGTTTTTCCTAGAGGCAATGTACTCTACGTGACTCCATATATTACTGTGCTTGTCATTATTGCAAATTTCAGCACTAGTGTTCTCCAATCAGCACTATAACATTTCCACTGAATAAATCAAATACAGAGCACAGCCTTCAGCTGTCGCTGATCCTGTGCAGCAGTAACAAGCAAAAGATGTTCCATACCTCAAGATGTGCGTGGTGCTTGGGAAATGAAAATTGGAAGGTAAAACTGAGATAGGTTCCTTGAGAAGACTTTTGTTAGCAAGCAGCCCTTGTCTTGTTCTTTGAGTTGTTCGTGTTTCAATGCAAGCAGCCAATTTCTGAAGAGCTTCTTAACTCTTTGAAAGAAGGCTTGTTTTCAAATTGCCGTTAAATATCCTGGGCAGTTTTACCTTAAGGGTAGAGCAGTGAAATTTATACAAGTCTTCATACAACAGAACAACAACAACTCCATTATAAACACAAGAAAAGGTTAATTTATCTTGTACCTTTTACAGAACATGTTTTTCAACTACATTTTTATACTGCATCTAGTAAATTGAGCTTGTACCCTTTCCAAACATGGAAATTAGGAGCCATGCGTAGCTGACTTGTTCATGCATGCTGTTGAAGCAGATGGATGCAATGTGCATGCAGTGTTTTGGGATGACAAAGCTGGGCACCTAGGAGCCTCCCTGGAGGCTTGGCGTGGCAGAGCAGGCTGGATCTGCTGCGGGAGGCTGGTGTTTCTGAATGTCTAAAGGGAGATGGAGGCAAATAGATGAGGCCAGGCTCTTCTCAGTGGTGTGTAGCAATCAGACAAGGAGCAATGGCCTAAAACCTGAACATAGGAAGTTCTGTACCAACACGCAGAAGAACTTCTTTACGTCAAGGGTTATGGAGCACTGGAGCAGATTGCGCAGAGAGACTGTGAAGTCTCCTTCTATGGAGATATTCAAGATCCATCTGGACCCCTACCTGTGCTGTAGGGTGCCTGCTATAGTGGGGGGTTGGACTCGATGGTCTCCTGAAGTCCCTTCAAGCCCCAGTGGATTGTGTTTGTCTCTTCCACTTTTATACCAGGTGTTTCCTTATTTAAAGTGTGATGTTTGAGGTAGGATTGTTTATTGTTTCCTGGTGGGGCACAATTTTCACAAGTCCCCAGTGCAGCTCCATTGCTTCTGAGGCAGAGACACAGCTCAGTAACCTCAGGTAGCCTTCGACCACGTCCACTTGTATTCCACATCAGTTTATGAAGACTGTATCCACTTTTTTTTCTTACAGTTTCTTGAAAATCAGCATCTTCCCTACTCTCTTTAACTTGCAGGGAAGAGAAAATATATTTCTGACTGATTCTAAATGTAAACTCAGTGCATAAGCACAATCATCATGTTTAAGCATCTAATCCCATATATATCCATGGGTATGACTGGTATCCAGGCAGTCTGTTTTTGTTTTCTTGGCTCTTGTATGATGTATAATCTGCAGAGGTCTTCTGGACAAAAAAATAAAATAAAATAAAAAATTCGTGACTAGATAGCAACTCACTTGGGATAAATCCACCCCAGTTTTCTTCAGTATAAATTAATTCTATTTTAAAGCCTAGGATGATTGTCCACATGTTTTTCTGTTGCTGCTTAGTACAAATTTATCCATCCCTCAGATCCTTGTGATCCCCCTTAAGGTACTTACACAGAGCAAGAAGATCCCCCCTGTAGCCTTCTCATCTTCAGATACATACGCTTAAGCGCCTCATCCTGTCATCTTTTGGCCAGACCTGTATCTCAGGGATTTTCTCTAGAATGTGTATGTTGCTATGAAGATAAGATATACCAAGCTCAAGCTTATGCCCCAAAATGGATATTTACAATGGCATACTAGTTTATTTTTTATATATATTTAGAAATCATCCTTTGCAAAGGCATAGGAGCTGCTCCATTGGGAGAATGGTGCATTAGGCCTGATGCTGGCAAGCATGGCGGCTGCAAGCTTTGCTTGCATGGCTCTCAGGGACAGAGGAGTGTTGCAGAAAGTGATCATGGTGCTCCTGTTGTGCCACGCTGATTATGGCAATCAGCTCTTCCTCTGTAGAACATACCAGCCTAGGGCCGTGTAAATAGCTGGCTGCACCCCAAGTAGATGGCTTGCATGTGGGGTTGGGGGAGGGAAGTTAGGTTATTATACAAAGCTCCAGCCATAAACATTTTTTATATCATTTTCTTCCAGCTTTGGTGCAAAAAATAGTGGTATTGAATAATTTTCTGACAGGATTTAGCTGCCTGATGTTTGAATTATTTCACTGTTTGTGTCTACTGGGAAGCGAAACTTAAAATTCTGTTTCTTCTAGGGAAGTCTGGGTAAAATGCATTAAAAATAAATGGATGAGTGGTGGTAGTGGATTTTGTAAAGGTGTGATTTGTATTGCAAGCTAGAAAGCTAAAGAAATTTTAACCTACCCTCTTACAGTTCGCTAATGAGAGAACTGCATGAGGATCAGAGAATTATCTGGGGATTAAGTAGAGAAAGGGACAAAAGGTAGGAAGGGACAAACCTGTGTGGTCTGCTAGAGAGCTGTGGGGTTGAACTGCACATTTGATGGGAGATCCACATGTGCCGTTTATCAGCTGCTCCATTTGCAGTCATTTCAGTATCATAAAGGTATTTCTGGTTAGAAAGCATATATTTTAAACAAATAATAAAAAGGTTGTGCTGCATGTTTCTTGTCCTTTGATTCGTGATCCCTATCTTTTTCTTTGAGGGAAGGAATTGGTACTCCACAGCATCGCATCTTGTTTGATACCTAACGTGCTGATCCTGCACTTACCTGATGTTATAGCTAGATGTCAGTCTCAGATGTGAATCAGAGGCTTGTCATTCAGAATCTGTTTGATTTTCAGTCCACAATGCCAGAACTGTGAGATGACTGAGGTGGGATGGAGTGTTTGGAGCATTGGGAGGATCAGACCTGCTGCCATAGGACAGCTGCTCAGATGTGAACACGGACTGGGAGGATGCTTTCTGTCCCTAAGAATGCAGTTCCTGGTAAACAGCAGTGTTCCCAGCTCTCAAAATTTCTCGTTATGAATCTACCACTAGGCAAGAATCTCAATTAACAGTTTACATAAAGCATTGTTGTGGTTTTTAGAGGCAGGCCTGGAATCACAACTCTTACAGGTCATTCCCTTTGGTAGCTGGGCTCTGCTGCCTTCCCAAGAGCCTGGATGAGTGGTTTAATGATTGCATTTAACAGAGCCACTGGTAAGCACTGCCCTGGGGCTCTGAGAGGTAGCCAGCTCTGTGCAGACTGAAACGGTGACACACTGAGGGAAGGACAGTTTCAGATCTGGGACAATGACAGCAATGTGTTCTGGAAAACCAGTGATTCAGCTATTCCAGTAACTTGTCGCAGTGACCTGTCAGCCTCATAAAGCAGCAGATCTGGGGATGGACCGATGGGTTGTGACTCACGGGATGACTTATGCTGCAAGCAGCAGAGGGTCGTGGCTGCTGGCATGGCTCACTCAGCCTGCATGGGCGGCAGGAGGGGAGGCAGCTGCCAAACTGCTATGGCTTACAGCAGGGGTTGGTTCTGAGCAGCGCCAGTACGGCATGCGTGGAAGGGGCTCGCTGTTAGCTGCGAGCTCGGGGCCTGTGTTGAGGGCATTGCAAGCAGTGTGTCAGGGATGGTCCCGGAGCCTTGGTCAGTCTTTCCAGTGTGTCAGCCCTGCCTGTGAGTCAGCGTCATGAGCTGGGACGGATATGCAGTTTGTTCTTCATGTTTTCTTGTTAATGGCCTGGATGTGAAAATGATAAAGACTTAGAAGCATTATAGATTGGTTATTAAAGGGAAGCAGGTAAGTAAAAAAGCCCTGATCTTTCCACGTTGAGATTCAGAAATGACTGTGTAACGTCCGTGTTGCTGGGAGTTTACTGAGCTGCTCCAGCATTTTGCTGTGAGGGGTTACCCAGGGGCTTGCTAGGCCCTGCTCCCTGGCCTGTGACATGTGTCAGCTTGCCTGATTCATCATTTTGCCTGATATTGTCTTTCCAGCAAGGCCAGAAATTGACAGAATGCTTTGCTGCAGGTCATTGTCTTTCTTCCCTTGCTAGATTTGCAGGGTAGGTATGGTGGTACACCCTAAAGTTGATGTCCACAAAGGAAATGCCATGGATGATATGTTCTCAAGCTTAATGGAGCTCATCATGGAGCTGCCTTTTGTCTTCCTCTGAATAAATCATTTGGAGTCACAGTGCATTCTCCAAAATTACAAGCAACAACACAGTACAAATCCCAACACAAGAGCTTCTTGCCTGACGAGCTGGAAATGTTTGCTCCTAGTCTGCCCACGACATTGCCTCTGCCTTTCGTTGTGCTGTAGCTTCCCTTGTTCCTGTTAATTTCAGCTGCTTGTCTGGTCACAGATGATTTCCATTTCTGTTCTTCTGGCCTGCCAAACTCAGAGTGAGGAAAAGCAGCAGGTGTAAACTCGGAGCTGGCAGCAGAACAAACTCATGGGCAGTAGTTTGAATGCTTAGGTGACTTCTGTAGGAACAGGAATATTTAATTATCATTATTTTGGGGGGTGAATGCTTTCTTTTCCTCCTTTTTTCCTTTGACTTGTACAGGAAGACAGGGAGTTATACTCCTCTCTAGAAAACAAAGACTGGGATTCTGTGGTGTTCTTAATAAAATTCTAAAATAATTTCTGTTGGAAGAGACCTTTGGAGTCCATCTGGCAGTGGGAGTGTGTGTGGGAGTGTATTGTGGGGTGTCAGAGACATGCCCAGGAATGGTACTGACTTCCAGTCCCCTCTCAACACGTGTCTGTGACACAGAACTGCAATCTGACCATGGCTGTGATGTCTCCTTCCCTTTCACCGTGACCTTGTGCTGCTCAACTGTGGCAGCAGCTGCACCTCTATCCATCCCCCCAGTGTAGGAGTATCAGCAGAAGGCAACGCTTTCACTGTGGGTACAAAGACTGTAAGGCTTCTGTTACCCCACTTGTCATCCTGTTTCTTCTCTGAGAAGAACAGTCAAACGAGGGAGGTGGGAGAGTCACTGTCCTTGGAGTTGTTCCAGAACCATGGAGACATGGCACTGAGGGACATAGTCAGGGCATGGTGAGGCTGGGTTGGGGTTGGACTCAATGATCTTAGAGGTTTTTTCCAGGCTTAATGATTCTATGATTCTATGACCCTTGGATCTTGAAAGTGCCCAGCTGAATTTTGACTGTGAGGTAAGCTAGCGTGCTGGCATTGTGTTACTCTTAAACAAGTAAGTAGACTTTGTAAATAGACTCTCTGCATGCTGTAGCTGCTGCTTTGTAGTTGGCACCAGTTTGGGATTTTCAGTCATGGCTAAGGCAGGTGTACATCATATCAATAAAACAAACATTGGATTAGTTCAGAAATAATAGCATCAAATATCCAAACCCGATGTCTCAAAAAAAATGGCCATTTCTCTGCCACTCAGCGACTTCTTACTGGAAGTAATGAATGCAGATAATTAACTTAATGTTTATGATTCTCAGTGTGTAACAGGGAAGGAGTTGGCTTAGGCAAGTGAATGTGATTCATTTTCGGAGGAGATGCTTCAAATAGCTAACCTTTTTGTTCAAGTTGCCACTGATTAACATTGGGTCTGATGCCACGCAGTTGAAGTAGGACAGTGAATAAGCTACTCGGTTCTGCATCAGTTCACGAATACTGGACAGATGTTTGGTTCTAACAGCAAAAGTGAGGTCAGGTGAGAATGAGGGCAGCACGTGAATAACAAAAGCACAAAGGAAATGCATAGAAGTAGGAGATTTGGCAATGTCATTCTTGCTTCTGAGTCACTAGTGAGCTAAAACTGTAGGCACTGTGTGTGGGAGTGTATTGATAGGGTAAGCTAATTGCTGCCACAACAGTTGCCTCTAATCTTATTTCCATGTATTTATAGTGTGTAAGATAACATTTTCCCTCAAGTGAGCCCTCTTGCAGGCCCCTTGGCACAAAGGGACCATCTCATGTCAGCATCTTACGAAGCAATACTCTGACTGCTCTAGAGGGATTGTTATTGCTGCCTTGCCAGGCTTTGCTGGGTACACAATCAGGTTGAATTCGAGAGCTCTAATGATCTTGATTATATACTAATAAGAAGGCTTGGTGCCGTGCTCAAACTCCGAGTGGGAGGAATGGCAAGCAAGGATCTTCGTGGCAGTTTCCAGTTTTGACTGGTAATCTCTCTTTGTGCTCCCAGGCGTTAGCCTGCCCAAGACTCAATTACTTGTGCAAGTGTGAAAAATTGTCCTAATGCATCTGGCTCTTTGTTTTTGAGGGCTGTTTTCAGCCAATGTCCTTAGCAATTGAATTTGCTTCCACATTGTTGTATTCTGAGATGCCTTTCATTTGCCATAATTATCTGCTCCTAGCACAGCTCCGCCATGCAGAAAGATTTGTGTGTGTATAGACACACGTTTGAAGTTGCTGCCTTTTGTGTTATCCTTCTAGAGGCAAACTGTAAGAGGAAAGAGGATAAACATCGTGTGTTTTGGGATCAGGGGAGCAGAACTAAGTTTTCAAAGTTTCAAATAGCATTGAAGTTCTCTCACTCTACCACTCTATGTAGTTTATGAGGCTGGGAATGGAAATACTGGGAGTAAAAGCAGTGATGAAACAGTACCTTCCTTTATTTTCTCCTTCCCTCAACGGCATTATCTCCATAACTCCATTCTGATTTGTTTGGGCCTTGGTAGTGCTGTAAACATGGAATCAAAACAGATAATCACACCAAAATAGAAAACCATAATTTTCTATTGCTTCACATATATGTATTATTTATTTATTGTACATTGTTTGCTTATTTCTGCTCTTCATTAGCTCATATGAACATCACAGCACTTTTTTCCTAACGGTTTGCTTTTCTATTTGTGAAACATTGGCTTCCTGCCTCCACTGTTGCCTGCTCTCCTGACTGTGATTTATAGAGCTCTGGAAATAATCCTGACTGTTCTGTTTCACTCTGTACAGGTCCCTAGATATGCCAGAGAACCCAGGGAACTGGTGTTAGGTGTACCCTTCCTGTCGCGTTCTGCAGGTTGTTTCTTAATTCAAGGTGAGACTGGTAAAAGATGCCAGATTTAATAGTCTCTGTTCTCTAGCAGAATGGCTACTGCCTTTGTCCCAGGGTCTCTCTTCCTTTGGACTTGCCCACATCCTATTGCTGAAGTCCTCTCCACATCCCTCTAGTAGAAGAGCCTGTGTTTAGGTACGTGTTGCACCAGTGTAGACCAACTTTAAGTGCTCAGTGGAAGTGAATTCCATGTTTAGCTGAATCCTTTGGTAACATCTTTGTACCCAAGAGCCTCCTGTGAAGATAGCCATTGTGTTTCCTTGGGCAGCGTGAAGATATTATTATCTGGCTTTGCAATTCATAAAATGAAGAGCTGTGTTTCCAAAGCAGCAACTAATTGTGTTGTTTCTATTTTGGGAAGTCTGATCCAAGGCGTTTGCCAAGCTGTCAGCCAGCTTGCCTGTGCTCGCAGTGAAGCTCTGTGCAGAGCTGGGAGCCAATCCCATGCTTCTGACTTGCAGTGTCTCAGTTCTCCTCCAACACGGTGTGCTTTGCTCTTCCCTGGGCTGGCTAGGTCCACCTTGCCCTGTTCTAACTGCAAAGTCCAAGCGGATGAGCAGTGGGCAGCTTGTGTCCTACCTGCCCCAGTGCTCTTGGCAAAGAGCAGCTTGCTCACCTGGCATCCGCATCGCCAAGAGCTCTGTGATTACATCGTCTGAGATCCAGAGAGCTGTCTGCCTGCTCGCTGTGCCTCCCTTGGTGAGGTTTGGTGCTTTGGGTGAGCAGTGTGGGTGCAGCTCTGCCTCCTGGAACACCCAGCGTGTTGGGGCAGCGCGTGCTGGTGGTGGGCTGACAGCGCTGAGTCCTCACTGGTCTCTGTTAATACAAAGCTAAGGCTGTGGTATTTGCTAGTGCTCTAATTTTTATACAGTATGCTAATTACTCTTTTGAATTGGAAATGCCTATTCAGCACACTGTAAGAGAAATCGGGATGGACTTTGTGATGCTGTGTTGCAAATAGGGTTGAACCTCTTCCTGTTTGTGTAGAAATGCTGTGATGGTTTTCCTAGGCCAAGTTAGACATCACCACATTTTTATTCATCTCACAGTACATCTGTGTGTGCACGCATGCATATGCATGCACAGTTGTAATCTTACTGTTTTGCTAACAGTGATACTGTCCAGAAGAGTTTTTTTCCCTAAGAGCATAGTGCAGAGTTGCTGGTGATGTTGGAAGTGGATGCAGCTGATGGAAAATGAAAAGACTAAATAGAAACGTAGTTACTTTGCATCTGTGAGGAAGGGGAAAAGAGATATTAGCCAAGGATAAGTAGATTGATTTATGCTGAAAGCCACAAAATGGCACCCTAGAATGTTTGGGAGAGTTTGCAGTATGATGACAAATACACATTCAATGTTTCAGCCCAGGGATCCACTGAAGAAGCAGAGAATTTCTGTGAAAGCAATGGGAAAGTCAGTGGTTGAGACAGGAAATCATCTCATTTCTAAAAGAGAGCATTGCTATTTTGGTTTTTAATTCTGATCATTAGCAGTAGCAACACATGCTCAAATTGCTTTTCTAACATTAGGCAGTCCAGAATTGCATGAGGTAATTGAATATACCATTTTATCCTGAGCCTGTAACTGGAAAAAGACAGGAACGGCTAACTGCTATTAATTGCACTCTGCTGCTTTCTTGCCAGCCTTTCTGGTAGCCATTGATTTGTGGAAGATACTTCTGTTTTCTATCTTTCGTTTTGTCAGCTGTCTCTGCAGATGAAATCTGAAAGCCTTAAGGATGTTATTAAGAATGCAGCGAGTAGCAAAGGAACTTTCTGGGACATCTTGGAGCTGCGGTTTACACATATGTTATACCTTAGGGTGAAAAAATGTGTTGTAGTTTGCATTTTGTCTTGAAATCACTCTTCTTGCAGTACAGGTTAATGTAAATTGCAAATATAGGCATCTGTTCACCGTGTTCAAAGTGATAACACATTTATCTTTGTAAGAGATGTGGGAAAAGAAGGGGAAGACAAATCACGCTTAAGCATGTGCTGTGGTTTCCTTCCTAAAATTCTGTCTGCTGGTAGCTTCAGCTGGACCTTCTGTCTATGCATGCTGTTGTAGTGGACCTGCTCACTGTTTAGAGCTGATTTCCTTTTCCAATGGATCCAGGTGGTTTAATTCTATTCTTTATTTTATTTAAGAACTACAGGCTATTTCAGTTTAGAAGGGCCATCTGGAGGTCTCCAATCCAATTTTTTGTTCAAAGCAGAGTCAGTCTTGAGCTCAGACCACATTACTCAAGTCTTTATCCAGTTGCTTTGTGAAACATCCAAGGTCAGAAAGTGCACAACCTCTCTGGGCAGCCTGTACCTGTGCCTGATTGCCCTCCCACTGGGTCAGTTCCTCCTTAGACTTGTACAGCTGATGCCCATTGGCCCTTTCCCTCTGGTTGGGCTCTGCCATGCAAAGCCTAGTTCTGTTGTTCAAGTCAGTGTTGGTTTACTTGGAGATGCAGTTTTCTTCTTGCTACCATGTGGATATTTGTCTGAAGTCCTTCTGTTAGCAGATGGACTTGGTACAAAGAGAGAGAAATGGTTTGGCTCCCCGTTAGTTCTTTTTGAGAGCAGATGTGATATATGCTCTTCTGAGGATGACAAGGTCGAAACGATGGATGCTCGGTTACATTCTGAACAGACTGTAACAGTGAGATAAGGAGAAACAGCTCATGGCTGAGGTCGGGACTTGCATCAATTCTTCAGGATGCGAAATCTGCAGAATCTGGAGGTGTGAATGAAGGTGAAACAGAAGTTAGATGTGTATTGAAGCTTCATTGTGGATCACTATCAGAAAAGGTTTGTATTTTTCCAGTTATTTTCCAGCTGAATTTTTAACCTGCTGAGGTAGCAGATGGGCTTATTGTATCCAACTCCTATAAGACATTTTAGGAGCTTTAACAGATGGATGTGTTCTGAAATTCAACAGCATCTCCTTCAGCATCTGCAATGTCATTGTTTCACATCTCAGCCAGGGTGCGAGTGACCAGAGCATCTGGTAAGAACTCAGTCTGTGACAAACCAACTCATTTGCCAATAGCTGGTAATACAGTGCTGTTGTGGCAGGAGCTCTTGGCTTCTACTGCTTTTAGAGTGCAATGATTTCAGTTGCCAGGGATTTTTTTATCCTCCTCTTTGTATTAAAATGATTTTACTTCTAAAATGGCAAGAGGAAATAATGAAATGCAGAAAAATTGGATCTCATCGCTGCATCTCCTCTTTGTTGTTTGTTTCCCAGAGAGAAGCTTCAGCCAGATCTTCTTTGGAAGTAATAAAGCATAGAGGGCTGTGTGGTGTTTCATCGCTGACACTCTTGGAAAACATTCCATGCACCAAGAGGTGCATTATTGAAAATCATATGATAGGACATGTAAGGTAAATGCAATGCTATCAGATCTTAGTACTGTAGCTTTTAACAAGTTCAATTTTAAAAAAAATCAGATAAAATTTGGGTGACAGGAAACCTTAAGATAGAATAATATCCTGTACTTAAAAGAAGTTAAACTAAGTATCGAGATACAACATTAAGCGTGATCTCCTTTATTTGTTGTGAAACCAAAATAATAGGACAACGTTCACTGATTTGTGTTGTGATATTTGGGTGACTGATGTTTTAAAAGCTTGAAAAATCTCTAGTAAATGAGTAGGAGTGTCAGTTATTAGTTTGCTGATGGGAGAACAAAGAACACATCAGAACATTTGAGAAGAGGAACTTGGGTTTAGCATGCATGAAGTTACTTTGCAGTAGGGCCATTAGTGTACCCCTAATTTTTACCTTCTGAGGATGTGCTTCTATTTTGTCTAAGCATTAAAACAGGACAAATCTTTCTTTAAAGGAGCTCTGCAGGCTGGCAGCATTCATATTAGTGCATTGTGTTAAGTCCTTTCTGCGCTTACTTTTATGTCACTAAGAACAACCCAGGTTTTTATGCACGTTTTGCTAATATAGGAAAAGGTGGTGCTTGTAATGTTGCAATTAATCAATCTGACACCGCATTGCAAGTGACCTCCAGCAGTGAAATGCTCCTGAGTGGCTGCCCTGTGGGAATGCTCATTTTGGGCTTCTGGGGAAGAGTGGATGCCTGTGGACTGGGAAGGCCAGGGCATTGGATTTGGTTGCAAAGCGTACTTGGCAAAGCCTGCAAGCGTGGGCTGGTATTTGTGTTTCTTTGAGATCTAGCTGGCAGTTGGTGAGCACTGCGAGCAGAGCTTCTGTGGTTCCAGAACTGCATTGCGCCTCATCTGCTGAACAGTATGCGTGGGTTCAGGAAATCAGAGGGCTATTTTAATGCAAGTTCACTGGGAATGTGCACTGATGGGAAGGAAGAAAATATGAATATAGGACAGGGCTGGATCAGCGGTTTAAATAAGATGGATAAATACTTATAATCTGGAAATCAACTTCTGACGTTGGCTGTAGTGAAACCGTATTGATTTAGAGGTGAGAATGTGACTCAGTGTTTTCTTTGAGCAGTGGTTATCTAGTCTTCACAAAATAGCCAAAGACGTTGTCTTAGCTTTTCCAAATACAAGAAGCGTTGGACAATGTCAAATCAGGCATAAAATAATATACGAATATTAGTACTAATAACCTTCAGGAAACAAAGGAAACATGACTAAGAATACCCAGTTGGAAAGATGCGATTTGCAAGAATCCATTTCAAACAGTATTGAAATATTTGTTCTAGGTAGTATGGAAAGTTTATGTTTATTCTTGTGATGACAGACATTAGGAGATAGTAAATCAAGGTTAGCTGGAAGTCGGTATGCCAAAGGTAGTCTATTGGGATAACAGAATTTATTCCTGCATATATATATTCCACAGCGGTCACTGCTGCAGCATTGAAGACATAGAGCATTGTAGAAAGCATCAGGTGAAATGAGCTCTTGCTGTCCACATCCCTTCTGCTTCTGTTTCTGCTGTTTAAGTTTGAATGAGCCTTTGCAAAGCCGATCACAGCACCTTTGTGAGGATGTTTACCTCCAGCCAGCTCAGCCACATTTTTGTTAGATTCTGTGAAACTGACATGGCTACAGATCCAAAAGCAGCTTAAGGAAAATGATGTCCAGGATGAAGTCAGTACAAATGTATGTGGCTTTTGAGTAGAGCGCTGCCAGAGTTAAATTTATGTAAAATGCTAGTCACACAGTTCAATGAATGCATCATGGAACAAAAAAAGTACCAGTCTGGAATGACGTGGGCAAATGGGCAAATGATTACAGTGCAGCTGTGCTGCCAGTTCCTACAGTACATGCTTCAGTTACAAAAATGTGAAATGTTCTTGTTCAGAAATAGTACTGAAATAGCATAGGCAGCAGGAGCAGGGAAGTGATTGTCCCTCTACACTCAGCTCAGTGAGGCCATACCTTGAGTGCTGTGCTCAGTGCTGCACCTCTCGCTACCAGAAAGACACGGAGCCCCTGGAGTGTGTCTAGAGAAGGGCAGTGGGGCTGTAAGGGGTCTGGAACACGCGTCTGATGGCGAGCAGCTGGGGGAACTGGGATGGTTATGTCTGGAGCAGAGGAGGCTCGGGGGAGACCTCATCACTCTCTACAGATGCCTGACAGCAGGTTGTGGTGAGGTGGGCGTCTTTTCCCAGGCAGCAGTGATAGGATGCAAGATGATGGCCTCGAGTTGTGCCAGGAGAGGTTCAGGTTGGATATTGTTCTCAGAAAGAGCAGTGATACAGTGGCACAGGCTGCCCAGGGAGGTGATGGGGTCGCCATCCCTGGGGATGTTCCAGAGCCGTGGAGATGTGGCACTGAGGGACGTGGGCAGTGGGCATGGTAGGGTGGGCTGGGGTTGGACTTGGTGATCCTAGTAGTCTTCTCCAACCTCTATGAATGTTTTACAGAAGATACTCATTTAAAATGTTCCGTTTTGCATCACTGTGTGGAAGTTCCTGCCTGCATTGCAGTGTTACTAGAGAAACTTACTATGTGTCTTCAGAAATGTGTAATTGCTGTTTCTTGTGCAGATAGAACTTACCTTGTCATGTTAAAGCATAGCACTGTTACAAAAATAAGGTGGAATTAAACCCAGTGTGAATTAGAAACATGTCAGGGAATTATTAATGGGGGTTTAGATGAGAATTAGTGTAATACAGACAAGATTTTTGTGGAAAGGGCTGGGAACAGAACCAAGGTTTCTTCCTTTTCTCTTTGCTCTATATAAAGAACTCACATGTACGGGTTATAATTGCTGTGTGGTGAGAGGATGCCAAATTATATAACGCCTCTACCAACATTCCTGTTTTCTAACCTCTGGAGTTCCTCTTCTGGGAATAAACCGAAAAAACCTCACAGCTTGATGACATTTACACCTTTACAGTTCTTTTGTGAAATGGTGACATACCTCTGCAGGCCAGCTTAGGCTTTTATATATCTGAGCAGTGTCAGCGGGTGGATTTGAATGTGCAGAATGCCTGCAGCAACAAAAATAGGCCCATATTTATTCCTGTCATAACTTCACTTAAGTTAATGAAGCTGTGCCAAGGCTGGATATGCCTACAGTCTATAGGACAGCTGGCCTTCCGGCAGGCCTTGTTCAACAAAATGCTTCTGTAAGAGTAATTAAGTTCTCTGATAGTCACAGTGTATGGTGATGTTTTGGGAATATTTGTGTGGAATGAAAATGATTAACGTGAAGATTTCAGATACATCTGAATGCCCAAAAGACAAAGGAAGCACTGGTAAAGGTATTTCCAAGGATGGAGTGAGTGTCATTCCATCAGCGGTTCAGAATCACCAAACCAGTTAAGAACATGCTCTAATTGTAATAATCATCTACATATTTTACAGCATTTTTCTCCCTCCGCATCCCCCCAGTGAGGGAGCGGGTGGATGCTTGCTGGACCTCGGGCAGATAATGGACACTGTTGTGATTATTCAGGCAAAAGTTTTCATCAGTTTACAGCTGCGAGGGAATGTTCCCCTAGTTAATGGTTCATCTGACATTTCCAGCAGGAAAGAGTGAAGCTCTTGTATTTTGCCTGCTTTTTAATACTACTTTAATCATTTTAAAGTTGAGATACTGAAATAGAGGTGATTCAGAATAGGGGAAGGGAAAGCTAGCTGGGCTTTTCAAGGAGAAAGAAGATAGGCTTCCAGATGTCATTGAATGTCAGGAGAAAAGTATTTTCTTTTAAAATTCCTAGCCTTAAAAATGGGTAAAAGAATTATTGGGAGAAAAATAATAATCATTAGTCACTTCCAAAGATGGATCAAATTGATCTTGCCAAATTTAGTCAGCATCCTTTGCTGTGGTGGCAGGACTGCAAAGCAAGAAACACAGAAGGCAGTTTCCTCTGCCTGTGGAATATTCAATCCACCGTCATCAGGTTTGATGGTTACTCAAGCAGCAGTGAAAGGATTCATTTTATTTTGCTCAAATTAACTCTGTATCTGTTGTGGTAATAGCCAATCCTGAACAAGATCTGGCAAGTTCTTGTGCATCTGGGAATGGCAGCCTGAACCTAATCAAGTATGGAAGTGCCTTAATACCTAATTAGAATCATAGAATCATGAAGGTTGGAAGAGACCTCTAAGATCCCCAGGTCCAATTCCCAGCTCACCCCTCCATGCCCACTGCCCATGTCCCTCAGTGCCGCATCCCCACGGCTCTGGAGCATCTCCAAGGACAGTGACCCAGCACTCCCTGAGCAGCCTGCCTCACTGCTCTTTCTGGGAAGAAATTGTTCCTGATATCCAACCTGCACCTCTGGTGCAACTGAAGGCCATTGCCACACGTCCTATCAGATGAGTAAAACATGCATTTCGACTTACATTTCCAGTCCTCCCCTCTCAACCCTGGCAGAATCATTTGAGATGACATCCCAGGAGGGTTCAGTGCTCAGGTTTCTAAATCCTAATCCTGCTGCCTAATCCTGGAGACACCTACAGCCCTGAAACAGCACAGGCTTTGATCTGGGTTAGGCTGGGCTTCAAAAAAGTGATGTTGTGCATGGAAAGCTTCCAGCACGTCAGGTGTCCGAGCGCTGAGGAGCGCGCCTGGGAAGGAAGGGCGCTGCCCGGCGCGGTGTGCGCCCCGATCCCGTCCCGCGTCCGTGCGGCGCTGGGGAGTCCCGCTGTAACGAGGCCGGATTACTCAGCGCCTGTTCCAGTTCCTGTTGACCCCGGCAGCGGGAGTTTTCCTGAGTAAAACCCGAACCATGAGTCACCCTCAGGTGTTTTTGTTTGAAAGCGCTTCTTTTTTTGAAAAAAAACGCCGGCAGCGGCTGGCTGGGGGCCGGCTGGGGGCCGGGCCCGGGAGGCGGACGCCCCTCCTTCGCTCCGGCCGCAGCGCGGGAGCCAATGGGGCGGCGCGGCCCGGCCCGGCCCGGCTCGGCTCGGCTCAGCTCGGCTCGGCTCCCCGTGGGGCGGGCACGGCGCTCGGCGGCGCGCACGGTGCACGGCGGCTCCGCGCCTCTCGGGGCGGGCGCTGCGATGGGGGGGCGGCCGCGCTCCCTCCCCGCTCTCTGACAGCTGGGTTTTCTTGCGCCGAGGAGATCCGAGGGAGGGGGGTTTGCGTTTTGATCTCGGTAGCCAGCCGTTCCTCCTCCTGCTCTGGCATCGCCGTCCTGCCCGCAGCATTAGGACTTAAGGAGCTTGATTCCCCGAGGCTCGCGTCCGAGGGCATCAGTGCTGAGCACGCTGAGCTACATCTGCTTCTTGGCTAAGGCTGAAGAAAGACGTCTTAAGCTGGCAATCCCGTGCTGGCGGCAGCAGGTCCCCGAGCGGCGCGGGCTGGGCGGTGCGCGGGGATGATGGAGTGAAAGTCCCTGCTTGCAGGAGAGGATTCCGCGGAGGAAAGGAGCGAGCAGACAGCAGAAGCAAGGGAGAGGAGCAGCAGGTGGAAGGCTGGCCGAGAGCCGGAAGGTGCCGTAGGCTGACCGCTTCCTTCGGCTGTCCCTGCGATAAGCCCCGCTGCTTTCGCCCGGCGGCTTTCCCAGCTCGTCCTTCCCTCCCTCCCCGCCCGCCGCCTGCCGTGCTGCCGCTGACGGAAAGGCGCCAGGGAAGCAGGAGGAGAAGATGCCAGCCATCCTGGTGGCCTCCAAGATGAAGTCGGGACTGCCCAAACCCGTGCACAGCGCCGCGCCCATCCTGCACGTCCCGGCGGCCAGGGCCATCCCGCAGCCCTGCTACCTGAAGTTCGGCAGCAGGGTGGAGGTGACGAAGCCGTCCTACTCCAGCCAGATCCCCCTCAAGTCCCCCAGCGGGCAGGAGAGCGCTGGGGATGGACCGCCGCCGAGGAAGGGCAGCTCGGTGGAAAGCGCGTTTGACACTCAGGTAAGAAAGCGCCCGATGCTGGGGAGGTGCAGACATGGGTTTGTTCCTATTGCGTGCGTGCCGTGGGGTTCGGTAACACCGCGCGTGCGATGTTCTGCGTTTCCCATCGCTGCACCTTTAGCCGTGGGACGGCTCCGGGGCTGTGTTAGTGCAGCAGAGCGTTGCTGGGATGTGCCCAGCATGCGGGACTTGGGGCAGGTAGAGGTGTTGCTACTGGAGAGTCTTCTTTGTGTGCCTTTGGTGGTGGCTGCTGGTTGCTGTGAGCACGTGCCAGAGCCGCTGCTGAAAGCCATCAGTGCTCGGCATGGAAGGGAGGCAGCGCTGTGTGCACGGTGCGTGCTGTTCGCACTGCGGCTGGGTGAAACGGCTTCCAAAGGATGGGCTGTGCAAGTGGGATTGCCTGCTTTACCGCTATACCTGCATGACATCATGGATGCAGCACTTTACCAACAGGCAGTTTTCAGAAGACCTGTGCACATGGCAGTGCGACCTATTGTCTTAAGACACACGTTGCTTGCTGCACAGGGAGAGAAGCATACGTTCCTCAGCCCATTCCGTTATCAGCGCAGCAACGCCTCCAGCGTGTCTCAAGCTGCCCGGCTGCAGAGTGTGCGCTCACATGCCACGGCGTGAGCAGCGAGCTGTCTCTGCAGCAGGCAGGATCGATCAATGCTGTGCAGATTGCTGTGCAGCATTGCGATGGATTTTGGAACCAGCCATGTACATTACAAGCTTCCCTGCGGGCGTCTCAGCCCAGGAGGAGGTGATACCGTTATAACGCGATGGGGAAATGATGGTGGATCACAAGAATAGTGAGTCATCCCTGCCATCTGCATTTTGAAGTCTGTGGCCCGGTAACCCCATTCTCTTAAGGGAAGCGTGACCGCTGGTGGGGCGTGTTTGGCCTGCTGCCCTGGATTTTAGGATGTGCTGCACTTTCTCTACTGGCAGCCAGGGTGAGCAGGGCCTGCAGTGGCTCCTCAGGGACTAGGAACACAAAAGCAGACAGACAAGTGCTGGTGTCAGGGTGATGGCAGCAGGCGCTAACCTGGGCATCACATCATGCTCAAAAGAGAGAAGCAAATGCTGTTTTTCCCCTGTGCTTGTGCCTGCCCTTGTAATACTGAAACGTCAGCAAAATCTCATTATGTGCTGCGCTCTCTCTGACACACCCTCTTCTCTGCATAGAAATGTACGTTCTGCAGAAGTTACTGTTTTTCTAAAGCGCTTTCTGACCCTAGACAGATTATAATTGCAGAGCTCCTGTTGGATTGGGAGCCATCCACAGCAGAAAGGAGAATAGTATGGTGGTTTTAACTCTTGCTGTGCAGATGTGGTGCAGAACACATCCTGTATATCCCAGTGATGAAAGGTTCTTCGTGCTCATTTGTTACATTTGCACGCAATGGTGTCAGATGATTTTGAGCTTTGAATAATTTAGCGGAAAGACAAATCCAAGGCTTTGTCATGCTCAGTAACCTGCTAGAAGTCCTAGCAGATGACCGTCACCTTTTAAGGTGTGCATGAGTGAGATTTGCTTTACTGCGAGTGATCTTGGATAAGCACAGCCCTCTTATGTTTTTCCTAATGATTCAGCTTTGATTCCATTCCTACATGGCATGCAGCTTTTGCCATCCAGTAATCTGGATCTAAATTAATGGGAGACTTTTCCAGATCGGTTGCACCAAGGGCATTGCTCTTCTCTTTTCCTCCCTTCCCCCATGAAGGAGTGGGAGGAGGCACAGAATGGATGAACAGCCACCAGATGGCTTATTGATAGCAGAAGCATTTATATCCTAGGAAATCTTCAGCTGCATTCAGGTGTAGGAGCGATTTCTGGTGACAAGTCTGCTGAGGTTGCATCTTAAAGATGATACTAGGACTAGCTATCTCAAATGTTTGTTTGTGCCTTATCGTTTGATTCTACGGTTACTTCAAGCAGAAATATGGTCCTTGCCATTTCACTGTGAGGCACCTGGCATTCTCTGTGCCCCCGTTGGGGTGGGAAGTGAGATTCTTTATGTGGCATTTAGCATGTAGGTCCACAGAACGGAATAGCACCGGTTGTATGATCTGAGTCCCTGTGTGGGGTTTGCAGTCTACAAGGAATGATAATGTGTTCCTATGTTTCAGATAAAAGACCTAGGAGAAGAGTGACAATGAGTGAAATCAGTGTGTCTCATGCTGTCTTCCTTGTAGGGGTTGAACGAGCTTGGAATATGCTCCCAGGCTTTCTTTTGGAGTTTGAGGCTACTGCTGTCAAAACCCAGGGGGTATCACATCACTTTCAGAACAGCTGGATGAGAAGCATTGCTGAAGTGGTTGGAGCTGCTGAGTGGTTGGAGAACTCATTCAAGAGAATCTGAGTTCTGCTTCTATTTCAATATGAGAGCTTTCAGACTCGTATCCACTGGACTTTCTGTGTATTTTAAGGGGTTGCTCTTAATCCTGTTGAAGTTGGTCCTCTTTGTCCTGCGGAATGAAAAATTCAGTTGCATGTACAGAATAAGACCAGATGGCAACTAATCTCACATGTAGGACACCTGCTTAAAGGTGGAATGCAACTGTCCTATCTTCAACTGTGTGCATGTACGAATGTTCCTCTCCCATCACAGTGAGTGCACACCGTGTTGGCCTTACCCTTGCACTTACTTAATGTACTTCTCTGTCTTGGAGAAGAGGCCATGTCTGCTGCACAGGGTAGAAGTCACAATGTGAAGATTCCAGATCCTGTTCTAACACTGTTCTTGCATGTTCCAAGCCACTTGCTTCAAGTTCATTGTAAATGCTAGACTGAAACCTGAGGTCATTGAGTCATGTCAGTATTGTTCCTGTTTTATTGTTACTGCTACACACACTCCATTCATTTTTCCATCTTAAACTGCCTGCGTTGTTCACAACAGTGTCCTCTGTTGTATCGGTGCTTTGTTGAGAACACTGCCAGGAGATTATACCCGTGTTCAGAGTGTTGTTTTGGAAATATTTAACTTTGTTACCAGAGAGACTCCTGTCAAATAGATGGTAGAATAGTGACCTCTCATATACCAAATGGTACTTATTAGTTATTCTAAAAAAGTCTTATGTATTCGGCTACTAAATTTGCATTAATTAAGTAAAACAACCTGTTGCTGTGCACTGCATTCAGCAGTCCTATCACCAGCCATTCGGGTATGTGGTTGTCCTTAACATTTGGCGGGAAAGAGTGGCAGAGGATTAGGTATTACTCTGCAGATACCAAACTTCCACTTCCCTTGCTGCAACTTGGGCATCTATCCTGCCTGTTCCTTTCTTGGTGGGCATGGCAGACAGATGCTCGCTGGTGCTGTCGTGTTCTGCCTTGCTTTTCTTTTTCTCTACTTGAGGTAAATGTCATTCTTTTAGCCATTCCTCTCAAGATTTCTAGAACTTGTACAACTCTTCCTGCTCTCTGCTGGACTCTCTCCAGCTCTCCTTGAGCTTTTGTTAAGAATTCTATTTAGAACTGGGCACGATATTCTGTCTCATTAAGGCTGAGTGCAGCAGGTCGTCATCTTTTCTGTCCTACACTTCAGTTTTCAGTTGATGAAGATTTTAAAAAAGATTAGATTTTTTTCTTTCTTTCTTTTTCATTTACTGGCAGCAGATCCACTCTCCTGCTGGTATTCTCTTTGTGATTCACTGTGGCATGATATCATTGCCTGCAGTACAACTACCTTTCTCAGATAGCTCTCATTTTCTATTTTTACACTAGATTTTCCTTTTAGCAATACAGTGCTTCTCACACTGCTTTCCCAGTTTGTGAAAATCATTTTGAGTTCTGGGCATATCTTACAGAATGTGTGCAATGCCCATCCAGGTTAGAAATGTCCCTGGGTTTTTCTCGTTAGCCATTCTGTTGTCCAACTCGATGACAACATGGAATAGTGAATATGAGTTAATAGTAATTGCAGATCCCTGCGTAAATCGCCTCAGTAGTTCTTCTCAGGAGCATAGCACAATGCTGAAAAATTTGAGGGAGTTCTGCTGTAGATCTGTCTTCTAGGAGGGACAGGAATTATGCAAGTCTTAACCTGAACCAAGCTGAAAGTCATAGATTGGTGCATAGACCGAGCTCAGTGCCACTGTGTAAGCTGGCTCAGTGGTGGAGTTGGTTCTCACTAATATTGCCATGCTAACTGTGAAGGAAATGATGACAAATGGAAGGTATCTGTTTGCTTAGTTGGAGGAACCCAATGAGGTCACATGAGGGTGTGTAAAAAGGAGAACTTCTCCTGAAGAGCTGGAAAAATCTAATGAAATTTATAGATTTTCAGCAAAATGTGTAATTGAAAATAAATTTTATTTATTATTTAATTTTGATGAATTTACTTATCTAATAATGGTTATGTTTTTAAGCATATCTTTAAGAAAATGCTGTATCTCGCTTTCTGATGGATTTTTTTACATAAGGCACTTAAGAAGCCTCATCTTTCAGTTTGTGATTCTAATGGTTTTGATTGTTTTTTCATAGATGTGTACTCATAAATTTTGAGGAGCTTATTCCAAATGAAATGTTATCAGAAAAGTAGTGAGCAAACAACTGATAAGTTGTTCTATTGCCATTATTAATATGGAGTTTTCTGCAATTTCTCTCTTGATTTTGAAGAAATCCTACCCCATCCAAATACCCTGCATTTGAACAAACGGTGTAAGATTGCTCTGTAAACTCAAGCTTATTCATCACTGTTGTTTGATTTTGAGTATGCAAAGAGCCGCCTGGGTTCTGAGTTCCATTCAGTTTTTAGTTGTCACTGGATAACAAGTGAAAATGTTTTTTGCTCCGATTTCTTCAGGAACAGCCTTTGTTCAGCATTTTATCTTCCTTCCCAAGCTTAGTTCCCCTACTGCGGACTTCCCTGAGGTGGGCTGTTTCCAAAGTGATTTACTGTTGACCTAATGCTGCTGTTGCATCCAGTTAAGTTTCATAGTCTGTAGGGAGTGTTTCAGAAACACTCATTTAATATGACCTTTTTTCTCTGCTTTTGATTTTCCTTTTAATGCTGTTTCTCTGATCTATGCTAATAGGTAGCATCCGAGGGGCTTCCCATCTTCAATATACTTATCTTATGAGCTCTCCCTGGAGGTAGAGATGTGCTTCTTATTTTGTAAATGAATGGCGAAGGCACAGAGAGACGTATCCAAGGTCATGAATCTGCCGTGCTCTAGAAAATTACCAGCTAGTCCCCTGTCTATTAGGTTATCTTTCTCCTTCACTGCAATTTGTTATTCAGTTCAGAGCACTTATGCATATGGTGTCCTTAAAACTTTTAGCTTGCTCCCTGAGTTATATTTCTCTGGTAAACATCTCATTTAGTCCCCATTTCCAAAGTAAGTTTTATCACATATTGCTCTGATGCTTTATGTATGGCCATACCCATCCATGTTGGATGGTCAGGTCCAGCTATCCTCTAACCAGTAACGGGTTCCTTCTCCCTGCCTTTCCCTGCATCCCTGGCTTGCCCCTTACCTTTCCTCCATGGTTGTCTCCCTGGTGTATGGTTTATCTTAAACTTGCAATGCAAAATAAATACTGTTCAGGAAGTTCTGAATACACTGACAACTTTAATGGAAGAATTTTTCTGTTCTTCCAACTTTTCCCCATTTGCTTTCAAATAGTTTAAGTTATGGGGCTAAATTTTATATTTTTATTCTCATATAGATCAAGTGATACTCTGAAAATTTAATCCACTGCGTTCATTTACTTTTCCTTGTAACAAACTGTAGATTGTCAACCAGATTCACAGTCATTCCCCTGGGAAGTTTACCTGGCTAAAAATACAGTGGTAGAATATTATTTTAAGAAACATTTATTTATGAAGCTTATAAATGGTCAGATTTTGTGTGTATTATTAGACCATTTGTACATCTTGTAACAGGAAGCTACTGGTTTTCCATTCACCAAGAGCTGGAATTTAGTCAAGCGCTTGGCGTTTGTGTGCCTCTAATTTTATCTGTAAATTGTTCTTTCTGAAATAGTTTGTGGAAACATTCTCAGTTTCTTCAAATCATGGGCGTGGAAATAATTGCTAAAACTTACAATAAACAAGATATTTGTCAAAGTAAATAACTGAGAAAAGCAGTCACTTGTTATTTTAAATCAGACTGAGATCCTATGTTTTGCTGTGATTTCACCACTTTTTTTTTTTTTTTTTTTACCCCTTGGAAAGTATTTTTAGGTGTGTTATCCTTGGATTATTTTTCATATTACTTTTGAGTAATTTTAGAGTTGGAAGCAATGTGTGGGAAAACAATAAATGAAAGGAAAAGAAATCTAACCTCTGGATATCAAAATATGCAATTTCCTAGGACTTCTGCCCCTATGCTTGCTCTGCTTGGGACTGTAATTGCATCATGTCTTGATCTGCAGTACAGTCAGGCTGAGTGTAGTCCCAGGCTGGAGCAGAGTCTTCTTGGAGAACCCTAAAGATGGTTCCTGTGTTCCTCCAACACTGAGCTGTACACAGCCAGACTTCCTCATGGATTGTGTTTGATGGGCCAACGTGAACAGCTGAGGGATGTCCATGTGGATGATGAGGCTTTGTTATACTGTTACACTTGTGTAGATGGGTACGATTATGTGGAAGTTATTTTTCCTTTTTTGAGTTGTGCCAACTGTTAGAAATTACAGGTAACTGCATTGCTGGTAAGCTAGGTATTGGCTTTGTGTGACGGCTTTAAAGAGTGCAAGGGATATCTTTTCACATCGTATCTTATTTCAGCCATTCCTCAGATTCTGATGTTAATTACAAGGACGTCATTTTGAATCAGCTGGTACAAGAGGTCTGGGAGATTGGCTTCCTCTGGCAGATAAAGCTCTCAGGCATCGTGTTGTACGTTCAGGGTGATGGATTCGTGTCATCTTTCAGAGTCAGAAATCCTCCTTAGACAATGCAGCATGGCACAAAGCTGTGTTTTCCGTAAGAGCAGTATCTGTATGCTTGTGTCCATGGTAAAAAGGCCTGCAGTGGATGTGGGGAACATGTTAACATCTTCAGATATATCGGTTCTCGGCTTCAGTTATCACTGGGGGAGGCAGTAATTAGTGGATTAGTCTGTTAAGACAAAATTGATTCAGTTACAAAGTATTCTTCCTTTCAAAGAGTCTCACACACATGTAAGTCTTCAAAACTCAATTAAAAAACATCACATTACAGGATCGAATTTGCGTTGGCCGTGTGAAGCAGTAGCTTGGAAGCGGGTTGCTCTTTTTGCTCAATGACCATGGGTCAGTCTGCTTTTCAGAATGGGCACATACCTTCCAGACTTGTCTGCAGCTTTATTGGGATGGAGTATTTTGGGAAAGAGTATTTTCAGCATCACTGTATCTTGGAGCAGGGATCTGGTCACCCAGGGACACGAGTGAGAGGAGCGCTGCCAGGTCCTGTGTATTGCTAAGCCTGGGGCTTCTGGTGAATTTGCTTGAATTTACAAAACAAAACCACTTGCTGCTTTTCAAGAGGGAAGAGCTGCGGTTGCCTAGGATCCCGTTTCTAAGCAGTGGGAGACAAACCGACTCCGCAGCAGTAAAAGGTTTGCTTTTGGTAACCTTGAAAAGGAAGCCCTTGGGGCTTGCCTTGTAGATTTGGGACCATGTGGAATATTTGTTTTCCTATGATAAAATGCTTAGACTCCACATTGTTGCAAACTGAATCTGTTTGTTATAAGGAGTGTCAGTATTTGAAAGAGGATCTCCTTGTGAGTGGACATGTCATGATGGATGCCCTTGCCGCAAGCAAAACTAACCCAGGGTTTTCTTTTCATTTTTCACTGTGATACCTGAGGTAGCACTGTGACCACAAAGACAAATTTGGTGATGTGGTGTCTTTCTGCTTGTCTGTGGATGAGCTGCAGGAGGTGCCCACAGCAGAGGGGAGCCCCTGGGGGACCCAGGCCTTTAACAGTCCCCAAGCCTTGGAGGGCCTCTCAGATGAAACTTAACCTCTGGGCCCCAGCCAGATGGACGAGGTGAGGTGCAGCCTTCTTCATTGCCCGCTGAGCCCTGGGATTCAGCTGAGACAGGGCCAGCATCAGGCTCTTGTCCCTGTGCTACCAGCAGTGTGACAGCAGGCGTGAGGGACTGCACTGGGGAGCACTCCCACCCCAGTTCCTGCAGGCTGCTGTGTCAGCAGCTGTGAGCTGAGGGCATATCAGGCCCTCTCTGTGTTTGTTAGGCAGCATGAAGCACAGAGAGATGTGAAAGCTCAGTGTTTCTCTGGCAAGTAATTTAGGTTGAGGTATTTTCGCGGTGATTTTTAGGATCTTGTACAGACGCATTTTCAACAAATGGAAGCTCTAGGCTAGGATTGTTGTGCCTGTGCACGTTTCTGTCACATAACAGTGCCTGTGGCAGAAGGAGTCTCCTTCAAAGTAGCAGCTTATGAATAGCTGCAGATTTCACTGAATGCCATTCACCTCTCTCCTCCTTTTTCTTCTGCTAGCTAGCAGCTGAAATGGCAGGGCTTGGTTTGGCCAGTCCTTTGCATCACTTATAGTGGTGCTGTTAAATGCTGAGCTGAAATGGATGGTAGCTAAGCTAATTTGCATGATTTAAAATGCCAGCTCGGTTTAATGTAGAGCAGCTGGTATATGCTTAACTCCTTCAGGAGAAAACTTAATACCCGCAGATCGCATTAACCGGGGCTACACTGCATTTATTTATTTATTTTGCTGTCTTTTCCTCCTTTGTTTGCTAGGATGTTTATAGGAATCTCTACGTTGCTGGGGAAGGGCTTTGCACTTTATTGATATTTGTGCATCTCACGTTGCTCACAAAGGAAGGAATTGGTCTTGCTGTGCAGTGAGTACTTGTTGCAGCTTCTGAGCATCCACTTACACTGACCTTAACAGATAGGGCTGTGAGATGTGACATGATGAGGGATGGTGAGATTAGCTGGAAGAGGGACAGGTGTAGAGGCCTGGATTACATGGATTACCGCATACTCAATTTCTTAGGGTTAAATTTCAAGGTTGAAAATGGTTAATTCCTCAATTATGGAATTAGGACATGCCATTGCTCTGGGGCTGAGCAGGCAGCCAGAGTCATCTTGTGACAGAATGAAGAGTTGGAGGATCAAAGAATTCCTCTGCTGCCCTGAAATAATTAGTGCAGCCACACTGAGGGGAGGGAACGAGCGTAATCTTTTAATACCAGTTCTCCTCAAAATTGACCTTGTCACAGGCAAATTGTCTTGCAGACAGCAGGTGTACGATTGTGCCATTCTGACAGCACCGGAAAGGCCAGCCCAGTGCTTTGTCATCAGCTGAAACCCTCTCACCTCTTCAACAGCAATGGGCCTTCATGTGCTGCAGGGCTCCGGATGTGAGTGAAATGTGAAATGTGAGGCACTGAGCAATGCGGATGGGCCTTACAAAGTCAAAGCTCCTTCCTTAAGGAGGTTACAATGTAACTTTCGCTTCCTCCAGAAGGCTTTGACTGTCTGGAGCTGTGAATTCAGCTGAGGCTTCTCATGGAACAGCGTATTCGGGTTTCTAGTTCTGAAGACCCTTACGAGTTTCACACTCAAGTTGTTTTGCTGGAAGGAAATGTTTCTGTTTGATTCCTTTGGCGTGTATATCCTTCGGCATTGTGTCTCGAGTTCCAATATGTCAATTGGCCTGTATGAACCGTGGTGCTAGAAGATAGCCTGTAGTTATTTGTTTGGCATCGGTGCAGTATTTAGTGTGCAGGCCATGAAAGTCAAGTCCATACACTACAAAGGCTGCATCTTGCTGAGTGGAAACTGTTTTTGATTGGGAAAGTGACCCCTAGGAAGATTACTTCCTGTAATATTTTTCCATGGATGTAGACAAGACAGGTTGCCTCTTGTGAGGAAATACTTTGTTCTATCATCTTGGGCTGTCCATGTGTAAGATCGTTAGTGTGCCTGCATGTTGTAGAAGATTATGAGCCTGTTCTGTACAGTCAAATTACTCATATTGTGGTGTGTTTGCTCACTACACGTGTACATGTATATCTTAACCAAGAGATCTAAGGGACACATCTGTTCAGTTCCGTTGATCATCTGAATGTTTTTGATGTACGATAAGCAAATCAGTTTGGACATCTGAGAAAAGATCTGTCAGTAATTACTCTTAAAGGCAGAAGCTTATTTAATCAAACATTATCAGTTCTTTAAATAGATAGGAGCCATTTTGTAGATAGGAGCCTTGTGGAGATGATCTACAAGGCACTTTTGTAGCTGGGTTAGAGTAGTGTAGTTTAGACTACAGCAAATCATTTTATTTGCATCTATCAGGCTTAAGGAATGGAAGAAATTAGCTGATGAGGTAGTAAATCCTTACCAATCATGTCACTTGAATGATCTTCAGTGTTGCCTCTTTTGCCTTTATAACTAAGGGATAAGTGTATTTCTTTTCATGGTCTTCCATTGATTAATGCAGATTGTTCAGGATCCAGGCCTGATCTCTTATGCTTTGTATTCCTTTCTATTTGCCAATGCCTACATTTGGAGCCATGCATTTCTGCAAGGGAGAATTTCAGAGCTGGAAAAACATGGAAGGTGCAGTGGTGACCACAGGAGCCTTGGGGACAACACAAAACTCCACCAGATGGCATCCCTGTGGCTACAGACAGGTCAGCAGTTGACACTGCTGGGGTTTGTCACTGGCAGCTTTCTTATCTTGCAGGTGTTCTGTGGAGATAAATCCATTCTAATTTCAAGCAGCTCAGGTAAAGTGATACCTGAAGCCATGGAATTACCTTTAATAGCTAACTGTGTGATTCTTAAGCCTTCAAGCTTCAGTGTGATCTACTTTTTCCTTACCATGGATTTTTTTTTTCCTTGAGTCAAAGCAAGAGATGCTTCATTTGAAATCCTTTCCACCAGCAATTTGTGGATTTTAGTAAAAATTGTGAACGTTCAAGGCACATCATTGCCTCTTTGTTAGGAAAAGATTCTCAGCTGTAAAGAAGTGTCTTCTGTAAACAGCAAAACAGTTAATGCTTCAACACCGAAAATATTTTAAAGAGAAGAGTCGAAGACCTGCACACGGCCTTTCAAATCATCGTGAGGAGCTTGTGGGCTGTGGGCTACCAGCTGCACTCTGTGTCGATGCCATCTGCCCACAAGCAGACAATTGCCAGTGGAGAAAATGCTAGGATATCCTGCCACAAAACCACCAGTTACGTGTGAAGACCTGGTGAGGTTTGCAGTGAAATCCAAGCCTTTGGTGGTCTGATAGAGGCTGACAGGGCAGTGTGAACGAGACAGGCCGTTGGCATGTTGGGGGACTGAGCAAGAAGTATCTCCGCATGAGCCGCATCATTAGTATCAGTGGAAGCAAGGGATCTGCAGAGTGTTAATTCGTAGCATGTAACGCTGTAAACTGAGAACTATCTGTGAAGGCTGAAATTATGCTAATTTATGCAGTTCACATTGCTACTGCAGGTTATAAATAGCTCTGTTTCTAGAGAGCTAGTGCTGCTATATTGCTGCGCGTGGCAGGTTGACTTTGTGTTTAGCTTTGCAAATTTTAGCAGCTTGAACACGGAGTGAAACCCGGCTTCTCTGGTCTTTTATGTGAAGGTCCAGCCTGTTCCACTGCGCTGAATCCCTTCCATTCAAGAGGTTGAAAGGAAAACAGTCCCATGGCTTAGAAATGGCAAGGAGGTATTAAGTAGGTGCTGTGAACAGCCTGTGCCTGAAGGCCAGAGGAGTAGTTAAGATTAAAGTGTGTTTGGGGTTTATTCATAGACAGTTTTGTTTTTAGGGCTTGATAGCTGTCACTCAGAGGCGTTGTGCTTGGGAGTCCCTCCAGGAGGCATCTGGCTTGCCTCCTGCCTCTGTACTCATCATTTTCAGGGTGTTTGGGATGCAGGAAGCAAAAAGAGGAGAGGAAAAAAAAAGCTCCATGTTAAAACCAAGATGTCATACGTGAGTTGAATTTCTAGTGGGTGAAGTAACATATATGTAACAAATAATCATATCACAGCTGGAGCTTAATTTTATGTTCTTCTTTCTTATTTTAAATTCTGAAGGAGCTAGAATATATTTAGTAGTTAAAATCATAATGTAACTTGATGAAAAAACTTACAGGCAGTGCTAGAGCTGGACTGAAAGACAAGAGTGATCTGGGACAAAAAATCATGACATGTAACATGCATTTGAACAGCTGTTCTTCTGACAAAACTATTGCAGTGTGCTTTGCCTACCAGAAGATAATCTTACCAAAGGTTTTATGTCTGCATAGAGGAATCCTGAGCCCAATTTTAGAAGTCTATATTGATGGATGGAAGCCATGAAAACAAAATCTCTCCTTTTCTTCCACCACCTTCTCTCGTCTTCAGTCATGCTTCTTTTCCCATTCTCAGGATATGACTTTTGATAACGTGTTAATGCTTCAAGCCCTACTCCCATTAGTGAACATGTTTTCACACTTTGCAGCTGGCTCATTCCCCTTCCCTCCCAGCTTTTCATGACTAAGCTGTTAAGCTCTGTTACCCTCACGGCTGTTTCTAATCAACTTCAGAACTTGTGAACTGTGCCTGCCTGCTTCTTCCCAGTGCAACCCGCACTAGAGAAAGGCAGTGCAGAGAGTGGACTTGTGCTGAAAGAGCTGAGAGGTTTGAGGTAGGTGGCCTGGAAGGAGACCAAGGTCTTATTTCTCTTCTAGACTGTTTCACAGCATGGAGCCAGTGGGTTTTTATTATTTATAATGTACATCTAAACTGGTTAATACATTGCAGGTGAAACAGCACACACGGGAGAGGAGTGTGTACTTCAGATACTCAGTTTAAAATGGTCGGTTCTTCATAGTTTCTTAAAACCCTCTCACCAGTTCAGGTGAGAAATGACCACTAGCTCCTAGAAGACATCACTGTCCTGTGCCATCTCTCCTGTAGCTGGTGCAGAGATGTGGACTGCTTTGCTGAGCTGCTGTTGCCACCTGGTGGTGGCGAGCAAAACAGAGTGGGACGGGATCAGTTTAGGTGCTTTCCCATCAGCTGAATGGTATTACATAGTTGCCGAGCATCAGTTAGAATTATCCTAGATACACAAGGATAATTCCCCTAGTTAGGAAGAAGCTCCACTGTATTTCATGGCCTGCATGCATTTGGAGTAGACAGTGCCATAAAAATAAAATGATAGGTGAAAAAAGGAGCCTGCCTGCTGAACATGGATAGCTTTTGGATTTCTCCTAACCGATTGTGCAGCATCTGATTTGTGAGTCCAATGGCACAACGTGACAGAGGTCCACCAGGAGGTACCATGGTGCCATCCCTGCCTGGTCCCAGAGCGAAGTGTCTGGTTTGATGGTGAACAGAAACAGAGCTAATGAATAACTCTGAACTGCTTCTGAACAGCCCAGCTGCTGCATTACCAGGGTAAATTTGATTTCTGTAAGTCATTAGGTCTTATCTTAGTGAAATTAGTAGATCGTTATCAAATGATGACGCTTTGCACTTAACGTAAGTGACTTAATTGTCCTTTCATTGTATAGAATTTTATTGCGATCCCTTTACAAGGGGGGATACAGATAAACTGTACTGACTAAGGAAGAAGAGCTCCCTGCTCAACCAGTCTTGTTTGTGACAAAGCCACACTGTATGTCTTAATTTGCAGATTTGATGTCTCTGCAAAACATGGGCGTCTGCTGGAGTATCTCAAAGCTTCATAATTTTTTCAGCTAATTACTGCCATGGGTTATTTGCTACTAATCTTTCAGGCAGCACTTAGCTAAGGTCATTCTGGTGCATGGAAATTGGGTCTGATGTACAGGAGGGGTCTGACGTTAAGGCTTCTTCGCTTTGTTTTAGCAGCCCTGTGCTATGCTGCAGAACCTGTATTTCAGGGAAAAATGCCAATCCTCTGGAGCCTTGGGCATTTGCTTGGGATTTCGGACAGGGAATTGGAAGCCTCATTGGATCTTTCGGAATGAAAGAGAATCTCTGCAAGACAAACATACTTTGGACAGCTGTGCTGTCCCTGTGTCACCTTTGACTTCCCAAAGAAGCATCTCGGGATCAGTGCAAGTAACACCCATGGGGCTCCCATGCACCCACCAGAACGTGCTCCAGCTGCAGCTGAGCCCACTGGCAGGGCATCATACCTGGTATAGGGTCTCCAATACACTAGACAAGCTCCTCACACAGGGATGCAGAGTCCTTGTGGTAATTTTGACTTTTCTTCTCCCATCAGCAAAGTCCTTTCCAGTGGTTTTTAGCAATGCAGTTAGAAAGGCTGATTTTACGGGATCTGAAATATGTCTGAATGTATCACTTCAGCTGTATATTCACTTCCCTCACAAATGTCAAATGCAGGTTTTACTCACTTCTTCCATCTTTCTGTTAGATGCTCTGCTGCAGGAGGCCATTCTGCCTAGAAAGCATCATTATTCTGTTAACTTGCCATCCTGTATTGTTACAAAGGCTTATTTGATTTCTACACTGATTAGCAGTAATCACAGTTATGCCCAGAAGCAGTTAAACCAGCAGGAAGCAGAGCAGTCTTTTTGTCTCCATCAGTTTTTAACAGTTTCAGTTATTAGTATTTCATGAAATGGAAGTCAAACCTCATGTGTAATTGCTTTTTTTTTTTCTTTTTCCCAGTTTGTACATGCTTGAGCCTTCAGTACCTGCAGAACAAACTGTTTAATGGCAGTACAACACACGTGGAAAAGCATAATGCATTTCCAAACCATGAGAGTAGAACATACATTTTTGAGGGCATCCTAAAGCCAATGTCAATTTTTTCCTAGCTCTGTTCCCTCCTCCTCTCCCTTCAGGTCTTGGATTTCTAGGAATCAAAACTTGAGGTGCTCAAAACGTCCTTAGTGTTGTTTCTGGTGGTGTTTTGGATCTCAGAGCGTGGGGAAGTGGAAAGCTGCTTCTTTGGGTCTTGGAGAGTAAAGCAAGGAACATTAATAATATTTATCTTCAGAGGAAAATTACTGATGGCTCGCTGTCAGGTTGGTTTATTTTCACTAGTCACTTCAGTGAGGTGCTCTGATAGCTCCGGCGGTGAGCCTTCCTGCCTCTCTTTTGGCTGGAATCTGTACAAGAAATGTAGCAGAGAAGAGGAATGTGTCTGAGCACTTGATGGAGGCAAATTCTGACAGTGACACTAAGAAAATGAAGAACAGCATCACTAAAATCAATTGACACCCACTGTCTTAGCAGTATCGCATTCAGGCTCCTGATATCAGCGGGAACATTCATGTCAGGCAGACAGATTGAATCCTTTATTTTCTTTTAGATAGTTTTGTTGAGACCCCTGAAAGTTCAAGGCTGTGATGTTGTCAGGGAACAAAAAATTGGAGCGCAAAGGTAACATTGAGAACCCTTCAGAAAGTTCCATGAAAAAGTTCCATGTTGCCTTTGATTTTGTAGCTACAGCTTTTTATGTTACCAGAGCAGCAAAGTAGCCTCTAAAAAATTAATCCATCCAAGGGTTGAAAATATAAAGTAATTAGATTTTTGTCTTCTAGGAAACAAATCTCACTCCATGATTGGTGTTCTGCTTACTGGATTCATCATGTAGAATTTTGTCTTTGCTGTTGCGTCTTTGAAAGACCACGGCAGTCTAAAGAGGCTCCATGCAGACCTTAGGATCTCTTCCTCCCACAGCAAATACCAGTGAAGCATACAAGGCTTAGCAGGCAATGAGCAGAACATTTTATTATTGATCTAATTTTTGAAATAACTTTCAAAAACAGCGCAGTGGTTGCAAGTGGCACATTTCAGGATATTCAAAGCAGAGTTGGACACTTGCTTTAAAATCTGTTAAATAGCTTAAAAGGAATACTATGTGATCTCCTGCTCCCAGCATGGCCTGACATCGGGGAAAGAATGTTTAATAAAAAGAAAACAATCTTGTCAAATGTTTAATTTTACATAATGAAAGAGCTCTGATTCTTTTCTGCCTTGCAGCTTATGTAGTTGCTAGTTACACAAGTCAGATGTGAATTCCAAGTGCTATTACAGGGTCAAACTGCAAAGCATAGGGGATCCAGAATCACACCCAATGTATTTGAATTGGATTTTTCTTTTCAGATGATCATTGCAATGTATTTTCTGAATAGACCCGTAACAGTTTCAGTATTGAGGCATATAGCAAATTAGACACACAAGTAATGACAAATAGTGCAATTAGGGGGGAAAAATATAACCTTGTATTCTTGTGTTACTTTACAGCTAGAAACCTATTAACTTTTTATTAGGTGAATCCTACACAAAACGCTAATGTTATATTCATGAATAGGCATCTTAAATTAGTATTTGTAAGTAAGTTTTCCCACAAAATGCTAATTGGTTATTCAAATCAGATTAGGCTGCAAATCATAGTCTGGGTACAGTCAATGAGGGGAGTGGATTAAAGCAATTAGTTAGCACTTTGTTTGCTGCTGTCATGCAAATATAGCCAAACTTCTTAAGGTGATTTGAGGTAGGCTTGTAAACAGTCATAAAACTCCTTTTGACATTCACGGGCTCAGGATGTGCTCTGTTCCATGGAGCAACGTTGAGCTCAGCAGGTTGCTTCTGGTTGCTTGTGATGGGGGCATGCCGTAGGTTCTTTCTATTTATTCTTAAGACCACATTTTATTGCTGGTTGTTTGCTAGTTTGATAACTATTCAGAACTAACACAGGCTACTTATAGAGTAGTTTTTGCTCTAGGAGGCTTACCTTTTTAAATGGCTGGAATTCTGAATGGAAAAGAGCTGCATTTTGTGGTTAAACAAATTCAGTGAGAAAAAAAACTAAAAATGAAGTGTTCTAAATAACGTGGAAACATCCCAAGATATGGCACACCTTCCCAAGCCACTCAACAGCGACTGAAAGAACCTGTCACCAATAGAAAACGTGGTTCTTGGTTTCCCATTTTCTCTGCAACTTAAGGAATGCCAAAGTACCTGCTCCAAGGCAAACGTTGTCAACGTTATCTGAATTTTGCATTTGGAGTTGTATGACACATACAAGGTATTTGGTAAGATGCATGCACCTCCTCCTCAAGCTCTCACTTCTGCTGTGATATCATTGTGCTGTTTGCCTTTCATTTTTCTTCCATGCTGCAGGTAATGCTCATCGTTACTGAACATGCACATCTAGAGTGCGTTTCTGCTTCCCAGTGATTTATAGATGGTGGTGTTCATAGTTTTTACTTGCATGAAATTCTGTGAGCTTTTGTTATTTAGGTGACACTGGATTAATCATTTTTGCTGACAGCGAGTGCTGTCAGCATACTTTGTGGAAGGGGGGAATATAATAGCATTTGGGCCAGGAAAGATCTGCTCCTGTTGGATGTGAGCATCATCCCAGTTAGGGGCAAGCTGATCCGAGCCCCTTTCAGTGAAAGTTACCTGTTTCTTTACAGTTTCCACTTCTGGAGTGAATAAATGGCAACCCAGATTTTACAAGAATGATTTAAACATGAATAATGTGATGTGTGTAGCTGTGGAACTGTTTCACCTCACTTTGAAGCTTTCAGTTGCTGCACATTTTGTATGCAGATTTCAATGGCATTTTTATCTTGAGTTCCAGAGATTATCAAAGGAGACTTGCACTGTGCTATGTAGTTATGGCTCTAATTGTTTAATTCCTTGTATCTTTGTTTGTAATATCAAATTAGCACTCTTCTGACTGCAACCTGCCATAGCACCATGACACACACAGCTAATATTTTTCTGTGTACAGAAAGAACCCATGCATTCAACTGTGATAGGGAAGGCAGAGGGAGAATAAATAATTCTCACTATGTATGAGCATAACAATATTTCAATTTTTCACAACAATCTTTCCTGTATTACCAAAAAAGAAAAAAAAGTGTTCTCAATTTCTCTCTGTAGTTGAACATCTTTGCTTGAAGTACAAAATGCTCATGGGAACCTTTAAAAATCCTTTTTGGACGGGCCATTGAATAAAGTGTAATTTTACTGAGGAGTAATGAGGGCCGTAGGATCCTTGTTGCCAGTTTAAGCATTGGTTGTGCAGGATCAGGGTTTCTATTCGTTGCCATGTGTGGGAATCAAGTGTTGTTTCTGCATTAGAATTGTATAATATTATTTTTATTTCATGATCTCCGCTATCATAGTTCTTTTTGGCAGTCCTTCTACTTAACTTGGGCAAGATCTCTGATAAGTTTACATCACTTACCGTATAGACGAACTTCCCAGGAACGCACACACTATATATAGGTGTAGAGATGTATATTTTGTCATACACACTGCAAGAATATCCTGCACGAGAGCAAACCAGACAACAAGTGATGGCCTGCCCGAGGAAGCGCCTGAAGAGACATTGGGAAGGCCTGGCATCATCCCTCAGTGCTCTTTGTTTAACGATGATGACTTTAAAGGAAATCACCATATCAATAGGGCAAGGAGAGCACCGGGACAGCTTGGGAACAACAGGATGGCTGCTGACTGACACCAGGTAACAAATAAATTAAGAAGTAAATAGCAAATGTCAACCTTCTGATAAGATTGTGAACCTGGAGTACCCAGCCAGTGGGGAAACAGGGGAGGGGGGAGGCAAGGGGGAGCAAACAGGGTCTAAAGGCTGTCATGTTGTGTCCATAGGCGCTCCTGCTTGCGGGACGCCGCCATTGCAATCGCGAATACATTCTGCTTTATCAGAGATCCCGTCCTGACAAACATTACTTGGATATTTCCAACACATGTAACCAAAAATGTATGCTGTGCTGTCTTTCAAAACCATGTACTGTTGTGCAGTAGCTGGGAATGTGCTGGGAATGGGTCGGAGTTACCGACCATGAGTTTTCCCTCATTATGTGATCTGATGTTTTGGGTGCAAGGTGAGATCTGCCCAAACTGCCCTCAGCAGCATTGCTCCTTGGCTATACTACTAGCTATAGAAAATGAAAATATCCAAATGAAGCAGAAGAACTGTTTGGGTTTGTTTGTTTGTTTGTTTGTTTATTTGTTTGTTTCAGAAGCATGGATTGTTTGCCATAGCTCCTGCTTGCATCTCCAGCTGGTTTCCTTGCTAGGCTGGAGGTGGCTGCCAAGTAGGACTGGTGATGGCCATCAGCAATGAGCTCTGAACAAGCCCAGATGTTGCACTTCTGTCGTTAACATTGAATGTAGAGGGTGGACACATATACCATGAGGAGTGAAGTCCCACCCAGAGACTTCTGTGGACACCAGGAATGCATCTTTTAAATCAAGATTGTGATTATGGCACTTCCATGAATAGTGTATGGACAACAACACGTATGGACAATCTGTTCTATGGATTCAACATAGAGTGTAAAGGGAAAGATTTGGGCAGCTTTGAGTTTCAGGTGGCACGTTTGAAGTTTGGAGTAATAAGATGCTTACTGTATTAAAGGTGTGTGTTCTTCTATGGGACATGTTTCAGAATAGTTGTTGAGGAACCCTTTCTTGATACTACTCTATTTAAGCTTTTGTTTAAACACTTTTTTATACTGTTTAGCATCAGTTTAAGAAGCATAACTTAGTTGATTGCCAATTACTGTCAGTGTTAAGGGTGCTTTGGCAAAACCTCAGCTGAGGCACAATAAATAACCTTGTTCTGCCTTGAATCTTTTACTGTTGAATCAAGAATTGCTCTTAGATACAGTAAATCAGCCTAATTCTGTTTGATAGCATTGTTAACATTCTTCTACAGAAACATTAAGCAATTCCAACCAGCGTTTTTATACTTTCCAAGTGTGCTGTGATTCATATTGAGTTACGTCTCCTGGATAAAAGTTGGGTTTGAGAAAGTTATTAGCTTATTATGTGACTTTCTGTGCATCCTAGCATAGTCATGGCATGTATAGATTTGATTATATATTGAATGATTTATTATGGATATGACTGCCCAGAAAGAGCTGGAGGTTCTTCCTCCACCCTCACTGATCTGGGAAGGAAAGCAGAGGCTTCACTGTATTTGTAAAATGGCAACAAACGTATCTGCCTCACTGGCACTCTTTCAGAGCAGGCAGTAGTTACATCTTTCCATTATGCCTTTCCATCTTTCATAAATACTGATTCTTCAATGCTTTTTAATTCTGTATCTATTATTTCAAACTGCTGCGCAGAGTGTGTAAGGTTTTTATTCATGTATAATTAACTCAGCCTTTCATAACCAAGTTCCTGGCCTGTGGTGATGGCCATGGAGTTTCCAGAGAAGGGGAGCACCCTGGCCTCTGGACCATCCTCTTGGCCACGAGAATAGGGCTGTGTGTATCAGGTATGTTGTGTTTGACTCATGGAACGGCATGTAAATGAGGAGACTTATGTGTCCTCTGTGCATTATATCACCTCTGGAACCATAATCTTGTTTCAGAATCTTGTTTCATTGCTAGTTTAAACTTCATCAGATCCCTAGGATGTGGTCCTTCCTCTGAGCTTTTATGTGCTGGGAAGCAGCGCAAGGCATATCCAGGTCTTGCAGAGTGATAGCAGTGGAGCTGGGAGCATGATTTGGGATTACATTCAGAAAGTCATAATTCAAAGAGAGCTACTGTGAGAGAGTTTTGGTATAAAATCCCAAGAAGGCTTTCTTGGCAAAGCTGCCCCTATGTTGCCATTTCCAGATCATTAGAAGACCAGTTTAAAGGATTTTGTTTTTCAGTTGCTATGATTCTCCAATAGTGACATATTAGGGTAGAAGCTAGGAAGGAAGTGACTCTTTCATATCCTCTTTTCCTTCCTTTCCTTCCTTTCCTTCCTTTCCTTCCTTTCCTTCCTTTCCTTCCTTTCCTTCCTTTCCTTCCTTTCCTTCCTTTCCTTCCTTTCCTTCCTTTCCTTCCTTTCCTTCCTTTCCTTCCTTTCCTTCCTTTCCTTCCTTTCCTTCCTTTCCTTCCTTTCCTTTCTTTCCTTCCTTTCCTTCCTTTCTTTTCTTTCTTTCTGTAGTGAGAAAGCAAATAATTTCCATGAGGAATAACCTGCAGGGGATGAAGAGTAAGCAGCCTTGGGAATTTCTTGACATTTGTGGGACGGTATTAATGTGTTTGGTGATGAAGGGTTTAGGTTTTTTTCCATTGTATTCTGCCTGAAAACTCCTACAAGTAGACAAGTGCTGTGATAAACTGTGTGCCATCTGCAGACTTGCTGAGGGATCAAGCAGGATGCCCAGTGATGGAGAACAGCCAGCTCCTTTGTCAGTATCACAGTCTGCAGATGGCACCGAGCTGAGCGGTGCGGCCGATGCACTGGAAGGAAGGGAAGCCATCCAGAGGGACCTGGATGGGCTGGAGAAGTGGGGCCCTGAAAACCTGATACGGTTCAAGAAGGCCAAGTGCAGGGTGCTGCACTTGGGTCGGGGCAATCCCAGGTATTGGTACAAACTGGGGGAAGATCTCCTTGAGAGCAGCCCTGCGGAGAAGGACTTGGGGGTCCTGGTGGATGAGAAGCTGGACATGAGTGTGAGCAGCTCTGTGAGCTTGCAGCCCGGAAGGCCAACTGTGGATAGTGATAGGACAAGGGGAGACTTAGATTAGATATGAGACAGGGGAGGTTTAGGTGAGATGTTAGGAGGAAGTTTTTCACACAGAGGGCGGTGACACACTGGAGCAGGTTGCCCAAGGAGGTTGTGGATGCCCCATCCCTGAAGGCATTCAAGGGCAGGCTGGATGTGGCTCTGGGCAGCCTGGGCTGCTGGTTGGTGACCCTGCACATAGCAGGGGGTTTGGAACTAGACGATCTGATCATTGTGGTCCTTTTCAACCCAGGGCATTCTATAATTCTGTGATTACTTCTGTTCTTCAGCAGCTTTTTCTACTATGTGGTGTGCTGGGTCGACAAATCAATGCTTAAAAACACAACAAGAAAGCGTCAAGTACTTCTTGCTCTACTGAGAAACTCTGGAATACAATTACAATCAGACTAGAACTTGTGATGGAGCACAGGAAGCTTTGCATTGCTGTGATGTTCCTTTTGATCCTGAAGGCTGCTGGGTGCTCCATGTGGCTGCTGGCACAACCTAGGTGATAGCAGAGATTAGAGCAGCATTTAATTTGTGCTGGTACATGCATGGGAGTAAGACAGGTTAAAAAGAAGTGATCTGTCCCTAAGGATGTAGAATTTCCAAGCCGACATTAAAAAAAAAAAGAAAAAAGACTGAATTGGTAGCTCTAATTTCTAAAACACAGTTCTTCGCACGGGGGTGCTCATTTAATCCCAGATTCATTTTAGGATTTAATCCCACATTCATTTCACTGGGCACTGGGTAAGAGGACAATAAATGTGATAATTCAGTCTGACCTCCTGTATAAAACACTCCACATTCCTTCTCCTGAATAACTTCCATTTTTAAATGTACGTTATAATCTCTTATATCCTTCAGAGAAGAGCCCATACTCTTCTCTGAAAGACAGAACAGGCTGAGCTTTTTGAATCTGCTCCTGTGTGATGCATTTTATAGTCCTCAAGTCATTCACGTGGCTCTTCTCTGAAGCCTCTCCAAAAGTTAGTAATCCCATTGAACAGTTGCAGACACACAGTGCCGACAAAGCCAGCTCCTGTTGGATAACCACCTGCTCTTTGCACATCCCCACATCTTTCATATTCCCTGAATACATGGAGAATCTTTGTTCTATGACAATGTTCTCAGTTTCTCACTGTTACAGGTTTGTATTTGCCGTACTGGAGTACCTTCACATGGCTATTATCGGCGTACGTGAGGTTCTTTAATGGTGATTTTCTCCCATTAATTATGTGTCACCTCCAAATTCTGTGAATGTTGTCTGGCCTCTCGCTTGGTGAAGCAGGACCTGAAATGGCTGCTGTGAAACTCACTTGGGCTGCTTGTTTTATTAATGATAATTTCCGTTTATGCTGTACTTTGAAAGTTAGCTCACTTTCAGCCCAGCTGACATACATCTCTCGGTGTGTCATGAGAGACAAAGTGCCTGGCAGAACTCTTCCATGTGATTAAAAAGCAAAAGTAACGGTAAGCACGAGTGTGACTTTGATGGTTGTGGAGCAAGCTGTTAGCACACCTATTTTTCACAGACAAACAATGGCTTATTAGTTACCGGACTTCCCTAAGCATTCTTTATAGTAAAGTGTTTCACGGACAATGACTGTATGAACTGAATTCATTCATAAAGTCTCCAACACCTGTTTCCTCCTGGTTGTTGTTTTTTTTTCTTCCAGCAGCACTATTTGGAAAGCACGGGGTCTCATTAGTGCTGGATGTGCTGCACACCCACGTGTTCCTCTGTCACTGAGGGCTCTCGAGTGAATAACGGGATTGTAGAGCACATTAATGGGGATATTTGGGTGCCTGTCTGAGCTCTGAGACATGTCCTTTCATGAAGGTCTAACTTAGCTCTATGTTAACTAATATTTTCTCCATCTCTTTTGTTCTGCCAAGGGAGCCTAAAGGTGAGAAGTGGGTGAAAGGCAGCTCCATTCATTTTTAATAGAAGTAAATTCCAATTACAGCTGGCACTGCTGTGGGGATGCTGCAGATCTTCATCCCAAACTGAGACTGAGTAAGGAAAGTCCATTAAGTAAAAAAAAATCTAAAAGAAGCACTGTTTTTAATTAAGGACATTAATTTTAACAGTAATGTGGAGGCACAGAACTTATACTCTAGCCTCAGAGGAGCTTTGCTTTGTTGTAGGAGTATTTCAGACCATTGAAGTGAGAGCATCTCTGCCCATACTCAGCATTGTCAGTTGACCTGTAAGGGATAACATGGGAAAACATTGGAGCTGAATTTGGCCACTCAGCGTGGCAAACCATGCACAGCCCATCAGAGGCTGAGGATGTGTTGGAGCCTACCTTCCATGGGAAGGCCTGGTGATGCTTGCACTGTGTCAGCATCCTGGGGGGGGACACGTTCAAACTCAGCTAGCAGAGAGCAGCCCCTGTGAGCTCTGGTGAGGGGCTCTGACATAATTCTTTCAGAAATCCTCTTGGCTTCACATCCAGGCAGCACATTCATTCAGTCGCTCATTCAAGGCTTTGTCAGCAGGTCATTGTGTGAGCCCACGACCCTCTTGCTGACCGTACCTCTTCTGTGGCAGCCCTTCCCTGCGCTGAATGCGATACGAGTGACCTTTCGGTGGGGTGCCTGCTTGTGTGGGGGCTGGCTGGGAAGAGGTTTCTGTGCTTTGGGCTGTGTTGGCGTGAAGAGAAATAACAAGAGTGCTTTATTCTCAGGAAGGGATTCAAGTTTTGCTTCCATAGTTCAAATGTAAGCTGCCAGTGTAAAATTAAACTCTTAAACTCAGTGGGCAGCTCTTTCTCCATACTTAGCTAGTCAAGCCGCCAAAGTGGGTAGGGGAATTTTTTTTTGCGGTGAAGCAAGATGGTTATTGCTTGTTTCAGTAATTACTCTTTATCATTCAAACAAATGAAAAAACCAGAATAACAGCTACAGGCTTCGGGAGTGCAGTCCAAATCAGAAGCATCTCCTAACAGGGACAGAACTTCAGTAAGGCTTTTACAGATCCTTAATTACCGCAGCTTCAAAACAGAAAACGTAGTGTAGTGTGGTACCTGCTGCCAAAATACTCCTACTAATCTCTTGAGACGCGATGTCGGTGCTCCTGGTGCTGATGTGTGGTGTTCCACGTGTTGAATCACTTCTCCGTTTCTTCCTTTCCCGTTCAGCAAGCGAGGTGTAAACGGAGATCCAAGCGGCAGCAGCCGGGGTTGCACTAAAAGCTGATAAAGACTGCCGTACCCTTAACAAACTTCGGAGAAATCCCTTGCGGTTCTCTGCCGTGCCTCAGACCGTTCCTTTCCGCTCCGGCACCCCCAAAGCCGCAGCTCTCTCAGAGCTCTGCACGCTTATCAGAGCGGCCGCCCACCGGGAGAAGCATTGGCTTACAGCTCCCTCCTGCGCAGACTTTCCCGGCGCCCCGTCCCCACGGGGCTGAGAGAGCGAGCCCCTTCCCCAGCGAGGAGGGAGCGCAGGGCTGGGCTGACCCCGCGGCATGGCCGGCCCCCACCTGCGTGCTGCAGCCGGGCTGGGGCGCGTAGCGGGTGCCGAGCTGCCGCAGGTGCTCGGCCGCGGACATGAGCGCGATGCTGTGGCGCTGGGAGCACAACAACACCACCATGAAGCTGGTAAGGATTTCTAAACAAAGCCTTTCCGAGCTGGAGCGTACTGTTGGATGGTGAAATTCCGGTTTCTATGGAGACTGCAGGCATTTGGACAGCACTTTCCTTTTTCGCGTTAGGAAGCAGGAGCTTTGTCCAGGCGAGGTAGCCCTCCTGTAAGTAAGGAGACGGTCGGGCTGGGGCTGCTTAGGAGAGCTCCAGCTGGGTCTGCTGCTCTGCAGTTCGTCCTTCAGGCTGCTTTAAGTTCTTCTGCATGTTTAATCTCTGTCCTTGTGCTTGTTTGTAACCCAGAGCCGATTGCATAGATAGCTCTCTCCTCACCTCCTGTTACCTATCTCTTTTGCACTTTCTTCCTGAAAAGTTTCCCCTCTCTTTCAGTTGTGCTAGAATAATTCTACTGTCTGTCAACAGAGAGCATTTTGGGGGTTCTGTTTGTTGGTTGATTTGATCCCAAATTCCTGGTATTTCTTCCCAGAGAAGTTAAACAAAAAACAAGCCCTGCTCCCTATGGCTAGAAAGTGTGTTCTTTCCCTGTTCCTCCAGCAGAAGTGAGCCCGGGAAGCCCACACCTGCCTATCTGCTTGAATTGCCCTCCGCAGCAAGATTTAAACTCGCTTCAAACTCAGGGAGCCTTCTTTAGAGCAGCAATCTGTGCAGAAGGAGGGCTGCAGGGCAGCGCCAGCCTCAGACTGTGCTGTGCTGTGCTGCACGCCCTCTCCCTCTCTCTGGCAGGTTGTTCAAACAATGAAAATTACAGCCTGATGTGGTTTTGATAGGAAAACATTTCCTGAGAAGTTTCTAATGGAAAGCGTGGATTTATTACAGATCTGAAATCTGTGTGGGAGGCAGAGGTGCCCAGTACCTCCTGATATCAGCCTCTGTGATCGTAAAAATGTGTAATCGTTTAACAACCTCTGTTTGCAAGTTCTTTCCTTGCGAGGGACGATGTGATGAACGCATCTTGTTCAAGGAGCGGTCTGTTCTTGTCGACAGGCAGTTCTTTGCACAGGATCAGATATTTCACGCATGAGTACCTGTGGGAATAATGAGCTGGGAGCTGGCAGTGGAAATATGCAGCGTGGTGTGGGGGCTGCCCAGGCCTGGCTCCTGCAGCAGCCAAGTCCTGGCGAAGGGCGTTGCAGGGAGCCCAACCACCTCCCTTTCACGTGCAAGGTGAGACCTCTTTGGGAAGCAGCAGAGCTGTGTGCACCGGTGTATTACAAGTCTTTGCATGCGCACCGGTTTTTACACAGCGTGTGAACGGGCTTGACCAACAAGATCAGCACCTGTAGGAAGCCTGCATTTTAAAGAGAACAAAATGCAAACCCAACAACCTGACAGCTGCTGGCACTTGAAAGCAAACAGCAGCAGGGTGGGGTGGGACAGAAGAACCCATAATGCTCAAGGTACTCGCCTCAGTACTGCCAGATGGAGAAGTGGGGAAAGCCATACCAGCTTCCTCTCCCTGTATGCTACAGGGCAGCTGTTGCCTCGTAATCTGGCGATGGCGGAGCTGGTCAGGTTGGCAGCCCACTTGGTGGGGCTTTGCGTAAGATTCGCAGTGTGGAAGGTGAGAGGTTATTTCATTGTTGCCATGTAGGGCTGCCTGGGGAGCAGTGGGTAAATCCCTTTGTCTTCTGTTGTCACAGAGTCCCCAGATGCCAGATTCTGCCAGGGTTTTTCAGATACATTTGTAAAGGTGAGCATCTTGCCATAACAGTACAATGCAAAAACAGTTCTCCAACACTGTTCAAAACACAGCATTGCTTTACTCCTCCTCCAGAATACTGTCCATGATTCATTTGGAGGGGTGACAGCCTAGCATCACACAGAGGTGTAATGCAACAGGTGCCATGTTGTTTGTGTGTTTGCTTTTGTTTTATACAAAAGGTTTCAAGGGCATTCTGACGTTTAGGGCAGACACGTCTTCATTACTTGAAGCCAAGAGGACTTGGCATAAACTACTTGAACATGCAGCATTAGAGGGCCTTAATCAGGTCTAGCTCTGATTAGGTTATTAAAAATGAGGCTCACTACTTCTGTGGTTATAGAAAAGGGTTCTCAATACAGTAGCTGCCTTCATGGCCAGCACTTCTTTTCAAGCATTTCATCTGTTAATTCATCTTAGGAATCAAGTTGAGGACGTCTGAAAGACAGACAGTCAGGGAAAACAAACACTGCATCTGTTGAAGAGGGGTAACCAGGGCCTGGAGATTGCTGTCTGTACTTTACAGAGGTTTTAAGGGTAACTTTGGTTATTTCCATTGTTTAAAATCATCAGGGTTGGAACCCACTTGTGGGAGTGACTTGGGCCAACCTTTGCTCCAAGCTGCGTGGGTCATCTTGGCTTACCTACTTAATACAAGATTGCTTTGATGACTGGATTTCTTTCCTGGGAAATCCTGAAGGACTTCTTGCCAGTTTCGCTAGAGCATATTGCTGTTCTCCCTGAATGTTCAGAGCAAGATACTTGTTTGCTGATAGGCTGTGCCCATGTCCTGAAGCACTGCCATCTCTCAGGAGAAAAACGTGGGGTTTGTGTGGCTCGCTCCTCCTCAGCAGCTTACATGTGCAAGGCTACCAGCAGACTGCTTTTACACCAGAGTTCCTCATTGCTGAGCACCTAAAAACAAATGCTTCCATCTGATTTTCTTCCTGTTTGACATTGACACCAGCAGAACAAAATTTCAGCATGTGGTGTGAAGCCTTCCTCTCCTTTTTTTTTTTTTGTTTGACCATACTGAGTCAGCTACACACCTCATGCAGTTATTTTTTTTAATGTAACCTGTCCCACTCACTGCTTTATAGCTTTGAGAATTTGCAATACCTTGTTTTTTTAGCAGTGATTGAAGATTGCTGTAAAAAGTGTGTCATCCTTTCTCTGTATGAAAATTTTAAGTTGTCCTGGGTTTGAGCAGCTTCCAGCCTTGTAGCATGAGGATATACCTCTGAAATCTGAGAGGTCTGTAGCCCTTTTACAAGCTCTGTGTTGTATAGATTCTAATTTTTGTTGCAGTAAACAGATTGTCTTGATGTGGATGTGCATTAAGGGGAAACCCAACCAGTGTCTCATCCATATTGGAAAGACAGAGATGTGAGCATAAGCGTTTGGGCTGAGGGGAGGTGGGCTTTCTCATCTATGTCCTTGCACACGTAAGCATCCTTAGTGTGGAGTCGGGGAGAGCTGTTCCTGCTGAGGATCAAAGGGTGCAGGGAGGAGGTGGGTCAGGTGTTCATTCTGTTTCCTGTAGGAAGAATAATCTCCCTTGCCCTGCTGGCCATGCTTCTTTTGATGCAGCCCAAGATAACGGCTTGCTAGACTGCAAGGAGCACGCTGCTGGCTCGTGCTCAGCTGCCATCCACCAGTACACCAAAGTCCTTTTCTTCAGGGCTCCCCCCAGCTTGTACTGACAGCAGGGGTTGCCGCGACCCAGGTGCAAGTCCTTGCACGTGGCTTTGTTGAAGCTCATTGCCATTGACCACCACTCCCAGGATACGATCTTGCAAACAGTTCCTCATCCATCGAAATGAGTGTTAAAAGATTTATTGCTGTGTGTAAAATTTCTGTCCTGGTTTACAGGAGGCTTCCCCTTCTATTAAATATTTTCCTTCAGTGCTCTTATCTCAGTGTGCCTTCTGGACTAATGTGTAGAATACAGCAAAGCAAGCGTACTTATTTGGAAGAAAGATTTCATTCTGGAAGAGATTTTCAAGTGCTTAAGTTAAAAACTGCAAGAGAAGAATTGCCTGGGATGATGAGAGGTTTGAAAAGTTGTGATTTCGATAGATCTATTTTTGTTAGCTGACTTAGCTATCTATACTTTTCACTGAGGGAAAGAATCACTGCGGTTCTCTAAGCTTTTCCTACGTGTGTTTGTGACTTACAAGCAGTTTACTTGAATCATGTTGTAGCAGTATCTTGCAGCTGATAATTGACTTGATGTTGGAGCTGGACCACGGCAAATCACAGAACTTTTCCAAATTAAAATGTTTGGAACCTCAGCCCGTAGATAGATGTGTAGATGAAAGGTTTAGCGTTTGGCTCTTTACAAAGGTTGAAATAAATAGCAAAGTACAATTCCTCATTCCGTAGGCTGGGATGTTTCTGAAAGATGTTACTGCACGTAATCATGCGTTTCCCACGCATCTTTTTAGTCAGTTAAATGTTTGTTCCTGTGGATGCTTGCAAGCACACAGCATGTTAAAAGGACACACGCTTCTTTTTCCTTGCTTTTTCCTGAGGAGGATCAGTGAAGAAATGGCTGCATGGCTATGAACTGCAGTGTCATAAGATTGTGGGAAAGTGTTAGAAACGTCTGTATCGTAGTGCTAAGAAGGTGTTAATGCAGCAGAGCTGCCAGGGAGCAGAGGTAGCCTTGTACAGAATATTACACACAACTGTGGTGTCCCTTATGAAAGATTTATACAAAGAAACGAGGTCCATTGGGTTGAAAGAACAGCCTGTTTTCTTGTCTCTTAACCACTTGGGGTTGGAAGAGACCTTAAAGAATATAGGCACTCAGGTATTATATAAATGTTAAAAATACGCACTTATATTAAGCAGAATTATTTAAGCGAGAAGTTGATGTCATTGCAGGACTCAGAGGAAGAAACTAGAAGACAGTTTTAATAACGTGCAAATGCTTGAATGTGCATAATGTGCAGCTTATAAAAGCAGTTGTATCACATTTCATTGCAGATATAATTAAAAACATCACATGAGGAACTTCAGAACTGCGAATCTAGAAGTATGTGTAGGTGCTGTACACTGCATATTTTAGGCTTTCTGAAATATTCCCACTTAGTCTGTCTTCCTTGATTTAGAACTCAAGCATAGAGATTTGAGCCTCATTACATTTTGTTCTGTGACTGTGGCCAGAAAGAGGATTGGGGTAGGCTAGTCTTCAAAACCCATTCCGTTTCTGACACAGGATGCGTTTTGGGAACACAGCTTGATTTTCATTTGTTCTGTCCCTCACAGGATACTGAAGGAAGATTAAAAACTATATCCAATTTTTTTTTTTAAACTATTGTATCTTTTATTCCCCATGGCATGTGTTTTTGTGCTAGCTCTTCCTCTTTGTAGAACACAGAGAAATAGATGCAGATGGGAGATGGGATGCGAGGTGGAGGGATTTTCTTTTTGAAATCCATGTCAGGCCTTACAGTTGCAGTCTACTGATTAATGTAATGTTGTCATTGTGTTCATAGATGTGAAATGTTAAAGCTAATTGGCTTGCATTCTCTTGCTCTTTGTGGAAGGCGGTCCCAAAACTTTGCTCTGGCATCATCTGCTTTGACATATGCACAGCCTATTCATACGCAATTGTGACATTTTTGCCAACATGTCTGCTAGCTGTTCTGTTCCTCTTCCACAACACTCCCAGGCAAAGAACATCTTACTGTATGATATTTAAATAAACTGAAGTCTATTTCACTTTTCTACAGCTGTCTGATTTCTCAAGTCCTCAACGCTACAGCAGGTCGCAGAGGTAGGTGTCCAGCTGGCTCTTGAGTGTCTCCATGGAAGGAGACTGCACAGCCTCTCTGGGCAGCCCATTCCAGTGCTCCATCACCCTCACTGTGTTTGCTGTTCCCTTTCAGTAAGCTTTCCAGCGTATTTATTTGTCATAAGGAATCTGCTGCTTCATTTTGAAAAGGTTTTATTTGGAAAACATAACAAATTCCTTATAGAGATTATCTGGGCAGTTACTGGATTTTGCTGTAATGATCCTAATCCTGTTATCCAAGGAAAATGAGCCTGTGTAACTTCTGTTCAGTGTTTTGATAGGCTAATTACTGTGGAAGTGAAGAAGGGAAGATGATTTTGGTGAGAGCAGGCAGAATTGGACTACCAGTGGATTCAATACTGAGTATATTTAGCCTCAGCATTCTCAAGAAATTACTTGAATTCTGGCTTCCTTTGGTCAGAGCCATGCAGCTGTTGCCTTGTTCTCCTGAGCTACGATACATATTTCTCAGTTTTGAAGGTAGAAATATCTGTTGCTTGGGTTAAATTTAAGACATTCTATTGGAAGCTTACATCAGGAGAAGATCAGCCGTATGTAGGCTATATGGATCTCTAGAGGATGAGATGTCTGGAGAGTTGGTCTGTTCTGGTCTAACGTTTTGTTTTCATGATAATTCATAAGTATGAATTTAGAAGGGAAATTTGGGGCATTTAGAAAATGCCTCAAGTCTAGACTGATCAACTGAGAGCCCACCTGTGTTGTACAATGTGCCTCTGCAACACAAGTGTGTAGTATGAATGTGCCCAAGGAGCATTACCTAAATAAGACCTGGGCTGAGAAGGGTGATGGCATAGTGAAAGGAGGAGATGAAAAGCTTTGGGTTCAAGGAATAAAAGGAGGAAGTACACGTGCCATTCTGGGCAGGTTACTCATGGAGGTGCTTCTCATAAGGGTGTCTCTTCAACAACCTGTGCTAAAAATATTGGAATACAACTTGATTTGCTGTTTTCTTTGCTGAGAGAGCAGGAATGCATGCCGTTATGTTTCCTGCTCCCACATCAGTACCTTAAATCTAATTGCATAAAAGCAACAATTTTACTTAGTGTTAGGCTTTCCATCTATTCTTCAGCAATTTTTGTTTTCTAAATAATAAAGATCCTTTAATGTCATGTTGAAGGTGGAGTGTTTGGCTACGTGTGGTTAACAATAATGTGAATGAGGCCATGTGTTGGGTTCAGTCTGGTGTCAGCTGTTCATTGCTGATCTTTGACTGGTTAATTTAATGTTCTCTGACATTTGCTCAACAAGCTCACTGTTGTGGGTTTTTTGCTGACAAGTGATTGCTGATGAATTGACTGATTAGAGAATAAGAGAGACTGAAGGTAGCACAAAGCCATATGTACCACATTTGGGGGCCCATGGATCATTTGCTAAGTAATGGAAAGGAGAGGGTTGTTTTTAAACCTGAGTAAAAATTGCAGGTTTATTACATCGTTAGACATCTGCTTTACTGGTTAGACACAACTGATGCTAATTGTGTTTAATTTTGTAGTGGGGGTGGGTGCTGGTGCCAGTGCTAGTAAGCTTGGCTTTGCTAGCATTCAGTAGATAGCTCTGGGTCATGCTGCGTCAACAGTGTTGTGATCAGATTCTTTTTCTGGCTGTGGTTGCTTCAGGGTGATCTCATGATCAGAAGCTTGAAAGTGCAAGATTTATGACAGTGTGATGTTAGGTGTAAATCAAGCAAGTAAACAAAAAAAACTAACACAACTTTTTGGCCAGTCTGTTGTTAATGGCATTGTATGAAGGTAGCTTTGGGATCCAGAGTGGATGAGCAGAATTGCATTTCTGGAAGGATCTGTATTCCCTCGCTTCTCTAAATATAAATTTGCTCCATGGAGCAGAGCAGCTGCTGCCTTTGTCAGCTCTATGTAGTTCACTGAGAATTTGTCTTTATTGGTCTTTGTCAGAAGGGACAAATGTGTGCTCCTGTCATGCATGCCTGTAACCATCATTCACCATGCTGAGGTCCCTTGCAGTGATGCCCATGGTCTGAGTTGCACTGGGACCAGCCTGCTGCAGCCCTCGAGTTGGCTTGCAGGGTGCTACCAGCTCTGAGATTTCATTCATGGCTCAACTGCCTGCCTGTTCAATTCATCTGCTGCAGCTCCAAGCTTTATACAATGCTCTTCAAGGCCAGGCTGGCTGGCTGGGGCTGTGAGCAACCTGGTCGAGAGGAAAGTGTCCCTGCATATAGCAGGGCATTGGAACTGGATGTTCTTGAAGGTCTTTTCCAACCCAAACTGTTCTGTGATTCTCTTTAGCTTGCACACCAAAAACACGTGGCCCTCTAACTTAGAAATTCAGTGTTGCAGGCCAGCAGCTATGGTCCCTCTTTTCATTGATACTGACTGAGACTGAGGAAACAGTCTGAGAGCAGGGAAACAGCTAGTTCTGACAGCTCTTTTTTCCCCTCTAATGTCTGTGTCTGTGGTTAAATTCTGGGTTAAGATTTTTGGATATATGTATGCATTCACGTGTTTGCTTATTATTATTATCTCCTCTGCTTTCCTCCAACCTTTCTCCAGGCAAAAGAGTAACTCACCTTGTTGTGTCCATAAGCCTTGTTTCTGTTCTGGTAGCTGCTACTCTCCTGAATGATTACCAGCTCTGATTTTTATCTGCAGCGAGGCTGGTGTTCTTGTCTGATGTTGCTTTAAGCCGCATTCAGCTTCATCCATACATGCTTGATGCATAGGCCTGCGTCCTTTGTGGGCACTTAGCTATATATACAGCATGGATCAACATAAATGTTCCGTGTCTGAAGGAGAGTTAAGAGAATTTACAAAATCTAAAGGAAAAAAGTCAAATGTGTAATATCTGTGCACCTGTGTAGACCGTATTGTTTAGTACTTAACAGAAAGCTGTTTAATGGGAATTGGGAATCCTTTGTGCTCAAAATAAATGGAATCTACTATCGATCTGCCTGTTGACAGTACTGTTAAGGGATGGTATCCTGAATCCTGAATACAACTTCAGGAGCAGAGCAACAATTACTTTCTTTGCTGGAGTGATTTTTCTTTTTCTGTTGTGGAATATTGTTAGAGGTTCTGTATGAGAAATTCTGTTGAAAGCCTACTGTACTGATTTTTAATAGCCAGATCAATGAAAGCAGGGCCTTGAGTCAGTTTGGTGAACCTCTGTAATTAGGAGCATGGGATTTGCCGTAGCAGATTATGCCAGTGGTCTCCTGAGTCTAGCATCCTGCCTCTGGGATTTGCTGGGTTTGGTGCCCTGCCTGCTTTCCCCCAGCGCCCAGTGAAGAAGCAGAATTTTTCTCTTCGTGCTGTGCAGCTCATTCTTTATTGCAAAGGCAGAGAGTGGGTAACCAGGCTCCTCTTGGCCAGCATGTCTGTGCATGTCCATAGGGACAAAGATGGTCATCTTCTTTATATAGCCTTAAATTCTGTTTACTTGCAGCCACATCCTGCTAGGAGAAGAATTTGTTAAACTCTTCATAAATATACAAATGCATTTAAGTAGACTGCAGAGGTCTCAGTTTTCATTATGCAGGCTGGTGGAAGAAGGGCTACCATCTTACTTGACGACTTATTTCTCGTGTTCCCATAGTTGCTTTGAAGGTAGTCGTGCTGCCTTTTTCTGCGCATTGTATTTCCATCAGCTGACAAACGTGCAGCTTCAAACCCACCCAGTTGTCTTAATTGTATAATTGGCAAATAGATCATTACATCGAGAACGCTCCAAACCCTTTAAATGGAAGCAGGAGGAACTAAGCTGAAAGCAGGGTCATCACAGACAATTTAATTTAGGGAGTTAGCAGCCAGTAGAAGATTCAGTTAGATTTCTATCTGTGAAACAGATGGCCGACTGCAAGATGATTGCATTAGGTTTATTATATTTGTGGAAATTAATTCAGCACTTTATTTTTTGTTGTTGTTGTTTGGGGGGAAAAAAGAACTCGGAAGACTTGGTGGCCTCTCAGCAGGAGCCATTTATGTGGAGCACCATCTTCTGTGTGTAAAATATGGTGAAACCCTGGGGATCGCAGGATGGGCAGAGAGCTTCTTGCTGTCTCCAAATACATGATAGGCATAGCAATATAGTAAATGGCAGAACGAAACAGAAATGCTGCCACCTACGGATAACTGGTTGGTAGCGTTTTCATTTGTAAGGATGTTATCTGCAGGTCTTGTTGGCAGAAACGTTTGGGGCCAGATACCTGTGGAGAGTGTGTGTCCCTGTCTGCCTGTCTACACAGATATGTATGTGTATATTCCTTCTTCCCCAGTGAAAAGTGAAGATCAGGTTTTAAAATGCTGGAAATCTGGTATTGGTTTATTTTTTTCAAAAGCATCTGTCACTTTCTGAAAACGTGGCTGCTTATTCTGATGGTTAAAATGGAACGGAACTCTTGCAGTCTGGCTCTGGGTGGGATGCTGAACCCTTCTGAGATTCTTTGCCTTGGTGTGCCTCTCCAGGAGCCAGTCTTTGCCATGCAAATTAAAGCTCTGCTGTCACCAAGTATTTTCCACTATGCTAAGAGCGCAGCTTAAAATAAAAGGAGATGTTTCAGAAGTAGGTCACACCTAGGGTTTGCACAGCCCACTGTCCCACTTCTGACAGAGCCCCAGAGCACGAGTGTTGGGTGGAAGAGCGTTGGAAGCATTTGTAGAACAGACACACACACATTTTTTAGAAAGATGATCGGCCTTTTCTTATTCTGCCCACTGCCACTAATAATCCTCAGGGAACACTGGAAGAAATACCTAATATTGTGATGCTCAATGTCAGTACTGTATTCCTGAGCAGTTAAATGTGTGGCTAAGCTCCTTCAAAGCAGTTGAGCTCGTCCTTGAAGGAAGCATGTGGCGAAGCTCTACTTGTGGCAAAGCGCTGCTCGGGTTTGGGACCTGCTTGCTGCTTCTTTTCTCCTTTCCATCTCCAGAATTTGCACCCCACTTGCTTGGTGGTTGCAGATTTTCATCCGTCTGCTGGTTCCATCTCACTTTCTGCCCTCCCACATTTCAGAAGGCTCTGCCTTCTCTCCACTTGGCAGCTTTGCCAACCTCAGAAGTGTTGCCTCTCATGAAACACCCTGGGCTGTGAGATGAGCGAGGCTTTACGTGAAGAGAGGTAGCGCTGGCTGGGGCCAAAAGGGAATGCTGTCATGTCCTTGTCTGGAGTGGCTTAGCATTGGGTCTTAGGAGTGAGTCAAACGCCAATTTTTATCACTGCTTAATCCCCGCAGCAAATTGCTTTTGTTAATAAGCAAGAAGAGCCTTTGTAGTGTTTCTGTCCTCACTACTTGAATCAGATAACTTTAATCTTCACGCATTACTAGAAGTTGAAATGATCTGTAGTTATTTCCCTTTGAGACCAATTTTATTTTCCTTTGGAATTACTTCATAACTGTGAGCGTTGTTTTGGTAAATTAATCCTAATTATTTTCTTTCGAAAGTAATCAGGAAAAAATGGGCTAGAGGAATGATTTTGTGCTCAGAGTACTACGAGGCAAGCCAGGTTTGATTTCCTGCCCATTGCAGCTTTTTTCTCTTCCTTACCTTTTCCTTCTCAGAGTCCAAAGAAGCAGTTATAATTTCCTGAGTTGAGCCTGCCCTGAGGAGGTGCTGCTGGAGTCACGCAGCCTTGTGAGCTGTAGCGGCTGCTTGGAACGTCAGGTTGCACTTGACACCTTCTCTGACAAGAGAAAATTAGCCTGTTCTGGTTGGAAAGATCCAGAAGACTTGATGGGAGCTAGGAATGAGGCATGCCAAAATCTCTAACCTTGGAACCCTCTGGCTTGAGGAAGCAGGGCTGGGGGCAAGGAGCTGCAGTGGGATGTAGCTGAGACAGAAATCTGACCACATGCCTGCGTGACCCGGGCTAAAATTAACCCCGCCAGCCTTGCACGCCTCCCCGTGCTTCATCATTTGGCTGTTGACCGCTCGAGAAGGAAGAGCGAGCTGGGCTCCAGCAGCACACATTTGTGTTAAATATGCCAATAAGCAGTACGAACTTGCAGGTCCCTGCTCGTGGGAGAAGCAAATTTTCCTGTGACCATTACAAAACAGTAAGCAAATCCTGGCTCCTTAAGCACAGCAGGCGCTCTGCAGCTCTCTGACTTCAGCCTCAGATGTGATTTTTCTCAGCTTCTTAGGACTTGCAGTGGTTTTTCTTCGGAGCACAAATCTGCCACCTCTTCAGATAAGCCCTTTTCTGTTGCTATTTGTGTGTGGCAGTAGAGGTAGCCGGGGTGATTTCATGTATGAGAACTGTGATAGGGGGGAATAGTTTGGTGTGCGCCTTAGGTGTGCGCCTTAGCAAAAAACAGTTCATGGCTAAAACAGTAGGGCTTTGGTTTCTCTTGTTCTCTGAACTCAGTCACTTTCTGTTGGCCTGAGGTGAAGTCGGTATTCCCATTGTAGCCAAGCAGGACTCGGGTTGGGCGATCAGCTCCGTCACCAACCTGCTTCATCTTTGAATGTGCCCTCCTGGACTCACTTTGGCAGTTCTCACGGATGTGAATGCAATCAGTTTTGGGGATTCGTGATTTAAAGTATGGTGCAAGATGGGGAAGGAGCTCTCTGGGTGGGGATGCAGCCCACAGGGGCTGTGGATGGGATGGGGTGTGGGTAACAGGAGCACTGAGAGCAGATTTTCCCCTTTTTGTAATTCTAGGCAGCACTCATCTACATGAGTATAGCTCTGCCCAGCTGGGAATGAGGCTTTAAAGAGAGGGAAAGCAGTTCTGGGGGTGTTTGCTTAAATTGCCCATTTCTCTATTTAACTTCATGGGGTAGTTAATGTATATAATGTCCTATAAAGTGTAATTGGCAGTGGAAAACCTCCCACAGGCTGGCTAATAATTCAAAGCTGTTCCAACAAACACGTGTGAGTAGAATCGATCATTTAGTTTCACTTGAAAAAATACTAGCTACTCCTGTCTCCCCAGTAAGAGCTGAATTTGTTACAGCTTTGTTCCCATTAGCTACTAGAAAGTTGCAGCACTTCCATTAAGCGTTGGTATTTTAATGGCATTGTGTCAGATAGTAATTACTGGCTAACTGTTGTGTTAAATACTGTGTTGGAGCACAGTAAGGAGCAGAGTGAGACTGCAAGTCGTGTTAGGAGCCCAAAGCTGGGATTCTGTGGCACTGCAGATGGATTTTTGATGATTTTTACTGTTTTTTTTTCCACATACAGCATTGCCATTAGGATCATCTTGGTATGCTATTGGTGTCTATTTTTAGGGCATGTTTTCACCCTGTGAACTTCAGTTTGCAACAGCAGAGGCACTGTCCTGTTGGATGTCATTGCTGGGATAGCTGTGCCACTCAGTAACGAAAAACGTTGGGTCTAATTAACGGTGGTACGTGCTGTCAAAAAGATATGTTCAGTTGTATCCAAGCTCTTGTATGAGGGTCTGATTTGTATTAATTATCAGGGGAAGAAACCATCCAGAAAGCAGTCTGTGTCTGTTTAGTTAGGAACTGGCATGGTGGGAGACCCTGGGGTGAACGGCACTGCCCAGCGCCTGGGCGCAAGGGTGTTGGGTCCCCATCACTGAGACAGTGGCTGCAGGAAGGAACTCTGTGATTTGTGGTCCCAACATCAGACTGTTGCCTCCCGCTCTGGTTTACGAGCTTTTAGGTTGGTCCCTCCAGGGACAAAGGCGGCATGCAGTTCTTGTAGGTGGTCAGGATTTGTGCTTTGTGCTGTTCTGAGCTCCCCAGGCTCGTGCTGGTAACTGGGAGCCCTCTGTTGGGCTTTGTTGCCGCGCACAGATCCACATGCAGAAGTTCTTCAAAAGGAGCAGTGTAAATCCTTCTCCTGTTGAGAATCTCAGGTGGGACCACTAAAAGCTGTAGGTTTGGGGTTTGTCTTTTCATGAAACTTCACTTACTTTCTACAGTAGTGTTGTAGCCGTGACTCAGAATGTGCTGTGTAATTCCAAAGTCAATATTTACCTGTAATGCCCTTAATTCAAACCTGCTGGGATCCGTGTTTTACCTGTAAGGCTCTCAATTCAAACCTCACAGATTTTAATAATAATAATAATAATAATCACATTTGGTTCTAATTTGTTTCCAAATAATTGAATTTCTAAGATTATAGTGTGCCAAGGAAAAAATGCTACTAGATAGCTGAGTCTACTCCTAACAAAAGCCAGCAGGCAGACCCCAGTTAACTATTAAGCAAAAATGGGCTTGGACACAGAGATCTGCATGGGTCATAATGCCCAAACCATGTCGCTGGCTTGGATTTGGTTAACTACAATAACGAAGTGACCTCTGATTTATTTTTCAGATTGCTTGTTTGGATGTTTTTTCAATTAGAAGGCTGTGTTAGGGGCATGTGACTTCATGCCCTGTATTCTGGAAATACTGGGGAGCACTCAAAGTCCATGCGTGGAGATAGGAGTAGGTGAATGGAAAGTTTCTCAGCAGTGTTTTCCCAGTTCTTATTATTGCTTTCCCAATTATTTGCCCGGTTTTGAACATTCAAAAACATGATGTCCTTTGAAACGTTTCGCGTGTCTAGAAATAGCAACCATTGTATGTTTATTATTTTTTACTTGCCTGCATGGAAGAGGAAAAAGAAATGCGAGGAATCACATTTATGTAGTACGTTACAAAAGCTTAACAACAAACAGGTTTTGAAAACATCCTGGCAAGTTTCCATAATTAGCTTAATATCTGCTGTAAGAATGAGCAGTGGCCATGAAGAGCTGCAGCAAAAGGCATTGGTAGCACTGCATCCACGTGAGTGCGTCAGCGCCTGGAAAGAGGCAGCCCAGGGAGCTGGGGTAAAAGCGCGTGTTTTGTTTTTCTCAATCTTTTTCCTGTTATAGAAAATGTTTTCTTGTAGGAGGAGGTAGGGAACACAATGGCTGGGTTGAATGCAGCATTTGTTTCCCTGTGGTCGTTTCAGTCAGCTGGAGAAATCCCTCCGGTGTGCTTGGCATGTGTTTCATTCACATGGTTCCACTGCGGTATCCCAGGGAGGGTTGCTTTTCAGGTCCACACACTGATGGCTCAGGGAATGCGTGCCCAGCAGACCTGACGGTGAGACTAGAGAATAAACAGCGGAAAATAGAATCGTAAAGGTTGGGGAAGACCTGAGAGCCTCAAGTCCAACCCTAACCCACCCCACCATGCCCACTGACCATGTCCTTCAGTGCCACATCTCCGCAGCTCTGGAACTGTAATGTCTTTGAATTTCAAGTACAGTCCTGATAGTGGGTTTCTTTCGTTCTTTGGAATATAATTTGTATCAACAAATCTTCTCTTCAGTTGTGTCTTGCGCTTAGCAACAGTATTTAGTACTTAAGAGGAATTCCTGCTTGAGCATTTTTCCTCCTCCTTTTAGATAACCTGCCCTGGAAAGGTTTTATGAGCTTCCTGGTGACCCTAGCCAGGCTGCAATAGTGTGTGGTGAGCGGCTCTTAATGAGAATTAAAGAGGTTTTGACTTGACTGCTTTGTTTGCGTAGTTTTCAGATAATACATCTTAAAACAAAGCCCAGCAGCTGGAAGTTTGCACGACAGATTACAAACAGTTTAGTAGGCCTGTTTGACCTGAGAGATGGAGCTGATACTGATGGGTTTGAAGGCTTTTAAGGCTCGTGGGGTAATGCAGCAGAGGAGTTACCTTAAAATGGAAATGCTTTGTGCCTGAGGAGTACCAGAAGTGGCTGGTGGAGAAAGATCTTTAAAACCTCTCGATAACAGATACGAAGAAGGAGCATCAGAGCTGTTGTTCCAGCTTAACATTTGGAGCATCAGAGCTGTTGTTCCAGCTTAACATTTACCGTGTGGAGCAGCTCACTGTGTGATGGTCCACACAGGCTGTGACACGTTTAAAAGTTTCTGTAGCCTTCTGTGAGCTTTGATGTCAGACTGCTGAATAGGAAAAGCCCTGCTGTAGTAAGCTGAATACTTGATTTGCACAATGCCTTGAATTTTAATGGTGTTGACTTGTTTCAAACCGCCAAAAAGCAGTTCTTTCAGATCAGCCTCTCAGACCTTGACGGACACAAAGAACTGCGTTGTTGTTTTTTAAAAAGGTTGATTTTATTACCAACCAATTCTTCTGTTTGTTTGTTTCCCTCATAATAGATTTACACGGATTGGGCTAATCACTATCTGGCAAAATCTGGCCATAAGAGATTGATAAAGGATCTGCAGCAAGATGTGACCGATGGAGTCTTATTAGCTGAAATAATCCAGGTTGTAGGTGAGTGACTTTCTCTTTTTGTACCAACTAACTCAGAAATACTCTGTCTTATCTTCTGTGTAAACACAGCCTGGGCTAGGGGGAAGATCATTGAACTGCATGGAATTATGTGGATAATTTTTCTCCAGAGACTTTGCTAATTAATTTGATACTATCTTGTCTTAAAGGATAGTGGAGAAGTATTTGATGTCGCTGATAAAATCTTCTGACACAGCAATATCAGTATGTGCAGCTGAATGTTAAAAAAGCTGCTGATGAGTTTTGTTTTTTTCTGCCAGGACGTTAACCTTCACTACCCCTGTTTCTGATACTTCTGTAGTGTTAGTCAGAACCTAATCCAGAGATACTGTTGCCAGACAAACCCTATTCCAAATGAAGCTTAAAGACCAAGGTGGTATTAGGAAGCAGGCACCTGTAATACGGCACTAGATGCACGCTGGGATCCTTCCACCTAATCGTGGACGTCAGCAGAATGAAGACACGTCCCTGATAGACGTGTGGGTGCTCGGAGGGAGGGCTGCAGTGGTCATGAGATCCCCACCCCATCTCTCCCATTCACATAACCGTGGGGCTAATCTCCTTTGTAGCAGGCTGGGTGGATATAATGTTCAAGATGCTCCTAAAAATACAAAATTAGCCATGCTGATATCAATAGTTGCCTGCTGTATTGAACCTTCTACTTCCAGCTGAGTTTGGATAATCCATATATGCAGCTAGGAAATGGGAAGGAGTATGATTTTTATGTGGAAGAAGAACAAAATACAATGATTTTTCTGATGAGGAAGGTCATTTCTCATTAGGATGTATCTCAGATAGGAGCTCAGTTCTGCAAAGCCTATACTTCCCTTGGTTTGCGCTAATATTAGTAGATAATGAAGGTCTGAAACAATTTTCTACATTGGCCCCATGTAAAGCTACATATTCTTCTTCCCTTGGGCCTGCATCCTTCATTAGTTCCTTCAGAGAGTCATCCATCTGGTATTTGAGATGCCACAAAACACATGCATGGGCCAATGGAGATTGATGGAATCAGAAAGGCTGCTAATGGGAATTAGGACGACCATTGTTAAAGACAAACTGACAGATTTGAGATGCAAATGAAGAAGACAGCAGTGAAGTAACAAGACATCAGTGCATGCATATTTATGTGTGTTTGAGAAGCTGTAAACGAGCTAGTTCCCTGATTTAAGGTACAAATCTGTAAACACTGTTCTGGGATGAAATAGTGCGGCGTTGTTCCAATTCCTCCACTAGAGCTGTACTGCACTACAACAACAACAAGATTTCATTTCTGTATGATGCAGAGCAGCAGTAGGTCTGTGTAGCATTCCCCAGACCTGCCAGGCGTCTGCGGATGTACAAAACCAGGCCAACCATTGACTGCGTGGTGAAAGGCATTCACTCAGAACAATGCTCCTCTCTGTATCTATTTCCTTATGTCTGCATAACAGGGAAAATTGTTGGGAAGCCAGAGGCAGTTAGGTGTTCATTTCGTTCATCCATACCTAGCCACGCTGTGTTAACACTGATAAATATCAGAGTTTGCCTGAAAGGTGTATGTGGGAATGGCACCATCAAAATGTGAGCCTGGTTGCGACAAATATTGCTGAATGCGGCTGTTTTGTTTGTGGAACTCTTGTGACGTGCAGATTGCTCCCTCTAAAATTATCAGTAAACTTGATTCACCTTTACATTTTTTAACCATTCAGAGCACTGCCTCGTGACTCGTGTTTAGGATTAAACATGACACAGTACCAGACTCAGGTTTTCATTTTTGGGGAATGCTTTGCATGTGAAAGAAAGTTCATATTTAAAGGAACTCAGCTGAATGCTTCAAATGAGTAGTGAAGAAAATGTCGTTTATATCTGATGTGTATGGCCATAGGCACTGCATCTCATTCTCACAGATGGTGACAGTTTTCACACATGCAAGCAGTTTTAACTGTAACTTGCAAAATGCAGTGTTTTTTTCTAGCAAACAAGACTACATACTAAGAAAGCTTTAATACACAATGTAGGAGATAGTTTTCATTTCTGTGCTGTGCCCCTTTCTGTGTAAAACCATCCATGAAGATACTCACTCCTTTTTGCCACCTGAGTGGAGTGTGTGGAGGTTATCCAAAGTCATCAGAGTTGATTTGGGTTCAGATACTAATGAGATATTTTTTTCTTGTGCTCTCAGCTGAGATTTACACTGCAGATATCGAACCTTGAAATGTCAATTCCAAAACTCAGAGTAGTAAGGATGTGCTAAAACTAACCCAGACTGGTAGGATTTTTCCTGCTGATGCCTATGATGTTGTAATCATGGGATATTTTAACTGATCAGACATAATCCAAGTCAGATCAGATAGAAAAGCTGTGCCTTTAAAAGGGGAATGCAGGCATGGAGTTATTGTTAAATCAGTAAAAGTAGTTGCAGTGAGAAATAAAATGTGTACCTCTGTGTTGTGCTGGTTGTTTGGTACACACTAGTGACAATTTTATCATAGTTCATGGCAGACATTACACAAAGGTTCCTTTACTAATATCTGAGTAACCAATCAGGTGAAAATTCGTATGCAAATGTAGGAATTAGACTGCAGAACATTCATTCATGCATTCAAGAAAAAGTAATGCCAGGTCCAAGCCTATGCCTGAAATGCTGAATAATGCTGATTAGTTGCTAACAAAACACTTACTGCATTGTTGTGAAGAGCACAGACTACTTTTGTATGGATGTTTTAACCCAGTTTTGTTCTCTGTAATGCTTAATGAAACTCTTTTGATTTCTTCTCACCTTATTTTTTCGTGCACTTGGTGTGTCACTTTCTGAAGACTTTTTCTTCCACCAGCAAAGCATCTCTGTATATATATATATATATATATAAATGGGAACCTGGCAGCTGACTGGCCAATAAATTTAAATAATTCTTTGCTACGTTTAATGGCACAGATTCCTTTTCACTTTTTTTTTTTTTTTTTCATAGACTGCTGGCTTATAGTTTCATAATATGCCTGTTTTCAAAAATGCATGAAACCAATTATTTTTCATGCTTTGATTCAGACCTGTTAGTGAAAGCCCAGTGTCACTCATTACTGTGTTTATTATAGATTACAGCTGGTTTCTTCTGGCTTAGCACAAACCCTCAATCTGTGTATAAATGAGAAAAGTCTGAAAATAAAAGCAGCTGAACCCATTTCACTGTATTGACATAATTGGATTGCTCTGGTTTTGTGAAAGCTGTGTGCCAAGGAAGAGGTGGGAAGAGTTACGAAGCCCCCAGTCTGGTACTGGGAACAAGGTGTACTCCTTGTGTTCTTGTTGTACGTGTTTTCACAGTCGTGATGTAAACAACGTGGAGGTCCTGACAGCCATTTTGTATGGCTCACAGTCATGTCAAACCTTGCCAAAGCAATGCCCATACGGAGTGTTGTTGAGGATGCATGGCTTGTGGTTGTTGAGGCAAACCTGGAGCTCGTTGTAGACCAGCTTTCATAGCACCTGCGCAAACATAGCAGAGAACAGTGATCTGGAACCCCTTTTAACCAAGCATGCAATAAAGTCTGCTGGAAGGAAATGCCCACGGAAGGGATCGGGAGGGAAAGAAGAGGCACTGGGGTTGTTCTGCAGGCTTGCAGTCAGTTTGGGACAAATCCCCCAACATTTTACATGCCTGTGGTTATGAATTTACATCTTGCTGAGGGCTGAGGTACAATTTCAAGCCTTTGCAGTTGCCTGTGACTTCCAGCTGATGCTAGCTGATGTGCTATTTCTGCGAGGCAGTGAGCAACAGGAGCTGTGAGAGCTGCCCATCGATCTCAGCCAGCAAGCTGTGCTTTTGCAGCTGTGAAGTTTGATGCTCTTCCAAGATCCCCCAGCACTCAGTGACTTATGCTTCAGACTGCCCACGAGCACAGCACACTGTGCTATTTAGGGATTCTCATTCACTGGTATCTCTCCGACCTTCTCTGCAAGAAAGGCAAATAACCTCCTACTTGCTGCCAGCAGTGTTCCTTGGAGCTATGTGGGAGGCTCAGAGATGGACTCTAGCTCCCTGCCAAGGAATGGGAGCATCAAAGTGATTTCCTGATGAATTAGACAGATTCCTGCAAAATGCCAAATATGCCCACAGGCCTGCTTTGATGCCTTGTATGAATCCAGCCTTGTACGAATCTGTGACTTTTTGCCCTGCTTAATATAAACAAAGAGGTTGGAGTTGGAGTTCAGGCCAGCTGCCAGCTTGCCCCACTGCCAGCCTTGCTGCTTGCTCTCTATTACACTGCTTTTCATAGCGCTTGCACCTGTAGGGAAGAAGCAGTAATTGCTTTAATCTAAGGAAGGGACAAACCAAGGTGAGGTGGGAGTGGAGAAGGAGAAAAGGTTGTAGATAAACCTGCAGGGCAGATGACTTCCTGGGGGGAGGCAGACACAGCACCTGGTGGAGCAGGTTGACTGGGGCAGAAATTCCAGTTGTGGTTCATCTTCTGGGTCCTACAAACTGTTTCTGGTCACCTGCTTTGTCACCTGTGGAGAGAAGGCTGACGGCGTAAAAGGAATGCACTTCACATAAGATAATGCAGAATGGATGGAGAGTTGTCAGCTGGTGCACAGAAACCTGCAAGTTCACATATGAGGAAATTGCATTGGTTTGAAGGAGGTTTTGAGAGGAAGCAAAAGCAGTTACTTAAGAAAACGTCAAGTGCAAGAAGATGAATGAAGCTGATAGGAACAAAATGAATGAAGCAAAGGAGAAACTACAAATTAGTTGATCCCAGGAGTACAGGGATGGCTCAGTGCATCTTGTACAGTGAGTGGAAGGTACACGGACAAAGTGAATCATTCCTAAGTGAAAACAGTAATGTTTTAACCACGCTGTGAAAAACGAAGGGGATAAAGAGGTAACATCCTAAAGCTATCATATATGTGGAATGCAGATTTTTTTTTCTGTCAGAAAACGTTGAGGCGTTTCACACCTTCATTTGCCAGTAATGCTCCTGTACTGTGGAACAGTGTATTTGTTTGCTTATAGGTGGAGTTTACCTTTGGTTCAGCTCTAGAACCAAGCACGCTCCTAGCCTGTGGATGTGTAGCAACATTCACAAAGTATTGAGTAAGTATTTGTTTTAAGTGGGGAAAAAAAGTAAAAAGGAAAAATTCAAATGCTGTATTGCAGCAGAATCTTGGAAAGAAGACTCGCATGGATGAATCTGCATATTTTGCATACAAAAGTTTAAAAGGAAACAGATAATAAGCTTTATGATTTGCTAACATTGGTTTTAAATCCATCATGCACAATTTTGGAGGCTCTAGAGGAATAGGAAAGAAGCTGCTATTCATCAAGAAAGATAAAGAGACTGATCAGGGTTATTAGGGATATCTCTCTAACTAAAGAAGAGAGAAACTCATGCAAAACTTTATTCTCAAGTAATTAACCTTAATAACCTTATTATTCTCAAGTAATAATTATGAACAGTGCAAATTTAAATGCAAATTCATATGAATATGATCTTATCAAACTTATCTATTTTTCATAATAATTATAACTGCAATTAATAAAGACCATGACACAAAACCAAGAGGCAGTAAATATTAAAAATGGAGGCATGAAATTTGTAAATGGGATCCAAAGTTGAACGCTTCTGTTCCCATGTGGCCAAATCTGAGATCTCAGTTTTAGAAACAAACACGTCCTTATTGCATGTGGAGGCTGACAGACTACTCTGGGGGTCAGCACAATAGGCTCATCTGCAATCTTTTCAGATTAGCATCAATTCTTAATGTATTATTGTAAGAATAAAGTAGTTTTCTTAATTCTTTGTTTTTTAATGACAACTATTGGAATATTGTGCCAAAATTGGTATCTCTAGCTGAAGAAAGATGTAAAATTCAATGGAGTTCTCTGATGTCCTGAGAATGCGTTAGGTAGAAAATATGTATAATGATAATAAACAAATTGATGGGAGGCAACTCTGTTCAATTCATCAGATGGGTCAGGAAAAGCCAACATTTGCAATTGGGCTAGAGAAAATGGCCTCCAGTTGCACCAGGGGAGGTTCAGGTTGGGTGTTAGGAAACATTTCTCCTCCGAAACAAGGAGAAGGTGGAGTCACCGTCCCTGGAGGCGTTCAAGAGATGTTTAGGGATGTGGTTTAGTGCGGAAATATCGGTGGTAGGTGGATGGTAGGATTGACTTGTTGGAAGTCTTTTCCAACCTTAGTGGTTCTGTGTTTCGGTGATGTAATCCAGAAGGTTTAAGCACCTTTAGAACTTCTTTCTTCCTCTTGAGACTTAACCGTATCTTTCTGCAAGTTGTGTTACAGGTGAGCCGTGGATAAAAAAAGACTGAAGTCTCGTAGGTTGAGCTTAAAAAAGCAAAATAGATTTCCCAGGGTTTCCCATCTGGTTTTAAAATCTATATTCACTTTACAAAGCATATCAATTGGCACACGAACAGAATGTACACACTTTTCCACCCAGCAATGATTCAGTTTCTGAGATTAAGTCTTTCTGTAGTTGAAAGGAGCTGCCCGTCGGAGCACAGGAGGTTGTCAGACCAGTTGTTTTCTGGCTCCAGCTGTCTCTGGAGGCATGACCCACGAGAAAACTTCAGCTGCTTTTCTTTTCTTTCTGATGGTCTCGGTGTTCACACGGTCACTTTGATTGGACTGCGACAACCTGAAAGCCCTTTATTTAGCTAGCAGCACATGCTCTGTAAATAATTGGTATCATGTCCTTGGGTACAGTTTTGGCCTTATTTTTTGTCTGTGCTTTCCAGCAAATGAAAAGATTGAAGACATCAATGGCTGCCCAAAAAACAGATCTCAAATGGTAAGTGTAACGTGGCGTGTTGTTGGCATGGATGTGGCTGAGTATTGTGTGTGTTTGTGTTGATTTCAGTATCTGAGATTTTAATACCCGTGTTAGCTGTTTTTCACAGTACTGAGCTCAGGTATAATCTGAAGAACAGAAACACTGCAGGTCTTTCTCCATTGCACTCCACAGAAATTAAATTGGGCCTTATCATTTATCACTTTTATTGCTATTTTATTTTATATTTTTGAAATGCCAAATAGTTAGAGGAAGGTAGAAAACAAAAATGTTATTCTTCTGTATAGACAGGAGTATTTTAAAAGCAGAAATAAAGATTTATTTTAAACTCTGCTATGTTCCTATGTCCTTTGGAAATGAATAGAGTACATTAGCAGAATGTACTAAAAGAAACAAAGATTCCAGTTGCAAAATATGGGAACTGTTTATGTAACTTGTTTCTGATCGAAATGTTTTAGTTTGTAAAAGGAGTAGTTTTGTCTTTTGCTTGTACATAATACTTAAAAGCAAAGAGCCAGAGGTTAGTACAAAAGAAGTAAAAGCAGATGGTACCTCAAGAGCATATCTGCTGTGAATACTGGTGAAGCTACACTTACAGGCAGAGCTTTGGTGAGAAAGAAAGTAGTAAGAAACTGATTCTTAAAATGTGTCTTGGGAGACGAGGGCTTAAAATTTGTTGTTTTAAAGGTTATTTCCTTCTATATCTCAAGGAAAAAACTCATTTTACAGTTCATATTCTAAAAAATCCCCCTTTTGCATTGTAATTCTCACTTTGGGTTTCTTGAGTCTTATTTTTGCATGTGAAGCTATTTTTTATGGCCTCTTTCCCAACTGTCCCCTCCTCCCAGCCCAAGCAAAAGACGTTAAAGGTTTGGTGGGAGCTTGTCTTCTGAAGACAGGAACAACACTGTGTTCTATGGGCTTTTTTTTTTCTTTCTTGTAAGTTATCAGTCTCGCTCAAATCCACATAGCCAGCACTCCTTAAGAAGAAAGTCATCTGAAGGATTTATCACTGCTGCTTTTACTGCTATGAAGAGATTGGTTGCTATTCTTGCTGTAGCCACAGCAGCTGTCTGCAGTACAAATAATTGAGGAAATTTTCACAATTACTATCATTGAATGTTCCACAAATGCATCATAAGAACTGAATTTCATTGAGGATGGGAGCTTATCTCAAATTCCTTAATACTGTAGCCAAAAGTTGCTTCAGGTCCTTACTCTCTATGAAGGCACAATGTTTGGCTTTATCTCCTGTTGCTTCCAAAGGTCAGCTCTGGCCATAGAGGCATGCAGAGGGTGCATGCTGTGTCAGGAGTAAGGAAGTTTTCTCTGCTCTTCCTCCTCCAAGGCTCTGCTTTTGTTCTGGTCCCTTATTCAGGAGGAGAGTAGGGCTGCCCCTTCTGTGGCACCCTGCTCATGTTGCCAAGCGTGTTGGTTGTAGCAAGGCATCCTGGGTGGCTTGTGTCACAAGAGAACAAACTCGTGGCTTGCTTTGATAGGAGTGTGCATGTTGGCCATGCATGCTTACAATAAAGAATAAAGCAGAAGGGTTGGAAGTGGATAATGTTTAAGGCCTCTTCCAATCAAAACCCTTCTAGGGTTCCATTCTACTATTCTGAGAACACAAGTATTTTCATGGAGGTTGTCCTTAATGCAGTTGCTTGCAATGTATAAGGAGACAACTCTTTCCCAGGTCTTGCATTCTAGGGAAAATGAATGTGTTGCTTATTTATTAGATATGGCAATCTTCATCCTTTTCATTTATATATAGTTACCTCTTAATATAGCTCACCTGTCTGAGCAGCCAGCCCTCGGTGTGCGAGCTGTGTTTGTGTCTGGAACTTCTTATATACAGGACAGAGCTGTCTCATGTCTAATACTCAGTTGGGCCGAGTGATGTTTAGTCTTACTCTTTCAAATGAAACCTTCTCAAAATCTTTCCCATGTTGTAATGTCTGTAAGCTGGACATCACATATGAGTAGATGAAATAAAGAGGTAAATAAATAAAGGCACCGTAAATGAAGCTTTGCTGGTGGGCTCACCAGGGCTTGCAAGCTGAGCACTGAAGATGCATCTTCTTGGAAAGCTGAGGTGACTCTGTGTCTTGCCAGCCCACTAGGACCATGTGAAACTGGGTGGATTTGCTTCCATTTGGAGTGGTCCTAAGCCAGTAAAGCTTGCCAAACCTTAGAGAGCTGAACACTGAGCCAGAGCAGGTCTCTTTCCATTGCTGTTTCCATCTCTACAGAATGTTGGGCAAATCATCATGTGGATTTGCCCAAACTGAACACTTGTCAAATTAAGTTTGGTGCAGAACCATTTGGGACCGTCAATACCTGTCAGCCTAGTCTCGGTGCCAGGTATGACATGACAAGGATAGCTATGTGAGAACCCAGACCCTATTCTCATCTCCTTTGGGTTTTTCTGTGGTTGGAAGTATCTCTTTCTCCTTTGTCTCCATATAAGAATCAGCTTTAAAAAAAAAAAAAAAAAAGTATGTATTTATACATATATACATTTATACATATTTAACCTCTTACAGGCAATTTTACGTATTTCCTCTACATAAGAACTGTTTTCTCTCAAAGCTTCATATTTTTGTACTGTAGATGCTTTTCTAAACAAAAGCTTGTAACTGTGATGATTGGTTCCATCTGGCATGCAGAAACTCTGTGGTTAATAGAGGATGTAGTAGTACGAACTGTAGGTTCTCAGGCCAGGAAAATACGGAGATGATCAGCACAATTGTTTTCTGGTTTTTGGAATGAAGTATAAGAAAACATTGGCATGGTTCTTGAGAACTGGGCGAAGGAGAGTAAAACAAAGCTGGTTTCCTCTCCTACCCACTTCTGATAAAAGGCTGAGATTGATAAGTACAAGTGGGGCTTTCTCTCTGCTGATGTGTGGTTACAGAAGATCAGGGATGTTTTTCTTTCTAACATTTTATTTTACCTCTTGTTTTGGAATGATATTTGAGCACAGCGTTTGACGTCCTGCAGAATTGGGACAATATACAAGGCTCTGCATTTTGATGCATCCTTTTTGCATAGCACTGAAATAAAGGAGAGGGAGAGAAAGAGGTAGTTGTGTTATCTGGTAAATACAATAGATGAATTGTAACATACAGAGTAAGAGCGCAGATGAGATGCTATCAGAAAAAAGGAAAGGAGGAGACATTTTGAATGATGGGAGATCTGGGATGAACAAGGTGAAGGAAAAAGATTTGCATCAGCCGCAAAATAAGTGACTGGGGAGGGAGCTGAGTAAAGAAAGTTAAATATTAAAACATGGACTTGGAGACAAAGCAGAGAGGAGATGCTTGGAAGTGAAGCGGTGCGTTGGCAGACACAGGCGACAGCTGACACTTAGCCAAGGATGGGGCTGGAAGGAGAGATAAAGCAAGTAGCAGCCATTTGTCATATAGGAGGGGTGCAGGGTGTGTTTTCCATCTCGCATGCAAAACTGAGAAACACTGAATGTGACAGTAGAAAGAGATATAGCAGTACATATTTAAGAAAAAATGTTGGAGAAAAGACTGAGGAGGGAAAAAAGTTGATTTTTCAAGGATCAATGTCATTTTGTTTTGTAAAAGATTTTTTCATCGCTTTAGATAAAATGTTAGGTGTGAAAGCTGGTGGAGTGATAGCATGTTGCCCTTGCTGCCGAAGGAGTGGAGCAGTGGCAAAGCTGTCAGTGCCAGAGGGAGAGGAGCAGGAGGATCTGTAGGTGGGGAAAGGAGGCCCTCATCTGTTCGTGCCAAGCCTGGGGAAGTTGTGGGATGCCCGAGGCAAGAGTTTGAAGAAAGCTGTATGCATATAGGCTAAACCAACCCCACACTTTCCCCTCATAAACAGGGTCGGAAGTAACTGTGGTTTCGTGTTGGTTTGTGGTTAGGTTTTATTCTTTCTAAGAGTGATCACTTTGTGTTTATACAAGAATGTATGTTATCAAGTAACAAAGAGGAAAGGTTTCTTTTGATGTGTGTGTCTTGACCAGAGGTTTTTTCAGGAGCCGTTCCTTTCTGATGCAGGCGTCAAGCTGTACTGATAAAACAACGCTGCTCTGTTTTTCTGCTTGCAAATGTGAAGTCTTTTCTGCAAGGACAAGGACTTTGTCAAGACAAAAAGTGCTTGTTTTCAGTTTGTTCACTTTGTAAGGAAACTGCTGTTTTAGTATTTGACTTATTAGTTATATTCTGAAAATGAAATGTTCTGGACACACAAAGCCAAAGAATAGGAGCTGGTCAGCCTGGAGGAGCCCCTGCTTTTAAAATGAGCAGTGCAGGAAGTTTTAGTTCATTTGCTAAAACTAATGTGTTCACATCTCTCCTCAGCATGCCCCCCAGTCTGAGCTGAGGATCTGTGGGAAGGATCAGAAGCATCACAAGCATTTCTTCCCCCTGCAAATTCCTGCTCTGAGATTTTTGGACAGGCATCGCAGTGGTTAAATATAGCTGTATATTTTCAAGTAAGACTTGTCCAGCGTTGACCTGAGAAATGCAATAGGGGGAATTTCAGTGCCTGCTGCTCAGTCTTCCCTAGCTTTAGTGGGTGAGCTTTGCGTTTATGGTCAGCATGTGTTTACAAGCTGAATGTTGCTGTAGTGACAAATGGGTATCTCCAGACCTCATGGTGCTTGGAAGGGCTGCGGTCAGCTGGAGCAGACACCAGCCTCACTCCATGGGCTGCTGTAGGAGATATGTGGCCAAGTGTGCCTGGAATGTTTAGCTCTCAGAGCATTTGCTCTCACCTTCCTGGGTTTCTTCTAATCGTGTACGAATTTAAAACACAATTTTTTCCTCTATAGGGGAGGCATTTATTCCCTCCTTGGAACTTTACGTTGTGCTCTTTCCTTCTTTTTTCTTTTTCTTTTTTTAACTGTTGTGTTACTGTGCTTACCGTCTGTGTATTGCTATTAGTGAGACATGCATGTAGGGTCACAAGGGTTTTAGCCCATCCCAGGAAAGGAAGAAGAAAAATATCTTTACAAGTCTGAGGATATGCAGAAATAAAATTTCTGGTATTCTCCTCCTTTTTGAGAAACTCTTGATTCTTTTTTCTGAACTCTGGCTGTGAAGAAAATGTTGCAGTTTTACAAAATGTGAGTAAAATCGGAGTGCGCCAAGTGAAAAGCTTATGTTGGTTATATAAGCTATCTGCTGCTCTTCACATAGCTCTGTTCTGCTTTGAGCTCTGTGTTGTTGCTTTGGTTTCTCAACAGAAACCCTGGTGTTTACTGTTTTAGAACAGTACAGTGAAACTTAATAGCTGGCAAGAAAGTATCAAATTAGTCAAGTTTATAATGCATAGTTTATAATATAATAAAATATAAAAGTGAAAGCTGTATGGCAGTTTCTTCTGGTTCTTAGATCTTTGCTTCTCTTGATGGAGTATGTAGTAGTAAGCACTTCTCTCTTGAGTATTGGAAACAGATCATAGCTTTTACAGGGGTTTATACAGCTCAGAGAAATAAACTTCTTCTGTTTGCCTTGTCACAAATTTTAGGTTTCCAGCCATTACTCATATACTGTAGCTGTATGAGAATGGTTCTTTTGATTAGTAGAAGACAGTATGTATCTAGAATATCTTATATTTTTGCTTTAATTAGGATGATTTTTACGTACGTAGATTGCTCCAAAAGTAATACTGCTTATTTATTTCCATGGAAATTACAACAGTTACAGAGAGCACAACATGATTTGACAGAGCAAGTTCTCAGCTATAAAACTCTGTTCTGTCAACACAGTCACCACCTTTAGCTGTGCATTTTCACCAGCAGTGAACAAGAGCCTTCATGCCACGCTTGTGAAAATCTCCACCAGCGAAGGTAACCTACTGTCACCACTGCTGAAATGCACTGCCCACCAGCTCCCTGTGCTCACATCCGCTGTCTGGTCACCATAAATGCTCAGCATTGATGAATGTCAGTGGCTGCCAGTTTCTTCGTGCGGAGGAATTGAATGCCACACCATTTCTTCATGTGCACTTCCATGTCAGATACCACTGTGTCAGATTGCAACAAAAAGTAATGGGATATTGGTGGGAAGGTTCAAGCTCTGCTGCTGTACTGCCCACCTCTGCTGCCCACTGCCAGCCTCTACTGACATACTGCCCATAACTGCCTCTGACTTTGTGGGCCAGTGTTTAAAAAATAAGATAATAACGAGGCATTACATTTGGATCAGCTCATGGAATCATAAAGGTTGGAAAAGATCACCAAGTCCAACCCCAACCCATCCCTACCATGCCCACTAACCACATCCCTCAGTGCCACATCTACACATTAGCTGAATACCTCCAAGGAGAGTGACCCCACCACCCCACTGGGCAGCCTGTCCCAGTTAGGACAAGCTGGAGGATTTATCTAGGAGATCCAGGCCCAGATCCAGGCTGGAGCACAAATATCAATAGAATGGACTGAGTCGAAAAGGACCTTAAAGATCATCTAATTTCACCCCTACTGCCACAGGGTGGTGGGCTGTCCAGAGCCACAACCAGCCTGCCCTTGAATGCCTCCAGGGATGGGGCATCCACAGCCTCCTTGGGCAACCTGCTCCAGTGTGTCACCGCCCTCTGTGTGAAAAACTTCCTCCTAATATCTAACCTAAGTCTCCCCTGTCTCAGGCTAAGACCATTCCCCCTTGTCCTATCACTATCTACCCTCGTAAACAGCTGTTCCTTCTCCTGTTCTTATGCTCCCTTCAAGTACTGGAAGGCCACAATGAGGTCTCCCCAGAGCCTTCTCTTTTCCAAGCTAAACAAGCCCAGTTCCCTCAACCTTCCTTCTGATGTCCTCTGATCCCACGTGTAATGATTGAGAATCTGTTGTATATGGTTTATATATATTGTTTTATGTAGTATTCCAGGCCATTTTGGAAAGAACTATGTGTAGGAAACAATGCAAGATGTTAAGGCTCTTTGTACACTCTGTGTTGTAAAAAGTATTAAGCATTCATGCTCGGTCTGAAAATAAGGACAAGGTACACGTTCTGCATTCAGAAACATCTTGCTGTCATCAGCTCACGTTAGGCCCTTCCCTTGTTTCTGTGTTGCATGTGAAGTCTGTTGTAGTATTGCATAAGAGCTTCAGAAACTTTCAAACATTTTACATGAATCAATCTTCATTTTCTTCCTCTGAGAACTAATGTGCATAACACGGAGGTGAAAGTTAAATGTATAGTACTGGATTTGATACAACTAGTGGTATTTCATGATAAACTCATGAAAATTCCACATCTATCACTGTAAAAACAGGGAGCAGAGGTCTTGCTTAATGAGAAACTTCCCATGGCTCCTAGGTGAAGGAGCCTACGAGAAGCTTAGCTCTGATTTTTGTTGTAGAGGAACATCTGTATCTGTCAGAAGGGCAGTACTGTTTGGGATTTACTCTGGTCTGTTTGACTTGGCAGACTTGAATGTGCCGCTTTAGGTGTAGACACTTTGCATATCCAGGTCTCTTTTTGGTACCACCAGCATTCAGCATACAGCAGTGCCATGCTGGGTGTCCATTTACATATTACAGAATGAGGGTGTTTGTTTGTTTGTTTGTTTCTGGTGTGCTCTGTTTTGTTTCTACAGGCCAGGGCATGTTTCCTAGCTCCCTTTCTTTCTAGCACTGGACAAGAATAGAAGCAGAAAATAGTATTCTATTACAAGCACAAAAACATCTGTGGGTGTTGTGGCCAGCATTGCCAGAAGTACACAATTACTGTAAGGTACATTTGAAAATAGAGGGGAAACTGAGTCATATGCCCAGGAAAGTAATAGCACACTGAGAATTAAATGAATGAAGTTGTTAAATTTGTGCATACTGAAGTGTTGTACTGAAGTGTAGAAGCTAGGAATGAATGAGGAGCATAAAGGTCTGCTGGGAACGAGAGCTACGATGTGCAAGGGGATATCCTTTATGAAGTGTTTAGAAATCAGTACATATGTGCGTTTTCTAATTTTTAAATCCTGTTTTTCCAGCCAGGGGCTGACATCTGTTCCTGGTTTTCCTCCTCCTTTTTTACTAATGCTTAAGGTGAGGTGATAGGCCAAGTTAAGGGTTTTTCGTTCAGGCTACTGGTCATAAAAAAACTATTTACACCATAAGCTTCTTGACATATTAATATTTCAGCTTCCTTAATTTCAAATTTTGCATCAGAACATTGCTGTTTTCATCCTGGGCAGCTCCGGGATGCAGGAGATGGCAACCTGATGGAGCCATTGATGGCTCTGGATCCTTTTTCCTCTTCTGAGACTCTGGAGTGCCAGGTGGATTGGGAGCCCTTTTCCATTGCAGCTGGATGGCAGACACAGGTTGTTTCTGTGTGAGGCACCAGCCATTGCATGGGAAGCACCCTGAATTTCTACCAAGGGTAAATCTTAATTATTCCAGCTATAGACCTGCCTTCTTTCATTTTCTTGAATTTCCCTGCATTTATTTTCCTTACTGAGCTCTATTTTCTCCTTCAAATAGTTATTACATTGCTATCATTATGCTGCGCGCCAGTACCACAGATAATATTGCATAAATGTTGATGGAATAATTGCTGTGTCTTTATCTTTCAGTTCTATTTTTCTTTTTTGTGAATTCCTTATAGATGCAAATCTGTACAAGATCTTATCATCGTAGTTTATTTTCTTATAAAGATTTTGCTTATCATTACTTACTTACTTACCTGAGCAAATCTCCTTACTAGAAGAGGAGAAATCTACCCAGAGTTGTGGAAGACTAGCAGTGCTCTTGGAGCAATGAAAGCTGAAGTTTCATTAGGCACAAGAGGTGGGAAGATGGATGTTTTTGTGTGGCGTTTATTTTTGAAATGGTGGACTTTGGCTTTCCAGTCCCAAGTCACATCAATAAAAGAGCTGTGTTGAAACCATGAGGAAGGAAACTAAAACAGTTGGACTGCTGGCGCATGCCGAACTGCGGGTAAATGAACCTTTGGACCTACACCCTGCTATGGACTTTCAGATCTGAACATTACAGGCAGTCTCTTACCTGGTACGCATCTGATTTTGGCAGTCTGTTGTCAAAGGATATTCCAAACTTCTACCAACCTCCTCACATCACCCTTTTTAGAACTGTTGAAGTCCCAGTTATGTAGTGCCAGTAACTTCTTCTTGCCCTGATAGAAAAAAATGTTTTTATTGTTACAAGCAATAAGTGAAACTACCCTGGAGATTTTCTGATGGCTTCCCTTGTACTTTTTATTTATTTTAATATTACATAGAGAAGGACAGAAAGCACAGATCAGGTGATGGCAGCTCAGCCACCCAAATACTGACAGCCTCGTTTTTGTCTTTTTTTTTGAAGTGCAGGCAAGAGCTGATGTGTAAACGAGGGTTTTCCCGTCCCTTTATATGTCTCAAAACTTCAGGTCAAAAGGATACTTGCACGGCAAAAATTATGCATTGCTGTTATCTGACAGACTAATGTGAAACCTCACATGCACTACATGATATTTTCTAAAATGTTGTAAGGGCTTTTTTGTTGGTTTTGGGGTTTTTTTTTGGTGTGAGTTCTATGGGTACCCAGGATTAGGTTTCTGATTGAAGTGCTTTGGTCTGCAGGGGCTGGCACCTCTGTGTTGTTTGATACTACAACAGGGCTTGGAGGGAAATTGGTTATGAAAATAAAGCTAGATCTCTGCAGTGATATTGAGATACAGGCGAAAAACACCCAAGTCTTCCAACCTTCCTAGTATTCACTTTGTCAGTTGGATGTAATCCAGTCTGTGTGTAGCAATTGTAGTCATTAAAGTGCAGAGCCGTTGTGCAGATACTGTCTGATCAACATGCATTTTATCCCATGCAATTCAGCGCTGTTAGTTGTACCATCTCTCTGAAGGGCAGGATATACCCCTCAGTGGGAGACCGGGGTTGCCTGTCATTTCTGACCTGCGGAGAATGCAGTGGGTAAATATTTTTTGGATTCCACTTGGGGTTTTCAGTTACAGTTTTTATATTTGACTGCTTTTGTGGATGGAAACTTTTGCCAGCTGTCAACTTAAGAGCAAGTGGCAATCTGCCTTCTCAAGCAAATGTGGCTTCCGTGTTTATTTTCAGTTTCACATTCATTACACTATTGTAGGTTAAAAATTTTGGCATAAGGTCCTTGCTCCTTTAATGAGACATATAGTGATCATCTGTCGTGGTTAGAGCATTAAATAATGTGCTTCATTCACGTACACATAGTCCAGAGCTTGGTAATGCTCCATCAGTGTAGGACCTTAGTAACTTAGGAGACATCACATTGTTACTGCTTCCACAATATGAGCAAAGGGACTTTTTGTGTGACATGAAGACTGAATGCAATAAAGGGTGGCGGGAAATTAACATAAACAATTATTACAATGCATATTCTTTTGTGTCTCCTTTTGTTGTTGTTTTTGTTGTTGCTCGTGAGCAGATTGAAAACATAGACGCATGCCTGAGTTTCCTGGCTGCTAAGGGGATTAATATACAGGGGCTGTCAGCGGAAGGTGAGTCAATCCCTACTTTAAAATGTCATTTTAAATAACAAACTGAAATTGTTGCTTGTGACTGTATCACGTGCCATGGAATGGAGGATTAAATATGGGTAACTTAAAGTTTTTAACTCCTCCTTTTTTTTCCCCCCATCTCACTATGCAAGGTAAGTGAAATACACCTCTCATCTCCGCTGACTTGTACAAATAATTATTCTAATTCAGTAATGTCTTTGTGTATGTCTGTTAAAAAGCGGAGAGTTTTTCATCTAAGTTCTGTAATTGGTGCACTGATTAGAGCATAGAATTCATATGACTTTAAAACTGATGGGGATTGTTTGTTGAGAGAGAAGTTATTTGATCATTCTTCAACTATTTAGTTACCTTTGATTGAGATATTTAGAAGTTTGTTTCCAAGCCAACAAAAAAAAAACAAACACCAAACAACCCACAACAAATGTTTTGAACCCAAAGAAAAAGGTAGCGACCTTGAGTTCATTGCTTTTGTTTATGAGGAGCACCAGAATTTTTCAAAACCAGAAAATGGCTGTGTGTGTGTGTGGTGCTCTTCCCTGTCAGTACATGATGTACGTCAGGATGTATGGTGCCTGGTGGCTCAGAAGCTGACTGCTGTCTCATTAAAAGATCAGACACATCTCCCTAATTCTCATCACCAGCATTCACCTCTGTGTTTAAGCATGCTGCAGAAGGAGGTGGGTTTGGTAGTTCAGCCAGCCTTAGGTGTATGTATGACACCTCCTCCTTGGTGCATACCCAGCACCTCTCCGCCCTGTGTTTTGTTGCTGAGCATGTTGTTACCAAAGGAATCTCCCTTTGGTCAGCTGTGTCTCCTCCCAGCTTCTTCTCAACCTGCAGCTTCTTTGAGGCTGGGAAAAGAGAGCCTTGAGGCTGTGCAGGTGCTGCTCAGCAACAGCAGAAAGGCTGGTTTGGTTACCAGTCCATAGCACAGCACCGGGAGCTGATAGGAAGAAAATGAATCGCATCTCATCTGGTCCCAGGTCAGTAGTCAAGCTAATATATCTTGTTAGAATAGTTAGTGTAAATGGAAAAATAGGCAACAATTCATATTCAGAGGCCCGAAAGAATTTCTGTGCCCAAAAACATGGGCATATCTTTAATTTTTCTGGATGGTCTGAAGTCTTCTGCCTGTAAACTTTGTGTATACTTATACAATCGCAAGTATAACACAGCTTTCCTCCTTTAAAAATGGAATGAAAGCAGGAAGGATGAATGATAGATAGTCTTATAAGTCATGTATAGAGATTTGCAAAGAGCAGAGGTTCTCTCAGTTGGCAGAGAGAATCCTCCCTTGTTGGGCCTTGGCTCTCCTGTTGCCAGTGCCCATGAGCGTTCGTGGATGTGGAGTTAAGGACCAGAGACAAGGTGAGCATTTCACATTTGCTGAATGCTGAGGAAAGGAATTCCCCTTGTGGAATAAAGTTTATTGATTCCTAAAGAATTGCAGAATCACAGAAAGTCAGGGATAGGAAGGGACCTCAAAAGATCATCTAGTCCAGTTCCCCTGCTAGAACAGGAACACCTCAGTTAGGTCACTTTTTTGTCCCCCTGAAAATATAAATGTATGGTAGTTTGGTGATGGAATGTATTTAATGTTAGTCCTGCTTGTATCAAAACATTTTAATAGTAATTTTTGTGCTGACAAATAGCTGCTTCCACATTTGTTTCACAAAATGGACTTTCAAGCAGCTGAAAATACTGTTCATACTTAATTTAGATTTAACATTATTCTGATTAGTTTAGTACTGTTTTCTCTTGAGTATGTTTTCTTTCTTAATCTGAGCTGTGTGCTTTCTGACTGTGATTCCAAGTCTTCTCTGAACCCAGGTTTCCCTTACTGAGAGTCAGTGCTTTTTATGAAACGTACGAGCAGATTACAGCTGTGGATGAACTTCATGGTGAAACCATCATGTACAGTTTTACATATATGCATTATACTTGTCAAATGTGTTAAAAAATACAAGAAATTGAAAACTTTTTTTTTTTTTTTTTTTTTAAACCAGTTATTAAAACTGTAACTAAAAATTACATTTTGGCAATTTGGAGAATAGAATAGCTTAAAGAATTCCTCGCTGTCCTCTAAATGACAACCCTACATTATCTTGGGCTGTGAGATCCTACCAGCCACTTTATCGTGTGTGTTTACATATCGTTTCACAAAGTTTGTGATGGTTTGTAAGCATGGGAGGCAAAGTAGCAGCTGTTTGGTACATGTTACTCTAACCTGATGTTACCACAACTAGTAGAAGAGCTGGCTGATTAGAATACCCACAAATAAATCTTTTCCTCCCAAGTGAAGCTGTGGCATGGTCAGCCCAAGCACTGCCTGCATTCTGTGCTGAGATAGTTCCGTTCCAGTCTGAGTTCTCAAGTCAAGAAGAGAGTTGTGAGCTAAAACTTCTCAGGAAATGATTAAACAAAATGCAGCTTTGAGTCCATAGTGAAAGCCAATTTTAATTGTGATGTGGTAAGTAGGGCAAAAATGTTACATATTTCACATTATCCAGAAGATGAGTTGATGAGAAAACTGTCAGCATGCTAAGCTGGCAGTGTAGCATTCACACTGGGGAGCAGACAACGTGTTTAATGTTCATTGCTGTCCTGCCAAATCACAAGTCAGACTCAGCAGGATGTCGGTTATCCCGTGGCTTCTGCTGAATTTTCTCTCTTTCTTTCCTTTATGCTCTCACATTTTCCTCTTTCTAGGAACTAACATATTAAATTGTACGGAAGCTGGGAAGAGACCAGTGATGTTTGCTGCCAGCTTAAGAATGAGAACATTTACTGGCTCTACCACTAATGCTGAAGGAAAAGAATGATGTCTGAAGAGAGGAGAGAGAAGGATTGCTTTTGATAAAATGAAGTTAAAAGACTGGAATTCAGCAAGAAAATTTGGAGAGTCCATTCTCAGCTGTGCTGAGAAGGAAGAGGGAAACGGAAGTAGGGAACACAGAATCACTTAAAATTGAGCTTGCTGTAACCAAGCGAGCTTGTATTTCTGCACAAGTTATTTGCAAAGACCTGCTAGGTCAATTGTAAATGCTTGTGCTTACTCCACCAGCATGTTCTCATCCAGGAGGGAGTAAAAGATTGTGATTGCTTCCAAACGGAAATAAATATTGACACCTCTCCTGAGTCTCTTAAGAATATGCATTTTTCAACAGTGCAGTGTTATTATGGAGGGAAGTTGATTCCTATGTGTTGAAACACGCTTCATGTGTAATACCCTTCTGGTGTGACACAGGAATAGTGTGTTCATGGATCTAGGCAATGAAGGTGCAATCTCTGATGATGACCTCAGTATGCTACTGGTAGACCCTCAGCCCAGCAGCATGGATCCAGAAAGGCATGCCCTTTGCAAAGATTTTACATTCTAAAATCTTTATTCCCAGTTGCTAAAATGAAATAATGAAATGAAATGAATAAAACGGAGATGCTGCAGGGGCCTTTTCTCCCCTTGCTGCTGCTTTTCTTTTTTTTTGTTGTTGTTGTTGTTCCTGCACAGAATCTGTGATTCTGCACGCTGCTGGGTTCGAGGCACCTGGAACTGCTGCTGCCCAGCTAAGCTTGCCGTCCTTCACACACAGTTTCCTCTCTGGCAAGATTTTGAAGATTATGAAGAATATAAACGTGCAGTAAAAACTCGAATTCACAGGTAGAGGCTGCACCTCCTCTGGGTAACAGATTAGCTGGATAACCATCAGCTGAGCAGATCATGAGACCATAAAGCAATGAAAGAAAACAGCTTGCTAGACTTTGGAACTACCTCTATTGAACTTGGGCTTTTGCCTCTGGAATTAACATGCTTCTGTAGGTAAATGGATTTCAGTGTATCCACTCTGCAGTATTGCAATAAATCCATTTTAGTTCCTTTCTGGAATCACAGACTCACCAAGGTTGGCAAGGATCTTCAAGAGCCTCTAGTCTGACCATCTGCCTACCACCAGTATCTCCCCACTAAACCCTTATTACCACATCTAAGTGCTTCTTGAACACTTCCAGGGACAGTGACTCAGTCCCTGGGCAGCCCGTTCCAGCTGGGATTTTTGTTTCCACAGCACAAATACCCCACAGTGCTATTTGACACGTACCTGAGAGGGCACTTACATCTTGCCAGGTTTTGGTTCTACCGCACTAAGCCTGTGTATTAAGATTCCTTTGGGTTGACAAGTTACTTATTTTTTTAGCATCTCTGGCTTGTGTTCTGTGGAGATTTTGTGTGGGATGTTGTGGAAATTGAGAAGACCATTGTCTCTCACCTGTGAATGAAGACAGGTTGGGGGGGACTGCGTGCAGAATTCCTCAGTGGCCAACCATCAGTGGCTTGCGCAAAGTGTTCACGTTCACTATCTCTACGCATGAAAAATCTATACATAAGACAGCATGGAAATTTCCAGAGGGTGGATTTGTATGGATTTTCTTCAAAATGGGAGGCAGGAAGCAGATTCGGACCGCAGGACACAGTGGGGCTGAAGTTCTCCTTTAGTGCAAAGGGCAGGGGCAAGCTGCCAGGTGAATTCCCTCAGTCTGTCACTGAGATAAGAGAGCTGCCTTTAGAAGTCTGGTTTGAAATGTGTTACTTAAAAGCTGGAGGGAGAGAGGCTGCTGCTTTTGAAACTCATTAAACATGGCTTTCTTGTGATTATTGTTTTTTGTCGTGTTGAACATGCCAAAAGCAGGTTTCTCTTCCCATGCACGGCCACAGAAGGGCATGGGTTTTAGTTGAAGTTGTTGTTTTAGTCACCTCTCACTTCACAGTGAAATCAGGACCCTGTTTCCAGTTGCGTGGAGTTTTGCTAAGTCTACACGTGTAGGCTTGTTGGAGTTCCTTTTATCTTCTGGCCTGTGTTTGTGCAGTTCAGCTTCCTGGTGCTGCTGGGTCTGTTTAGTCATGGCCCCATGATTAAGTGATACGTTCCTGATGGTTCCATCAGTAAACTGAGTTCTTTACTGAAGATAAGATGCTTTTCACTGTGCTTTGCTGTCTTTTGTGTCTATTTTGCTTTATTGTCTCCTTCCATGCCGTGTCCTCCCTCGACAAACACAAGCAGATTAGACAAGCCGAGTGCCTCATGTCGGTGCCAGTGGGAGGAGTCAGGCCTGGGGTTAGGACACTGTGCAGGGGTTAGGGTTAGATGTGAGCAGGGGAAGAAAGGGGATCCCGCTACCCAGGAAGTGACTAATTTGGTCAAGAAAACTAAGGAAGACAGGGAACGGCTTTTCACCCAGGCCCTGGGACTGATATTCGTGTAAAGAGGAGAATGGTGGTAGTGGTGGCAGAGGGCATGTGGAGGTACTGGGCTGTGGGGAGGAGAAATCAACTCAGAGAGAAGGGAAGGGAGAGAAACGCCCTGGGTCTGGGTAATGGCCAGGACCACGTGGAAAAGGGTGAAGAGTGACTAGAGGTGAGTATGGGCCAGAACAAAATGAAGGAAGCAAACAAATGAGATTAGCTGCTGGGAAGGAAAATTAGATTGAGATTTAAGAAGGCAAGGAGGCCAAAGCTGGAAGTTAGGACAGAAAGTGGAGCAAAATCTTAAGACGTGAGCTAGATATTTGCTGGGTAAGGGGTCAGGATTGAAAACAGAAGCTTGTTACGCAGAAAAGATGAAAAGAAAAGTGGCTGGGAGAGGGAATAAAGGATCGAGCAGAGCCCAGTACAACGTGAAGCAAGCCTTCATTCAGAACTGGGAACAGAAATCTGAGTGCTAAGTCTTGCCTTTATGCTTGGCTCCAGGCTTGCACGTCCTTCTCATCCGTCTTGCACTGCTCCATGTAGTAGAGCTAACTCAGGTGGTCTGTGCATGAGGGCAAAAGTCCAGCTGATGGTTTTTATTTACTTATGCAATTCACGGTAACAGTATTTTCTAACATGTAAGTTGGCCCAGATCTTGATGGAAACAATTAGGCTGGTATTCCAGAAATGATACAATGCAGCATGGTAATTGATTGGTTTCACTTGCTCGTGCAAATTTAAGACTATGAAATCATTTACGGTGTGACGTTAATACATTTGTTGTGGTATTTTTTGATCGGTTGGTTAGTTTGTTTGATTTACTTTAAAGGGATTATTTAAAGGAATTAACTTTTTAAGCGCAGTGGTGCTAACATGCAGAAAGCAGCAGAAATGGCCAGCATCCGTTGCTGTCACTGCATGGGAGAAATCACTTATTTATTTGAAGATTTGGCTCACTGGTAGTCAGCAGCAGTGCTGATGAGGTTTGCAGAAGTCTGCCATATCCTAGAGGAATGGAGTCCTGACAGCATTGTGAAGGGCGCAGTGACCAATCCACTGCTCTGTCAGAAAGAAACAACTGCTGGCGGCTGATGAGTGACTTTTGTGTATTGCCTTACAGAAATCCGGAATGGGAATCTAAAGGCCATCCTGGGCCTCTTCTTCAGTTTGTCTCGATACAAGCAACAGCAGCAGCAGCCGCAGAAACAGCCAGCACAGCACCATCTGTCCCAGCCAGCTCCCTCCGTGTCCCTGCAAGCAGGGCCTGCATCTCAGGGCCAGGCTGGGCCGCAGCAGCAGCAAGTGCCAGCTTCGCTCCAGACTCAGTGCCAACAGCCCCAGCAAGCTGTACAGCATCCGTTCAAAGCACAACCAGAAATGCAGTCAAGGTGGGGAAATTTCTTTTGAAGCTGGTCTTTTCATTGTTTGCTTGGTTTTCTTCTCAAAGGCCTTCAAAAGCCTGCTTTCCTTAGTTCTCCAGAATGAGGTGTTGGAAGGGGAATGCTGGGTAGCAGTTGACTTCACACCTCTGGAAATCAAAACACATGCTTAAATATGTTCTCTGTGTTAGAAATGCTCAGTTCAATGAGTGCAGAATACCAGCAAGACCACAGTGTTTTCTAAGGGCATTCTTCTAATTATTCATTTCTATTTCTTTCCACTCTCAAAGCGTGTTATGTTATTGCTGCTACAGAGCATACTTTGGATGTGTGAAGGCCAACCTAGAGTTCTCTATTTACAAGAGTATTATTCCTCATTAAGAAATGGTATTAGGCTGTAACCGTGGTAAAAGAAATAGAACTCATCACAGCTGGTGACACTCAAAATCAAATCTAGGCCTAATGATCAAAAATAAGTTGCTGGCTTACATTAAAAAAATGGCACTGTTGGTGTTCTCTGGCTCTCCTAGGTCAGAATAGAGGGAGTGTTTGTGCCTTAAATGTTTTCAGTCCTAATGGAGCTCTTTGCAGGTTAAAATAAAAGCCACAGTCAGTAGCACTGTGATTACAATTGCAGCCTGCTTATCTGACCCCTTAACAGAGTGAGCATTTTAGTGGGCAGGATGAAAGGCTGAAGTCATGTTTGCACAGTTACTGGTGAAGGCTTATTTGTTTCAAACCATCACAAATTAAGTTAAGGCTGATTTGTGTTAAAATAACTCACTAAGATGAACACTAGCTTACGTGCTGCTTTGTGAGGGATACAGACAGATCAAGTGAAGCCTTCCAAGAGAGATGCTACTCAGATCTTGTTCGGGCTTTCCTTGAGTCATAATGAACCATGCTCATTTTAAGTGGAAACAATTATTTGTGTAATTGAAAAGCACAATGTTGTTACAGCGTGTATAAGCTTGTACAGGAAATAACCATCATCAAATGAGGAGACATCTGAATGTATTTTTGTTACTTTTGTGACAAAAAAACATGACCAGAATCATAGGATCATTTCAGTATGGCTTTGGTATTTTCTGTCCATTGTATGGTTTGTGCTGGGTTTCAAGAAATTTAAAATTATTTAACATGAGAATGTGAAATATAACATACGGTATATTATAAGCTGAAAATGCACAGATTCTGAAGAAATCATATATAGTAAAAAACTGAGAAGAGTAAAAAAAATGTGAATTGGCACACAAAACTGCATCTATATACATATTCTATCATACTGTATAAAAATAATTGATTTTAAAGAGTTTTGGCCTGAAATTAAGCTTAGGCGAAGAGCATAAACTCCCTCTTCCCTGCAACTGGTAACTAAGTGCAGTGGCTTTAAAAAGAAAGTTGTTGCTCAATGATATCTTCCACTTTTTCTTTCTTGTCATACAGTGCATCTCCCAGGGACTCATCTCAAAGCAAAATCATCCGATTCACTCTTGGTCAGAAAAAGTCTTCTAGGTTAGCGTTTCTTCATCTTCCTCGAAGCATGAATAATCCTTTTGCAGTATTATTGCATGCTTAGGATTCATGCTGAAAATGTTTGCCTCCTCGTTTGTAACTAGGCATTTTACCAGCAGCTGAAACATGGAAGTGTTGGGTGAATTTTAACTTCTTTCTGTTTTTCAAAGCGTGGAATGCATTTAGGCCTGCAAGAGAATGATTGTGTTTTCTTACCCTTATAAGCTTTTGTTTCTGAGAACAAAACATGGTTCTGGGAGTTCTCTCCCTGCTGCACCCATCTGTGTGAGCTGCATGTAGCTCTGCATTACTGAAATAGCTAGAGCCAGGCTGCTGCTGCCATGACACATCAGTACAGTATTCCTGCCTGTAGTAGTGGGGTTATAACCAGGTGGTCTCTAAGGTCCTTCCCCACCCAAACCATTCTATCATTCTGTGCTTCTTTCTGGGTCACAGTTGTGGCCTGGGTTCAGTACCTTTCTCTAGCAGCAAGAAGCTGGAAACATCACCCTGCACCTAGATTTTGCTTTAGATTTCACTGATGTTGCTGTGAAATGTCTTGGCCAAACACCAAAAATACGTGCTATAAGCACTCAGTTTCTACAGAGAAAAATGTGAGAGAAGTGATATCTTACTCAAGAGTTGTTGTTGACTCTCACGTTTTTCATTCTCCGTGTGTTTTTTAATGGCAATGACACCGTTGTCTCACCAACTTGCCACTTGTTGAGTGCTTACACAGTTCAGGCAGCTTTAATTCCTTTAAAATATGACAGATTCGCAAAACCTGTGTGGCTGCCTTTCACAGGCCCTGCCAGCCTGCAGGCCTTGCTGCCCCACTTGGCCCTGTCTGTAGCATTTTGTCCTTCTGAAAAGCCAGAGCTGAGATATCTTGTGTGTTTGTAGCTCAGTTCCTACTCAGTAAAACAAACTCTTAATGAATTGCTTTCCAAGTGTTCAGGAAGAGCCTGGCAGCCATGTTCAGGTTGCTCCTTCCCTTCCCCACTGCTGCTCCTTCCATGTGGTCTGTGTGCAGAATGGAGCATCCCTGGGGTGTTCTCCGTGGCACTGTGCTGCAACTTGTACAGCCAAGGACAACTTCCTAGCACCCCCCAGTGCTGGAAAAGGCTGCTCTTCCTGGCTAAATGGAGGGTTTGTCCTAAAGTCTTCGGCCAAATAAACCTCAGAACCATGATACGCTGTGCCAGGTCCGTGATGCTTTGAGTTTGTAAAAGATTTTTTTGCTTTGTATTTGAATGATGCCCTTATGTTTTATCCCATTTTGAGCTTTGAAAGCATGTGCATGCAGCTGCTGACATTTCTGTACTTTTCCTTCATGTTTCTTTTCCTATTTCCTATTTCTCCACTGGACTCTGAGAAGCCAGTTAATTTTGAAAGCTCTGCCAGCCTCCTTCCTGGCTTCTTCCCCCCCAAACCCCCACACCTCCATAGGCACAGCAGGGATTTGGTCTGCTGTATCTCCTCACTCTGACAACTGGGACTTCTTCATTGCAGCCTACTATCAGCGCAAGTTAAGTTAAATTGGCTTTTGTATTCCATGAAGAGTCAATTTTAGGGAGATTCCACCTTACAGAAAATACAAAGAGAGCACAAAGACACCCTTTCACTGCTTCTTTATATGCCATGAACTGCTCCTGTCTTTTAGTCTATATTGTGATGGTGTTGCTTTTTAAAACGAGTTGTTTTCTTAATTCTCTTAAGAATGGATATTGAGCAACCAGCAAGTCTTTCAATTTTCAATGTTGCATCTACTTGGAACATAGAAGCATGTTCTTGTGAGCACGCAAAACACACAGTGCAGACCCACAAGCTGTGTACATTCAGACCCACAAGCTGTGTATATTAACGTTCACTTTGAAAAACTCAAGCACACAGGTTGTTTTGAGATGCAGTGCCTGTGGCTTTCCCAATTGTCAGACTTTCAGAAAATTCTACCCCTTCCCTTTTTGCCTGAAAAATGTGAAACGAGTATCCTTTCCTGTCTGCTAGTTCCAGAATCCTAACTACCTTTTTTTCTAGGTAAATATTTAAATCTTTTCGATATGGGCTAAGGAAATGCTGGAAAATCCATCCCTGAAACAGCTTGCTGCCATCCTCTATCCATTTAAAGCAGAAACTTATACCTGCTCACTGATGTGGTTGCCCTAAGAGCATGGACTTACATTTTGTGTGATTTAATGGGCGCAAATTAAAACCAGTTAATGTTTTGCTGGGCTGGCCACTGAGCACAGATGTAATGTACTTCCCCATGTTACATCCAAAATAAGTGTATCTCTGTTCAACAATCTGGTTTAAGAGCAGTAATGTCTCATTTAGTGTTAACTTTACGCTGGTATTGTTACTGCACTGCATTTTTTTGATTCACAAGATTTATGGCAAGTGACCATTAATGGAACAAGCAAAAGATGTGTAGAGAGGGTCTGATTGTATCACCTTACTGAGAGGAGACAGCTTAGTGTATTCTCTGTTGAGTCCATTAGAAACAACTCTTCCTTTTGCCAAATCTGGTATTAGTCAGCTTAGACAAGGATTTCAAACTGCGTCCTGTTTTTTTGAGCTGAAAGGAAAGCTGTTAAAGTATCTGATTAACAATCTTGTTTCTTTCTTTTTTTTTTCCTTTTTTTTTCTTTTTTTTTTCTTTTCTTTTAATATAAAGCAATTCAGATTGTCGCTTGTTTGTGATTCATTTTTCATCTCAGATGATTTTTCCATTAGTTCTCTGGTAAGGACCAAGACCTTAAAAGTGTATGTTTGTGATATTGATCCTTTTCATCTTACGCATGGTATTCCATAGTTTCTCTCTCATAGTGCTTTTTCACATATCTGATCTTACTGTAATTCTTTTGTCAGGCTCCCAGGCCCGACCACAAGGGTGTCCACTGCAGGCAGTGAGACAAAAACTCGTGGTGCTGTCAGTACCAACAATCGCCGCAGCCAGAGCTTTAACAATTATGACAAGTCCAAGCCTGGAGTTCTTCTTCCAGCATCCACAAGTTGCAATGAAAAAGGTAAGTGCTTGTAATTTTTGCATGCTTAGTTTTTCTGAATGGTGGTTTTATGCAGGGGAAGTTGGATTCTCTATGAAACTCGAGATGTGAGATTATCTCGCAGCGTTGAGTGGTTCTTTGCAAACACAGCTCCTTGCAGTGCTTTCCCTTGGTGTTTACTTTTCTCACCCACTTTCAAATTGAATGATTCATTCGCCAAGTCAGTTTTTAGTTTCTATGTGGTTGAGGATAGTAAATTTTTATTGTGATTGCACTGGGTGCAGGATATCATACTCTTGGTAGGCGGTCCATAAAGACATACGTGCCAGTTGTGTTATGATCATTTCTGATCATTTCTCGTGTACACACTTATCTGTAATAAGAATGCTTAAAAGTTGGGTAAAAACAGGTAAAATACTAGCAGCCATGAAATCTTAGTGTGCAGGTTTGACTTCTCCCCAGAATACACTTAGTTAAAGCATGCTTTGAAAGGGGAACTCATTCCCCGCATTAGAGCTGGCTTCTGTTACTACCTGGTGAAAATCTTGCTTGGATTTCAATCTCAATCTAATTCAAGTCAGTGGAAATCATTTTAGTAACTTCATATATTCTTGATCAGCCTCTTTGGAACTATAATAAGGAACAGAGCACTGATGGTATTTCAAGAACAGAAATGAGATTGAAGAAAAATTGTTGACTCCAATACAGACAATCAGATCACTTTTAAGCTTTCAGCATCCATTGTGTTTTTCTGGGTAACTTGTCATACAGAGAGATTCCTTTGCCACATCTCTAGTTTATGAAATTCACTACTCCTGAAGTCCAATAACAAGAATATTTGCCTGGACATTCTTTGTATTGCCATTTAAATTTAGTTCTCCTCCTCTGTGATGTAGAAAAAAGCAATTGATTGGTTTTATTTACTGTGATAAGTAAATAACAGTAGCTTTGTTCTTTGGCAACATTAGATTTGACAGTTCATAGAAATTTAGATTGTAAAATTGTTCCAAACAGTGTGCACAGGCTTTCTATTGGATTCTGTAGATCCTCATGCTATGTTTAATGTTTTTCTCTTGCTCAACATATTGGCCCTATCGTTGTCCTATCCACCCCTCTCACAAGAAAATGCTACGATAGCTGAGAGCAGTGCCACTTACCTCGTTTTTATCCCTGGTAACTCTTCCTTCTTACAAGTGACTCCACAAGCCCCACTGCTTTACAGTTATTTACAACTTCGAAACCTTTGTTTTTTTTTGTCACTTTTGTGACTTCTTTTAAGATTTACTGTTCTGTCCATCTGATTGCAGTTAAATGTAGTAATTTCTCAGCCTTGAAAACAGATCATAAGTTGTAACTGTGTCCTTGCAGAAAGCTGTAGTATCTTTGTACTAAGGGACACGGTTTAGTGGGGAAACACTGGTGCTAGGTGGATAGTTCAAAATGTATGGAAATGTCAGTGATAATCAGGGATTGAATTTTGTGTGTAAGTTTGTAGTAGTGCTCTGAGCCTCTGTTGCTCTGAACTGTTCAGCCTGATGTCAAAGACCACGAAAGGTCACCAGGTAATGGAGTATCCTTTCAGTAGGAAGGCAAGGTTCTTGAATGCTGTAAAGGAGTAATCCTTCCTTACTAGGAGTGGGGTTGTGACTTGATGTCTTGAAGATATGCACAACAAATAGCCTCAGGAAGAACTGGCAGTGGTGAAACAGGCTTTCTCATTTCTTGCCAGACACAGACAAGGGGGAGTAGAAAATTAATCCAAAAATAAGACATTTTGATGAGTAGCAGGAAAGGAAAATGACCACTGAAGATTTCTTCAATATTTTCACATGGTGAATAGCTCCATTTGTTTTGCTTCCTCCACTGTTGTCAGAGGTGCTTTAAAGACACAATTTAAATTTAATTTAAAGAATCATGCAGCATATTTGAAGGCAGAAACATGATTTATCTTTGTAAATGTTGCGAAGAAACTGTGTTTGCATTGGAAATGCAATACCAAGTACCGTCCTGTATGGCACTGTGTCATTTTTTCAATGACATTTACTGACTTTGTGTCCATTCAGTAAGTAGATGGTCTGACAGCATTCATTGCCTTAAGTTTGTAACTCTGAGCTCTGTAAGGCAGAATTTTCCAGCAGAGTGGTGGTGGATATGACTGGTGAAAACAGAGCAAATTGTTGTAGTCTGCTAGAGTCAAATCATTGGCTTAGTCTGGCAGCTAATTCAGTACCCTAGACGAAGTCATTGCACTTGCACAGATGGATCAATATTGTATTCCAGTTGTGTCTCCTCGCAGTGACTTGGCAGAGTGCCCTTTAGACTCAAATCTCCTTGTTATACATGCATCACTTCAGTAACGGTAATGCCTGTGGTTTTCATGCTTGTTTCTTTGGAGGAAATTGTAATTTTCTTCTCTGGAACCTCATGTCCTGTGTCTCATCTTGTAATGGTGTCACTGGAGTCTTGAGCATCACAGAATGATAGAATCATTTGGGTTGGAAGGGACCTTACAGGCCATCTAGCTCCTCTCCCCTGCAATGAACAGGGACACCCATGTCTCCATCAGATGCTCAGAGCCCCATCCAGCCTGACCTTGGGTGTCTTCAGGGCCAGGGCATCCACCACTTCCTGGGCAACCTGTGCCAGTGCTTCAGTGTCTCCAGAAGGCAGAATCTCGGAGTACATGCACACCCCTGAACCAGCACTGAATTAATTGTCCATCTAGAACCAGCAGCATTGCTTTTCCAGCAGAGCAGAGTGCACTACAAATCCTACTCAGGAGATCCTCCAAGAACATTTTCAATCAGCCTGATCAGACTTTGTATGGGAAGAAAATTAGTTTCATGGCAGTACCCAAAAATAGGCTAATGAAGTAGCAACATCCTACTTGGTGAATCCACAGTTACTATTTTGGAAGGTACTGAGTACCTTCCTTACCTGTAAACAGCAATGATTTAACTGTGACGTAAGCATGTAATATTCATCTCCGTGACTGAATTACATTTGGCATTCAGTTAAAAGCTGGCAAGTTACAGCTGTGCTCAAGAGATAACTTGAACTCTCTTGACTTTCTCTCAGTTTGCTAAGATTACTAAATAAGGGAAGCCAAGTACTGGGTTCAGTCTTGACTTTCTTCAGTTTCAGAGAAGTCTTCATACTGGTGTTCTGCCTTGTTCCCCTCTCTCCCACATGCAGATTTGTCAGCTTGACTGTCAGCTGCTTTTAGGCAGATAGTTCTGTGAACACTCATTCCTCATTGTAATCCATCTCTTCAGAAAGATAAAATTGTTACTGAAGAAGCATGCAAGGTAATCTGCTTCCTGTGAGTGTTGCAAAAGCCCAAAAGAAAAAAAGTGTGGGTTTTTTTGAGGGGCGAGGGCTGGAGGTGAGAATGGGTTGGTTTGATTTTTTCCAAAGTTGATGGCCTGCGTATGTTGCATTAAATACTCAGAACTTTGGTTCTGAGTCATAAATCCATAAAGCTAGTAATAAATTCTGGTCTAGAGGAGAAGAGAGAAAAAGAAAAATAAGAAAGAGGGCTTATGCAAGTTGAATTTTACTTAAAAATATAATCGTGACACAAAGTTGGTTTTCATTCATGAGAAACAAAACCAGTTGGCCTGACAAATGTTTGGCTTATTTTACGTTAATTGTAACGTTGCCAGACAAGTTTAATGTCAAACTGCTGAGACAATTCAAGCTTTCTGACCCATATCCTGAATTTTGCCTAAGGAAATAAGACTCATATCACCATGTTGTGTGTCAGTCAGCTCTCTTCTGGTAATTCTGATCCCTTTACACAGTAGTAGCTCTGTGTTTTTGGAGGAGGAAATAGGACGAAAAGAAATTTGCCTGGTTTGGCAGGCTGCTTTGGCATGAGCCATCACTTCCTGATAGAAGGTTGCCTTTGCTGTATTACATTTGAATCGGCTCTTACTGATTACTGTAGGATGTAATTTGCAGCTTTCACTCATCTGTGGCCTTTTCTTCCGAATGTGAACTGTCTTATTAGTCAATCTTCTGCATCTCGTGGCAGCAAAAGTGCGTGAATTGGAACAGAATACAGCAGAAATGAAAAGGACAGTAAAAGGAGCATGGAGGAATAGCTAGCTACTGAAAAACAAATAACCTAGATGTTCTGTTATTTTAAGATTCCATTAGTAATCTAATGATGAGACTTTCTTGGGGAAAGGATTCTATGAAAATAAATTCTTGGATGTATGTTGAGGTAACATGTGTAAACTTAGCAAATGAATAGAGATAAAAGACAGATGTTCTGTCATAAAGACAAGAAATGTTGCAGGGCTTTGCTCATCCTGCACATGAGGAATTGAATTGATTTTGCCAGATGACATTTGCAAACGCTGAAGGAAATCAGGGTGTGAAGTGCTAGAATAAAGCTGTCTGTTGCTCCCTGTGTGCTTCTGAAGTCATCCGTGCTCAGCTTTGAGCACAGTGGAGGAAGCAGCTGGTGTAAATACTGGGGCCGCTTCACAGAATCACAGAATCCCAGAACGGCCAGGGCTGGAAGGGACCTCAAGGATCATGAATCTCCAACCTCCTGCCACGTGCAGGGCCACCAACCTCCCCATTTAACGCTAGACCAGGCTGCCCAGGCCTCCATCCAACCTGGCCTTGAACACCTCTAGGACACACTTCCTGGGAAGAGGGTGAAAACAGGATTGGCGAGAGCCATGTGCCTACCCTTCATCCAGGAGTGTACAGGCCAGTGTGGCTATTGCATGTATATCAAAAGCACTTTTTTCACTTCTTTCTTTCCAGAAGAGAGCAGCAGCCATGGGAAATTCTGTGTGTAACAGACTTTTTGAAATACTGCAGTTCAGCTAAACCTTTGTTGAGGGTTATCTCTACAAACTCAGTTGAGCTTTGTCTTAAAAGCAACAATTAATTCAGATGGGAATTTTGTGACATGACTGGATGTAACTACCACGGCTTGTCCATGCAGGAGAACTGTAAAATCTAGTCTTTTTCTGCAGTACTATTTGACAGCTACTGACAGTGGGTGCTTAGATTTTATGCATGTTAAATGGGAGGGGGAGGCAGTGTGATTTTATTTTATTTTGTTTTGAAAGCTGTTGAAATCTTGCAGCGTTAAATCAATCTTTCTGAACCTTTAGCTGTTCATTTCTGGAAATGTGCCATATCTGGAAAGCTCGAGTAAGGCATTCGAAAATGAAAGCAAAAAATCGGTGGATGCTTGCAGTACACTAAAACTCTTAGAATACAGATTTGCTGAAACACATAATTTTCAGTGGTTTATGAAATAGTTTCCTGTAACTCACATGGAAGTTGTGGGCTTGTTTTCTTTTCCATTAAGAGCTTTGAGTCAAGATAGGCTGATTGTTGCTGTCCAGGATTCTCCTCTAAGGAGGATGACGTAGACACCCATTTCACGTGTGTGGACACCTTTCTGGAGGTTAGGATATGATAGCTCCTGCTTTTTGGAGTTAGCTCCAAGGTTTGTGTGGAAAATTTCTTCTGTGCTCCTGGGAATTTGAGTGTCCATATTCCTCACATCATAAAATGGTAGCATGCCAAGGTAAATGTTTTTCTTTTCAGTGATTAGCCATTTATAATTGCAGTATTCTTCTACACAGAGTGCTTTAATGTGTGTAATTGCTGTTAAAGGCTTTTATTCTTATGAAAAGGAAAATACCATTAGATTCTAATTGCATCACGGGGATCACGGGGAAGTAATGAGCCATACAGGCTTGTGGTTTTAGATGTCATCATAATCTCTTCATATACATCCTATAATAATCTCTTCATGGGGCCTCTTAATTCACTTCTAAACAGTCTAAAGTTATTCAGTCCATACATGGGTAAGCATACCATTGGGTTACTTTTATTCTTTGATGTCCTTCAACATCACAAAGCATAATATAGCATGAAGAGCATTAGCCACCTGCCAAGTCTACCGCTGAACTCATGTCCAAAACATTCCTAAGGAATGTAAACTGTCACATGAGCTTGACATTTCTGTGTCAGTATGTGAATATTTGTTGTTAGTTATCTTGAAGCTCCACATTTCCATACCCTTTTAATTGTCTAAAACGGTCACCAAATTAGAAATGCCCCAAACTTCCATTTGTTTGTGCAGTTTAGAATTAAAAAACCTTTTTTTTTGTCCACGGCAGGAAGGAGCAGAACTGTTTGAGGTGCTATCAAGAATGAAATTTAAAAATTGAAGCATGCAACTTCAAGAAAGAGCTTGATATGGTGGATTTGATCTGTTAATCTATCTCAGCAAGATTATTAGTTAATCTATTAAACTATTCCAGTATTTTGCATAGCTTCAGGTAATTCAGGTTGAGCCAGAATTTAAAAGCCATTTGTGCTGAACAGAATGATGGGTATTCCTGAGAAACTGAGCACCCAGATGTATCCACTGTCATTACTGATCTTCAGGCGGTCCATCTGCATTTTGCAGTCTCAAGAATGTGGTGACATTGTGTGGAGATATTCTGTTTACTACTCTCTGGTTTGCATCCAGAGTTGGTAAAGTCCTTAGTTTATGAAGCTGTCAGAAACGTCAGCTCAATATGCCATTGCAGTGTGTTTACGCTGTGATGCAGTGGTGTGTTTGGTAGGCTTACATGCTTTCTGTTGGGTCGATTCTTTTTCTTCTTTATTCCTAATAATTGATTTAAAATAATCCTGCAGAGGGCAGTAGAAGGCTGAGGGAAAAATGACATCTTGCATTGGTTTAAGTCTTAGGTAAAATATCAGCAGGAAGAAGCACTACCAAATTTTGACCATTTCTACATGAGACAGAAGAAATGTTTGCTTTTATATTTGTGAAATAGTCGGGTTTGGGCAGTAATAGGAAAAAAGAATATATGCATACAGATTAGTGCACTGATTTAAGTAAATGTGTATTTTAATATCAGTGTTCCTGCAAACTTACTCCATACAAGCCTTATGAGAGCGTTGTGAATTCAGATCTCACTGATTCTGCTATAATCTGAGTTCTGCATGTCTGTTTCCAGGTAGGGATACGGTGTATTTGGAGGGGAGTAAGAGAAGCATGTGGCTGATGCTACATTCCTTTTTTTATCTTTAGTAACCCCTTTTAACCTGGAATGCAGCACATATGTAATCACAGTTGCTGTCTTCACAAGCATGCATGGTGAAGGACCAAGAGGCACGTGGCACAGGTTCCTTTAGGGGACTTTCCATCTGGCAGGAGGAATAACATTCTTCTCTGTGGGAACAATGAACCATCGAAAAGTTGTCCGGGAAGGCAGGGCAGTCTTGCTGAAAGTATTCAGGACTTGCCTTGACAGAGCCTTGGATAAACTAATCTAAGGTCTTGATTTAAGCTGAACATTGGAAGAAATGGTCTGCAGAGCTCTCTTACTCTTACTCTCTTACTCTTACTCTCTTACTCGCTTACTCCAGCTTAAAAATTTTAGTTTCTTAGAGCATCAAAAATATATGGCACATTGACTAAACAGTATCAGTGACATATGTAAGGCACTCTGTTGGGGGTAAAAGGCAAAGCAAAACTGAAGTGTGCTTCAGGACTGATAACTACACTGGTAAGAATAATCTTATATTTTGTTTGTGGTTTAAATATCTTTCTTATGTAAATGTTCTGTGTTTTCCCTTGCTCTTTGCTGATATTCATTTCTGGTCTGTTGATGTGAAAATTCCTTACCTGTGGAAGGTAAGGAATTTCTTTCTCATATCTTTTTCACTTGTTGCTATCAAAATAGGGCTGACAACCAAGTTAATAAAATGCTGGCATGGAAACGTCTGCACTGCTGAACAAGCAGTTGTTGGTGGTGTATGGTTCTGTACATCAAATGTGTGCACTTCAAATGTGGGCAGTTGGTTTATCAGTGCAGTTCAAGGGGATGTGACATATTCTGTCACAGACTGATGGAATGATTTGGGTTGGACAGGACCTGAAAGATCACCTGGTTCCAACCCTCTCCTATGAACACGGCACAACTCCCACTAGACCAGGCTGCTCCCAGTCCCTTCCAGCCTGGTCTTGAGTGCTTCCACAACATCACTGGGCAACCTGTTCCAGTGTCTCACCACCCTCACAGTGAAGAATTTCTTCCTTATATCTAGTCTAAATCTGCCTCCTTCCAGTTTAAAGCCCTTTCCCCTTGTCCTGCTGCCATAGCTTTAGTAGGAATGACACTCCAAAGTGAAATCTACATGTTTGCAGTTAGGATGGCATGCATCCCAAGATGTGGGAATACAAGAAAAACTGTTCAGAGCAGAAGCTGTGGAGCAAGATAAACAGCATGAGAACCAAGGACACCTCTAGAAGTAGAAGGAACATCTCACGGCTCTGATTGGACAAGTGCCTGTGTGAACGATTGAAGAGTGTTTTGTAGAATGCTCTGTTGACATGTAAAGGTGGATGGAAAAGTTGTAGGGGTGGAAAGCTAGAAAAAGAAAACTTGTGAAGGTATAGAAGTGATGTGAGAACTTGTAATAAATGATTTGGATCATTCGCATCAGGCGCTGCGCCAGGATTCTGAAGGAGTTGGCTGAGATGGTTGCCGAGCTGCTCTCCATGCTATTTGAAAAGCTGTGGCTGTCAGGTGAGGTTCCAGGTGACTGGAGGAAGGGTCACATCACTCCCCTTTATAAGAAGGGGAGCAAGGAGGACTTGGGAACTATAGGCCAGTGAGTCTCACCTCTGTGCCTGGGAAAATCATGGAACAGATCATCCTGGATGACATGCTTGATCACATGAGGAATAGGAGTGTGATCTGAGACAGCCAGCACAGCTTCAACCAGGGGAAGGTCATGCTTGACCAATCTGGTGGCCTTCTATGATGGAGTGAGCATTGGTGGACTGGGGAAAGGCAAGCAATGTCATTTACCTGGACTTGAGCAAGGCCCTTGACATGGTCCCCCACCACATCCTTATCTCCAAATTGGAGGGATGTGGATTTGATGGGTGGACCACTCCATGGATAAGAAATTGGTTGACAGGCTGCAGACAGAGGGTGGTCATCAATGGCTCTATGTCCAGGTGGAGGCTGGTAACAAACGGTGTCCCCCAGAGGTCTGTCTTGGGACCGGTGCTCTGTAACATCTTTATCAGTGACACAGACAATGGCATTGAGTGCACCCTCAGAAGTTCACTGATGACACCAAGCTGAGTGGTGAGGTTGACATGGTAAAAGGAAGGGATGCCATTCAGAGGGACCTCAACAGACTCAAAAGGTGGGCCTGGGTGAACCCAATGAAGTTCAACACAGCAAAGTGCAAGGTTTTGCTCTTGGGTGAGAGGAATCCAAGGCATCTGTTTGGACTGAAAGGAGCAGTCCTTGAGAGCAGCCCTGCAGAGAAGGACCTGGGGATCCTGATGGATGAAAAGCTTAACATGAGTCAGCAGTGAGCCCTGCAGCTTGGAAAGCAGATGGTATCCTGGGCTCCATCAGATGAGAGGTGGTCAGCAGGGACAGGGAGGTGATTGTCCCTCTCTATCTGCTCTTGTGAGGCCCCATCAGGAGTACTGTGACCAGGTCTGGGGTCCCAGAACAAGAAAGACAGCTGTTGGAGAGGGTCCAGAGGAGAGCCACAAAGATGATCAGGGGACTGGAGCACCTCCCCTACAAAGACAGGCTGAGGGAGTTGGGCTTGTTCAGCCTGGAGAAAAGAAGGCAGTGGGTTGACCTCATTGCAGCCTTTCAGTACCTAAAGGGAGCCTACAAACAGGAGGGGAATCAACTCTTTGAAAGGGTAGATAACTGCAGGACGAGGGGAAATGGTTTTAAGTTGAGGGAGGGGAGATTGAGGTTGGATGTCGGGGGAAATTCTTTACAGAGAGAGTGGTGAAGTGCTGGAACAGCTGCTCAGAGACACTGTGGATGCCCCATCCCTGGAGGTGTTCAAGGCCAGGTTGGATGGGGCCCTGGGCAGCCTGGGCTGGTATTAAATGTGGAGGTTTGTGGCCCTGAATGTGGCAGGGGGGTTGGAGATTCATGATTCTTGAGGTCTCTTTCAACCCTGGTCATTCTGTGATTCTGTGTGATGTAGAAAGCACCTGGGAATGCACTCTTTGGCTTGCTTCTGTGTGATATGGAGCTTTTGTTGAGCTTGGTATCACACATGTTTAAAAGCAGCAGATTTGTCAACTACCTAGATTCAATTTAAAAACAGTGGGTTAGAAACAGCAAGACTCTCATTGTCCTTACCAAGGGCAGCCTGAGATGTGCAAACTGACATCAAACCTCAGAGTTCTCGCCTTTCCTGTCAGGGGTCACATCTTGAAGGCTGAAGTTTTCAGCAGCCTTCAAATGAGCTTCAAAAAAGGACACACGCAGAACAATGAGAAGAGGAGTACTGCATACATAGTTAGAGGTTTGGAAAACTTCCTTTGCAGCTATGTATTCAAAATATTAGTTTGTGTTCTTTGCCTAAAAGAAAGGCTATTTCCTTGTTGCTTAGAAGATACCTATAGTCAGTGAGATGTGTATTAGTAAGAATTCGCTATGACTTTAGTAGGCTGCATATGGGTGTCTGCTTGTTTGGAATTTGAAACTGGTCCATTTCAGACAGCAATCTACATGCATGTTTTGAGAACAAGGATGATTACCCCTTGAAAGGGACTAAATTAGGTAGAGTAAGTAAAAATTTAATAGCTATCCAGAGGCGATGTATAGGCAGAGGTAATAGGTTTGGCTCAAATTACTTTGACTTATTATGACTTATTATTATTATTCAGTGGTAACTCTAACAACCCTAGTGTTTTCTTGAATTGAAAACCTTTCATTTAAAAGCAAAAGTAGAGGACAAATCCTCTTCTGTAGTTGCACGTGAATCCGGATTGTGTATTTGTTGTTAGAAATAACGGCTTGGCTCCTGTACGGAGAGCAGGATGGGCAGTCAGTTTGTATTCTGATGTTGCATGTCTTCCTCACTGGAACAAGGATGGTTTTTCCAGTCTTGGTAAATTAATGGTAATAAACAGGGAGAAAAAGCAGATTCTCTCCCTTGTGCCAAATAGTATTAGAAGAGTGAAAGAAATATGGTGAAAAAAAGAGTTCTGACATTCGTAAGGCATGATAGGGTCATCTTATTCCATGGCTCAGCACCACCTCTTCTACCCTTCCTAGTTTCCTGGACAAAGGAAAAGCTGTTCTTTTTGGTATGTAATGGTTGAGATGATCACATGAATGACCATGAGAGTCTTGTTGACTTTGTTATGGAATAAGAAATGATAGATTTGAAGCAAACAAAACCCCTGACTGTTTCTATTCAGTGATGGTCACATCGTTAGCTGTGGCGGAAACTTTTCATTGCCAGTGTGTTAATGGCTAACCTGATCTGATGGGAACTAATTTCCAATTTCTACTGTCCATCAGGAAGAAAAAAAAAAAAGCTTAACAGACTGATTTTATTGTTCCCCATTCATGCCAATGTGATTTTTATCTAGATACTATTAAAGCATTTTCATGTAACAAGTGGGAGAAAACAGTATCATCCCAGTGCTGGTAAATCAGTTCATTTGTGCTCTGCAATTTAGTCCATTTTGCTTGTAAGGCAAAGAGAGCTCTTAGGCAGGATTGCCTGACTGAACAAGAAGAGATTAAATGAAAGCCAAGCCTTGAGATTTGACCTCACAAGTGGCTTCATGCACAGCTTATTGTGAAGCACTGAGGAAAGCCATGCTGTTGACATACTGTACTGCTGCAGTGCTGGATGCTCCTCAGAGTCTGCTGTCAATTACTGTCATGCTAAGAAACATTCTTCAGCTAACAGAGAGCAGCTTTCAGAGAGTTCAGTATAAACTCTTTCTTGAAAGCAGTCTGAAAACCACCTGTGATGCCCTCCAGTTCTGTTTAAGAAGTCAGTGTAAAGTTAGCAGCTGATGGAAACTTAAACAACAGCTGTTGTAATAAGACTTCGCATTTTGAATGATATCTTTTGCTAATAGTCCAGCAGATGAGTGATATCTTACATAAGAGAATGCTAATACAACTCCATGGGGCAGGGAGGAGCAGTAGGCAGGCTTGGCCAGCAGTGAAATTAACTGTGCACTGGGCTATCAAAACTAAATGTGCGTCTGGAGGTGGAGAGCTTGTTGCCCCTATCAGCGAATGGCATGAGGATGTCAGAAAGCTGGAGAGCAATTTCATGCAACAGATAGCTGTAAGTTGATAGTTATTTTGGCAGTTGTCACTTTCTTTGTGACTGATATTTATATCTGTATAGTCTTATAAAGAAAAATACCCTAGTTCAATATTTTGTAGCAGTTACTTTGGCTTCTGTTTAGTATACAGCCTGTTATTAGTTTTATCTTTAGAAAATTGAAGTAACATAATGCTTACTTTTGTAGGAGTCAAGGGGGTGGTTGAGCCACCATCCCTAGTGTTCAAGAAATGTATAGATGTGGCACTAGAGGACATGGTTTAGTAGGGAAATATTGGTGGCAGGTGGACGGTTGGACTGGATGCTGTTGGACATCTTTTCCAACCTTGGTGATGCTATGATTCTGTGAAATTCTTAGTCTTAAATGACAGAGTGTACTTGGTGTTCTTGCTGCATACACTACCAAAAAGCCGATGCTGGAATTACTCCAGCAGGTTTCCTAAATATAAACTTCCAGTGGAGGTATTTACCACGTGTCTGATGTGACTTATTTATCTTCAGATGTAGTATAACAATAATGAATTTGATGTACCTTAACAGAGAATATGAAAACAGCAAGAGAAAAAAGAAGAAGAGATATGTGGGATAATATGAAAGGCACCTAACCTCTTCCAGTGTCTATTTAATCTTACAGGTAGCTTTAAGGAAAAAAAAAGAAGAAAAAAAAAGTCAAGATTTTGCTTGGCTAAAAGTGAAGCATACTGTTTCTGTTCAGGCATTCAATTTCAAATTACACCACATTTCATTCAACTTTGATGAATGTGAACTTACTGATTCAAACTGTTTCTTTGTGTTACAAATTCCCCTAAACATAAGATCATGGGCTTATGTCGTGGGGTGCCTGCCATGAGAGTCTTCATGTGAAACAAAATGCTCATCTGTGTATCTCAGGGCATTGCTTGCATCCTTTCACTTCTCCAAATGCATTTTGTAAAGATTGGCTCAGCTTAGTGAATCTTCCACAGTGTACTTGTATTGGGTGTGTGCCTACAGGACAGCTTAAGGATTTTGGTGTATAACAAGCAGTTTGGCACATTTATAAGACGGGACATAAGTATGCAGCAAATCATGTTCTTGCTCAATTCTACAACTGCTTAACTGGCTGAACTTGGCATTTGAAAATATGTTCTCTTTTACCTAAACAGTCTTTAGTTGCAACTGAGGTGGAGCTTTGCAAATCCACAGAGCTTTGCTCTAGTAGGTATAAGCCGTAGCAATTCAGGCCAACAAAAATTGTATTTAAGTAAAGTTTTTTGGAAGAAAAAAAAAAAAAAACATAAGAAAAATAGGCAGTGACATGTTCTTAACTGTACAGTTCATTAGGATAAAAGAACCCTTGAGCTTTGAAGTAAAATGTAACCCTTGAGAAGGAGCCCGATGCACATCTGTGTAGTTGCACTGGAGACAGTGGAACCACACTAATTCATACCAGCTGAAGTGCTGGCCCAGGATTTCGTGGCCTTTATAGTTCCTAGATGTTTCCTTTTAAAATAAATATTTACAATTTCCTGTAAATTTATTGCTGGGTGAATTGTGCCAGAGGAACTGGAACAACCGTGGAAACTGAAGTTCACTATTAAATCATAGGAAAGAAAATGGGAGTATTGCAATGTCCCAGACTTCTGTAAGTGCCAGTGTGTTTTTACCACACCTGTAGAAACCTTCTCTCCCCATGTAGAAGTATATTTCAGCCTCTCTGGCCCCTTCCATTTGTGGCTTCTCTCTGCTGAGTCTTTCGACTGGTCCTTGTCCATAACCAGTTATACCTACAGAGCCCATGATTGGTGCCAGAGAGCCTCCGCAGCCTCTGCAGAGGTTGATGAGCATCAAGCCTTGGTCAACCCTTCATTACTGTAGTAAATAGTAAGTTGGTCATTACTTGCATGTTGCCCTGGCTTTCGAGGCCAGCTGCCCGGTTCTCAGACCAACAGCATGTATCTGGCATCTTTCAGATCTACCTACCTGTAAGGCAGATGTTTCAGATCAAGATTGTGGTATAAGTGTGTTGTCCATGACACTATGTATAAAGCCCAATGGAAGAATCCTCAGGAACTCCTTGCCTGGAATTTATTAATGAACTGAATAACCTTATTATGAGAAATGTTGGATTTGATTGCAGAAATAATGAGGAGAAAAATTCAGAGTAATTAACAAGAATGATATTTGTCTAGGATTCAGTAGAAAGCGTGACTTGTTTTGAATGGCTCTGTAAAGCTGGTTTCATTATTTAATGGTCATATAACCAGTATGTGGTCGATAGAGATCCCTCTGCCCTCTCTCTTGGGCGCTGTTTGGAGTGCTACAGTAAATAAACAAAAACAAGCAATTCAAGTGTCTGTGTCAGGTCAAGACACTGAGCCAAGGATTGCTTGTGCTCCAAACTTATTTCCCTTCACCTCAGCAAAAGTCCCAGGTCTTGGCGATGTCAACTAGTAAACAACAGTGTCATTGTTCTGTGTGCTGGAGCTCAGCGTGAGCAAAGGGAACTCAGAGAAGTGGGAAAGCTCGGTGACTGCCACCTCCGTGAGCTGGGAGTACAGAGCAGCAAGTGTAGTTACGGAGTCTGAGGCTGAGGAAGTAGCTCTGATGGAAGAAAGCAGAATTGGAAATATCAAAGAGTAAAGGTGATTTTTGTCCCATAGTGCAATAAATTTCATCAGCTCTAAGGGAAAAAACAATGGGGATAGAAGTTGAGGAAACCAACTGGAGTCACCTCGGTGAAGTTTTTGTTCTCGGCAAGGCAAAATGTTCCCTCTCTGATCGTTTCAACTTACACACACTTTTACCATCTAGCAGTTTCTGCTTTTAAGATCATGTTCTGGCTGTTTTCCACTGTGGACAGAGGAGGCAGCTCTCATTCTTCGGGGTGAGCGGCATTACAACAGAAGTAGACACTGCTGTGGATCCAAGAGGTTCAGCTTGTTTTGTAGAAGGGCTGTGTGCCAGGGAATTCTTGTTAGGAACGTTCTGCTCTTACCTGCTCTTCTTTTGGGCTATGGAAAGATTCCGATTTTTATAGTAGGCTCCTGGCAGAAATGGAGATGTTTCCATATGTCAGGGGTCTGCTAAGCATGATAAATCACCACTGAAGAAGAGGACAGCTCAGCTAAAAAGCTTTCCTCTGTGAGACTCTTAATTGTGGTGCTTTAAGAAGAGTCTTCTGGTGTGTGCATGGAAGGTCAGCACTTGCCATTTATCCCTCCCTATGGTGGGAAATGATGGAGATGCCACAACGCTTTCTGCACTTCTGACACTGTAATGTCATAGAGCAGCCTCTGCTTTTACTTCCTAAATTAGAATTTTGTTGCAGATTTGCTTCTGACTCAGTTATCTAATCTATGGGCTGTTACGAGACGATGTTTCTTTTCATGAGAACTACTTATTTTTCCCATAGCTGCAACGTAAAAAATGACAGCTTATTCATTCTAAAATGAATAAAAATAGTGTGAAGTTCTTGACCTTTCTGAGGAGACGTAACTATGAGAACATCCTTTGTCTTTGTGCTGCTTTTCGTGCCTATAAAGAAAGTGTTTTTTAAAGTTTTCACTTGCAGCAAATGAAAGCACACTTGCTTAGACTGTACAAGACAAATGATGGGAAATGGCATATATTTTCTCCTGACCTTATTATAACGTAAGCTCTCAAAGACTTTGGTGGGAGATTTAAATCATAAGCTTTCAGCTTCTTTTTCTCATTACAAATGGATATGTTTGCAGCTAAGACTTTACAGGAGCAGCTGAAATCAGATTTACCCATGCTACAGCGCGCATTGGCATTGGAACTGGACCACCAACATCTTTTTAACTGAACGGTAGGAACAAAGTAGACTGCAAGCCAAGATTTGACTCTGAAAAGGGGAAAGAGATCGTTATTTATTGTAGGCTGTAGCTTGGTTTTGAAAACATTTCTTTTATAGTCAGTTTTAGCTAATGCAGGTTGCTGAAGAAAGAAATTATCTCCCTCACAAAGGAACACATGAGAAATAATAAGCTTATTAATAGAATGCGTGAAACCTGCTCTCTTTTTCATGAAAGAAGGGCCTGTGCCACGCTGAATAAGTTTCCCCTCTGCATGCTGATGTATTATCCACATATTGATGTTACTGCTTCATTAGGAAGCCTAGCATTTGAAGCTGCACTCTGGCAGCAAAATCCTTTTCGTTTACCAAGATTGGTCTTAGGAGTAACAGAGCCAGTGGACTTGTTTGTGAGAGGGAAACAGAGAGTCTGAGAAAGACTGAAGCTTTCTTAAGCTGAAGCCATTTTTGATGGCTGTGTTTTACAGCAAACCTTTTATTTCCTGCACTTTCTCTGGTAGAATGCAGCAAAAGCCTGAGGACTTTGAATGTCCATTTTCACTGTATTCGATCTGAATATAAATCAAAATCCACAGAACATGTGTAAGAAAATATCTCCTTTCCTTTCCCAAAGTGTAACAGCTTAGCATGTATATTTAGAAGTTTCTAAATATTTTTCCTTGGTATCAGATGTGTAGAATTCAGCACTCACAGAATTCCCTTCCTGGAAAATGTTAGGTAGAGACTCTAAAAATTACATTAATGTCTCCATATATTCGCGGTTGTTTTTTTTTTAAGTTTATTGCAGTAACAACAGTGTTGGTATAAGTGTGATTTCTCTAACATGACTGTAGATGAGCAGCTCTCTAAGTGGAGATGCATCATCGAGCACCACTGGAAGTGTGGTGGTGTGGGCTCAAAGTGGGACCGTGTTTATTTCTGAAAAATGAAAAAGAAACTGTATTCTGTGCAAAGGCCAAACCAAATTTCAAACAAAACCAAACACCAAAAACACAGAGAAGGTGTAAATTAAGAAGTTCTGGATTTTCTTGGGAAATACATTTTGAAAAATGCTTTTGGATGTGGAGAAATAAGTAATTTTATTTGACCCAGTGAGACCTCAAAGTCCAAGGATTGGAGCCGTCCCTGGGGCTGTTGGGATGAAACTCCTTTCCCAAATGCCCTATCGCTCACTTCCCACTCCCTTCCAGGCAACCGCTGTGCTGCTGTGAGGAGGGCAGTGCTGGTGTGGGTTTCCCTTCCCAGAACACTCTGTTAGGTTTCTTGCTGCCCATCTTGTACTGCCTGATGGCACAAGCAGCTCCTCTCCCACTACTCCATATGTATGTGAAGGAAGCAGCACTGCCTTGTAGATTACACCTAGCAACAGATTCCCCTGCAGCACCCTTGTATTGCCCCAGTCTCCCCATTACTCCTTGCATCTTGGCTCTCCCGAAGGGTTCCTTGCCCATGTTCACAGAGCACATGGAGAACCGGGCGGCTGTGCTGCCTGGGACATGGGGTGGCTTGATTTTCCTTCCTTGCTGGAGTGAGGCAGGAATAATGCCCCTGGAGTCAGCAGGCCAGCAGTAATGTAAAAGCAGTATACGTCCCTCCTGTGTCTGTAAATGACAATTACTTCCTTCCATCTCCACGTGGATTCTTTGCAGCAGGAGGACCAGCCGATATAATAGTGATTGGTTAATAACAGGTCCTGGAAATGTTCCAACTTCAGTAAAATTTTTTAAAGTGCCATTAATTCCTGGAGTCCTACTTTATCTGTAAGTGAAATGACTGAGTTTATTACGAAGGAACCTCTCAAACTGATTCTCCATTGAGGCAGGAAGATGCGTGTGCTTTAAATCCTCAGTAGTTCTGGTTTGGATCAGGGGAGGGCGGTTAACAGAGCCGTATCTGCAGTGTGCAGCTGAAAATGAAGCACAACAGTCCCCGCGTGGTTGCAGCGGTTCATGATTTACAGGGCTGAATTCACTGGGCTGCCCCTGCTGCCGAAAACGCACGCTCTCAACCGCTGTTGATTTTTGAATTAAAAAAATGCAGCTCCGTACAGAGTTTACTTCAGTGCTGGAGGGCAGAGAAATATAGGTAAAAGCCGTTAATCCCCAGCAGGCTGCTGGGCAGGCGAACAGACACAGATGACAAAAGTTAATTGGCAACATGAGCAGCTTAACAGAAAACATATTTGTGATAATTGAGAGAGTAACGTCTCCAGAAGGGAAACTGCAGAGAGAAGCTACAGAGGAGAAGTGGCCACTGGTAGGTGAGTGGGGTTTTTCAAGCTTTCTCTCAGCTCTATGCTGACTTCTTGCTAAGAATGCATAATGCTCAAAGTACCTAACCAAATAGGATTTGCTCTGTCTGAGGGGGACAGCTGTGCAATTACTGCCACTGGTTTCTCTTACAGCTGCATTATAAGCGTGGTGAGGTATAAATTAGGTTCATCTCATAAGGGCACGATTGGTTTTGTACATGGAGTTTTATTCTGCATTTTTGTAGATGAGGATCTCTCCCCAATAACTGAAAGAGCTTTGGATTTATTTCTTTTTCCTTACTCCTGCATTTTTTTTATACTTGAGGTTTTTCTAAGAATTGAACTCGGACAGCAAAAATTTTGCCAAAAAGCTGAGAGAACCCTTGATTAGAAAACGGTGCTATGTTTTTGCTAATGAAGAAGTATTATGAATCTAATAAAGAAGAACGCATTGCAAAGCACATTTTGGCTTGAGCTAATTTTTTTTCTTTCAGGAGGAACTAAATGTAAATTACATAGTGGGAGCTTGTTGCTGTGCTGCTGGAAAGGAAAACTGGCTTTTGTTTTCATTGAATGATACTGATGTTTAAAGCAGTGATGTGTGTCTGCCTTTTCAGGGTTACTACTGTAAAGCTCCTGCTGTTTCATTACAAAAAGAATCCCAAGCCAGCTATAATATCAGATGCCACTGTGTTTGGTGTCTCTTCTTTAAAATTTTAATTTAACTTTTTTCCAGAGCCTGCAGACAGTACAGCCTTCCAGCCCACAGGAATGAATGAAAATGTATCATCCTCAGTTCAAAGCTGCAGCGGTACTACTGGTTGCAGTAACTCCTCGGCCATCCCTCAGCCCAGCTCTGCTATTAAGCCTTGGCGCAGCAAGTCCCTCAGTGCTAAGCACACAGCGACGTCTTCCATGCTATCCGTAAAGCAGCCCGTACCAGAGCCTCCAAAACCACCCTCAGAAGTCGTCAAAACAACTCCCAATGGCCAAAAATCCATGCTGGAAAAGTTGAAACTCTTCAACAGCAAAGGAGGCTCCAAAGCAGGGGGGACGACGCTGGAGTGTTCCACATCTCGTGACAGCAGTTGTGAAAAGCTAGAGACACTTCCCAGCTTTGAGGAGAGCGAAGAAATCGATGCCACAAATCAGAATGTGAGCAATCCAGGATCAATGTCCAGTAGCCCCAAAATTGCACTCAAGGGAATCGCACAAAGGACTTTCAGCCGGGCGCTGACTAACAAGAAAAGTTCTCCCAAGGGTAATGAGAAGGAGAAAGAGAAACAGAAGGAGAAAGAAAAGGATAAAAGTAAAGACACGGGAAAAAGAACATCTATGACCGAAAAGCTGGGTGTGAAAGAGGAACCAAAAGAAGAGCAGACAGTGCTAGCAACAGCAGAGATGCCAAAAAAGTCCTCAAAGATTGCAAGCTTTATTCCAAAAGGAGGAAAGCTGAACAGTGCCAAGAAGGAGGCCTCGGCCCCTTTGCACAGTGGAATACCAAAACCAGGAATGAAAAACACTGCAGGGAAATCCTCAAGTGCCCCAGTTTCTACAAAAGAAAGTGAGAGGAGCCGCAGTGGGAAACCTGGCTCGGGACTCTCGCATCAGAAGTCTCAGCTAGACAGCAGGAATTCCAGTTCCTCTTCAAGCTTAGCCTCTTCTGAAGGAAAAGGCATCGGAGGCCTCAACAGCAGCAACAGCAGCCAGTCTGTCAGCGGGCCGGCCACCACACACAGCACGGGAAGCAACACCGTCAGTGTTCAGCTACCTCAGCCCCAGCAGCAATACAGCCACCCGAACACGGCCACAGTAGCTCCGTTCATGTACAGGTAATTAACTGCTGGGATCATCCCTTTGGAACATGGCCTCTGGGTAGGAGCATTCATTGGAGACGCTTTACTGGGGGAGTGAGGCAATGCCATGGATGCCGTTGGAATAACACATTTATGTATTTACCCAGAAACTGTTGTGAAAGGCAGTCAGACCAAAGTTGGAGGTGGACTCAGTGATCTTTATGAGTCCCTTCCAACTTGGGATGTCCTATGGTTCTCAAGTGTGTAAGAAATTCTGATAGATAGGAGCTGGGATAGTTGTACCTGACACTTCTAATAGTTAATATCCGAATGCTAACGCCTTGTCCCACTGCTGCCCTTGGACCATGTGCATTAGGTTTATTTTACACATCATAGCTTGTAAGTGTAGCTAATGATGGTGGCGAATTAGAACAAATTGAAAAATAGAAGTCGATTAGTATAGGCAAGGCCGAGCACAAGGTCTTCTCTTCTATGCTTGCATTACCCCAGAACTAGATATTCATAAGATCAGCTGTCTGTGAGGACAGCTAACCTCCAGGCCAGCGTCTTGTGTGTGACAGTGGCAGTAGAGGAAACATAGGGAAGAGTAACGAGAAGGAAATGACTAAAGAAGCTTTCTGATGATGTGCTGCCAAACCTGACAACGACAGAAGAAATTCCTGAGTCTAATGGCAAAGTTTCTGGCTTTGACAGCCACATCATGATTTTCTTTCATGCTCCTTAGTTTTTTCAAGCAGTTGTTCTGTCTTTGTTATCTTTTTGCTGCTCGTGCTTTTATAGACGTCTCTCATATCTCTCCTACCTCACAGTGTGTCTTTTCTGGCCTGTTTAGTTGCTGCTCGTGCTGCTTGTAGATGTTATTCACACCGTTTTGTCCACCTTTGTCACTCTCCGCTGTAATTTTTCAGTTGAACGGTATGGTTTTTTGCCCTTGGTAGGTGTAGTGTAAGAATGGTTGGCCGTGTTGTTTTTGTGTTGTTGGTGGGTTTTTTTTGCAAGCAAAATCAAATTTTTAAATGAAATCAAAATGAAGGAGAGAGATGCAAAAGAATTGCTCAGACCTATGTAGGCAGGCAGGAGAAGAGTGACCCTTGAGTCTGCTGATCCCTAGAGTGTTATCTCTGTGTCTATGGAGTAAGGTGCCAGATGTCATTCTGGTATGCAGTCAAGTGAAAATGAATAAGTTGGAAAAGCCTAATATTTGTATTTATATTACATGTTCTGTATTTCTCTTGTTCTCACTTTCATCTACATACATCACCATTACTGTCACATCTTTGACGTGTGGTGGGATCTACTAATGCCAATTTTTTGAAATCTATTTAGAGGTGAAAATTGCTATAGTAGCTTAAATCCATAATGATATCTAACTTTCTCATCTTGTTATTCACAGCTATAGCAGATTCCTTAATGTGGATCTGCAGCTCAAACACAAACTGTAGGGAAGGGGAATGTGTCTAAAGTGTCACTGTTAACACGTTGTGGTTTTAATCTCTGGAGAAGTTGTTCTACGTTTCATATAAGGCCAAGTGAAATTAAGGACACTACAGTAGTAATTGCTCGCTATGCTTTTGCTCTTGTACAGCACTTCTTTTGACAAGAGAACTTACAGCTGCTTGTTGATGTGGCTCTTAGAGCAAAACACAGCACAGGCAGTAAAATGAAGTAATCCAAGATACACTACTGACATCTGACAGTACATTCTCATCACGTCCCTTTTACATGGCAGCCATCGTGTCAGGTAGCAAATTGGTGTTATCCAGTCATTTATTTTAAAATAAAAATGAGTGTCATTGCTGGTTACGGAAGAATAACCAGCAGGAGTGTAAGATGCCATCACACACTACCTGCTTTATATTTATGTAAAGCAAACTATTAGAGAAGGTCTGATTAATCACAACAAATGATGATATTGATAATTGAAATGAACTGGAAACACAAGTTTCTTAGGACCCCATTTGAAGAGCTAAGAAGCCTATGTTTGGCCATGAATTTTTTATTTTTCACAGCTGAGTGCTTGCTTCCATTTCTAAGACATAGTTCAAAATGGGACTAATGAATTATGTAAAATCAGTCTGCTGGTCTATTCTGGAGGGGCTGATGGCAGGTGCAGTTGTCTAGTTGTTCTCTGTGAGCTAATTTTGATGGAGGCTGTCTGCACATCACTATTTTGCTTTGTCTTACAGATCCCAGACAGAGAATGAAGGAAATGTAACAGCTGAGGCCAGCACAGGAGGGGTCAGCATGGATCCTACTCTCTATGTCAAAACTGGACAGCCTGCTCTCGAAGACCTCTCAGGTATGTCTTGCAGGATGACTTACCATGTTGCAATTAAATGAGAATGGACTAAAGCAAATTTGAAGTCAGGAGCTCTGCTGTAGGGAGAATTTAATTTGCTTTAATTTCTAATATTTTATTTCCTATTAGTAATGGTATTTTTTAACTGTTAGGCAATGGAAGCTGGGTGTCAATAACATGAGTAATAGATACTCAAGTTGTATGCAGTGGTGAAACCACTTGAAACCATTTCTTGAAACCATTAGGTGTTCTGGGTGCATATTGTCTTCTGGGATATGTGCAACACTTTTCAGGGCTAATATGTAGTGAAGATCCTAAGTATTCCCATACGTATATATATGTAAAGGAAACTGCTTTTCTTGCTTCTTTGCTTGCGAAAGAGAAGTGGGTTTTTTTCACCAAGAAGAGACCAAAATCCAGTTTCAGCTTACTGTGTCTAGCGTGCACAAACTGGAGCTGATGTGAAACTGATGAGAATACTAGCAAGTGAAGTTAGAAAGTGATTTGTACTTTTTTCTTGGATTCTTATTTGATCATTAGCAATCATTTTTTAGCTTTCCTATGGTACCTAAGCAGTTTCTGATAACCATATTCTATTTAGGGTCTAAAATGTACACTTAAGCCACTGTCAAGTCTCCTCTTTCCATTATGATTTTAGCAATGCCTGTGATGCTCTTTATTGGATACTATTACAGTTTATCTCATTAGTCATAGAATATCCTAGGCTTTTTTATTGAGTTAATTTTGGTCTCCTCCACATTAGTGTGAGTTTTGAGACTGATTATCCTGCCCGGAAAGTCATACAGCTATAATTTTCACACCTGGATTGATTTCATTTTGCATTATATTTTCTGTCAGTGCCACATTTGTGTATGCACACACTGATGGCAAAGCCAAGCAGCATCATTGGTAAGGAAAAGGGCTGTAGAGGTGCATAAATGGATGTGTGTAAACGTGTATAAATTGTGTAAAAATGTGCTTTATACATTGGTTAAAAAATAAAAAGTCAAATGGCCTTGTGCCATTTTGATAAAATTTGATAAAATTCTTGATAAAATTTTTGGGTTCATACTTAGATGAGTGAGTGAGTTCAAAGTATGAAACACAAGATGTACAGCTTCATAGGCCTTTTCAGCATTACCTCCTAATTGCTGGGTAGCCTGCCCTGGCCTAGATGTCTTCCTATGAACTGGGAAGAATTGATAGATCACAGAAGGTCCTTAGTCTTCAATGACAGAGGTTGTATAAACACCAACTATTATTCAGGTAGAGTATTTGTTGGGATCCAAGGATGCAGGATGACACGACAGCCTCAAGGAATCGAGATGCAAAACCCAGCTGTGTGTAGCCAAACTCCACAGACAGCAGCAGTCAATAAAGGAGTCTTAAGGGAAAATGAACAAGCGGAGCAAAGCGGTCCGTTGATCCAAATAAATCAGAAGGAATAAGTAACAGATTTCTTCTTTCCCTCTGTAGCAGCTATTGGAGCTTTGGTATAAAGCATATCTGAAACAAAAGAGTGCAGGTAGGGAAAACAGGAAGCTGTGTGATTTAATGGAATCACCTGCTCACAAAGAGCCACTAATTCAATAATTTTTAGTGACACTATCCGATGTCTCTCTACATTTGAAGTAACTGAACGTAATTTAAGTTAAAAAAATTGTATTGTATTGTAATTTAGATAAGTGATAGCAATAGAAATTAATTTCCATGCAGTAAATCTTGTGTATGTTCAGTTACGAAGTTACTTACTGTTTGCCTTCATCTCTTTGAGAGAAATGATCTGTAAAAGAGCACTCTGACCTTTGTTAGACTGAAGGCCTATAAATATTTTATGTTCTTTACAGCAATAATTTGTTTTCTGTCCCAGGGACCCAGTGGCTAAAGGAATCCCTCATGTTAGATGGCTATTTCCAGTTCAGCCTGATCATAATTATTTGATCTTGGGCCTAAGTGAAATTTATTGTTAAGTTATTTCCTAGGGACTGGGAACCTATAAAACATTGCTAACATGGACACTAACTGAGTCATCACTGTTTATTTCAGAAGGGCTAATGATGATATAAGAATAAAAATCTATCTTCCCCTCCCTAGATAGTTCCTTGTAGTTAGGGCTTCAGCTCTTCTGTTAAGTGCTTTGTGCTGCTGCTGCTTTGCAAGTAAGAGTCTGTCACTTGGTCTGTCTGTGCCACCAATCTGGCATCCTTCAGCAACATGAAGTTTAAGGCAAAGAATGTGGGAAATGCCAGTGATGAAGTAAAAGGCTATTTGGTCTGCTCCTTGTTGCTTCTGATTTGTATAATATGCAGATGGCCATATAAACCAGCTGTTGTATGGATGACCACTATCCTCACAGCTTAAAAATTCATGACTTGTGCAGAAAAGGTTAATATGAAGTGTGCAGTTCTGAATCTGCAGTAGTAATTTCTGTAGTCATGAGCTATAAACCCTTTAGAATGATATCATTCCCTTCTGTGCCCAGCAAGTTCTGTGATGGCTTTTTGGAGGTGCTCTGCTTCAATGTGGAGCTTACAAAAATCTGTTAGCATTACTGGAAGTCAGTGATCACTTCTCTTCAACCTATTAGAAGATTTAATTATATACAACTCATCTGAACTAGCAACCAAGGCATTTCTCAATTGGCAGCTGAGGGCAAGTAAATAACTTACACTGAGACACTAGAGGGATTTTAATGTATGTAAACTCTATGTATGTATGTATGTAAATATTAGAGAAACGTCTCTGAGACAGATTCAGGCAAAGGTAACAACTCAATTCTGTGCTGTTTCCTGCCCTCTCCTTTCCAATGGCTTGTTACTCCTGTAGGAGAGGATCCAGAAACTCGGCGATTACGAACTGTGAAAAACATTGCCGATCTTCGACAGAACTTGGAGGAAACAATGTCCAGCTTGCGGGGAACCCAGGTCACTCACAGGTGATGACATAACTTTATTTGTGAGAAGATGTGAAGCACGTCACAGTGTGAAGACCACACTGAAGATGTGGTCTTACTTTGCATCTCTTAGATCTAGCATCTTTGGAAATTGATTAAGGCTGACAGGTGAAGATACCGTTCTTTTATTTTACCTATAAAGCACAGATCTTGGTTTCTGTTCAGTGTTGATGGAGCTTTATGATGAGCGACTGATGATGGCAGTTTGTATATAGAAACAAAGTTGGAGAATAAGCAGCACTGGTTGAAGGCATTAGGTGGTGTTTGAACATGGGTTATCGTTTAAGATGTTTCTTCATCTTACCCCTTAAAAAACTTCAGTGCATGACACCCCTCTCCCCCAGTGTGTAATATTTTGTTTAAACAAGCAGGTGAACTGTGCCTGACCCACTTGAAAAAGTGCATAACTTGAATTCCTGGCCAGTCTTTGGACAAACAGTTTTTTTCTGACAGTATTAGTCATCCACGTATATAATTTTATTGTTTTTTAGCAGCCTTTAGAAATCTCCAGCGATATTTAGAATGTGCTCTTACTATGTTTGAACATTCTGTGACTCAGATCTGTTCAGTGCTGAGCAGGAGTCTTGGGATAGTGAACTGTTGGCCCCTAATGAGGTGAGGGGTCCTGTGCAGTGCTTACAGACTCCTGCCCTGCATGAGTTAATTGCATGCATGCTTTGTGCTTAGGCTGTGTATCTAAACTAAGCCAGAACTTGCAAAGATAAATTACCAATGCATGTATTTTTCTTTTCAGAGTTCAATTAATGTGACAGCTCATTAGGGTTTAATTACTGTAACTATAGGATTCTTAGGTTGTTGCAGTGCATGCTCAATGCTGTATTGGAATTAGTACAGTGCTGCTATCTTTAAAAAGATCCGCAGTAATAATTTAAAAGAGAAGTTATGCTATGTTAGCTGAGCAGGAAAAGAAGGATTCCCGTGGGTAAGAGAAGTTGCAGCTATGGATCTGGAAAAAAGCATTCAGATCATACTAGCATTATTCTAGAAAGGGATGCAACACACTCACACTCTCAGACATGCAAAATATGACTTAATATAGCTGATGCTTGTAAAAAACAATATTTGTAGGCTGTGACCGGAAATAGGTTCACAACCAGAGCTTGGTGTAAATATTGTCAATATTTTGAAAAATGTATTCAGTTCATGAATATATAAAAGATACTTTGGAAAATATTGCTTTTCTTACTTCCTCATTTAATCCTTTCTTTAGTGTAGGTACGGCTCTCATCTCCTGAGTCTTTCAGAAATGCAGGCAGAAAAAGAAAACGTATCAAAAGACAGTTCTTGATTTGTTGTTCCTTTCCTTGTCTTAATATCATACTCCCTTGCTTAGAGTGGCAAAATGCGGCATAATAGAGTTATATGTGATTGAAGGTGGAGAAAATTACACTTGGATACTGTGTATAATCCGTTAAAAGTTCCTAAGTCTTCTACTGTCTATTTTGAACAGTAGGTGGCCTGAGTGCAAAACTATCACTGTTTAAGAGTGGTGCTGGAGGGATGGGCCTAACTCTCAAAGCTCTGTAGCAATTGAATTCTGTTAATGCTTTACTCCTTTGTGACTCGGTAAACAACCTGAGCATAGATCTTGCAGTCTGTACGTAACATCACCTGAAGTCCCGTGATCTACAGAGCAGTCCGCCTTTGATCCAACGCTTTTCTTTTATTTTTAAATAGCACCTTGGAAACGACATTTGACACCAACGTGACCACGGAGATCAGCGGTCGCAGCATTCTCAGCTTGACGGGACGACCCACCCCTTTGTCATGGAGACTGGGGCAGTCCAGCCCCCGCCTGCAGGCAGGTGATGCTCCGTCCTTGGGGAATGGCTATCCTCCCAGAGGGAACGCCAGCCGCTTCATCAACACAGAATCAGGACGTTACATGTATTCAGCACCTTTGCGCAGACAGCTGGCATCCCGCGGTAGCAGCGTCTGCCATGTGGACATCTCAGACAAAGGAAGTGATGAAATAGATTTGGAAGGCATCACCATGGATGCCACTGGCTACATGAGTGATGGAGATGTGCTGGGCAAGAATATCAGGACTGACGATATCACCAGTGGGTAAGTGCCTTTTTTTTTTGCTACGTTATCTTCAGGTTGTGCATTTTTGCATTGCGACTGTACGCCCTGTGACTATTGGAAAATGAACGAATAAATAGAACCACGGCGATGCTGTTGGTAAGCATTTGGAGGGACAGCTCATTACCACAGGTAATTTAGTCAATGAGATTTAAGTTTATGTGTGTGTTGAGAAGAATTATTGCTGTAGGCAAGTATGATTAAACGTTCTGCTGAATCAGGGTCGTCGTGGCGAGCCAAGCACATGCTGCAATGCTCATTTATGCCCACAAGATGGGGAGAGTGAGGCATTTTTTTAAACTAACTGAACGCTTCAGCTGCCTGAATGTTTAAGGAGAACATTCATGGAATGTAAATGAGTTTACACCTTGTTGTGTGTGTCAAAACAGTTGTACATATGAATCAGATCTAAAGAAGAGGTTCATGTATAGAAGTGTGAACTGATAGAAAATTATTATCAACATTTTACCTTCACTGTGAATGGTTAAAAAATGAAAGTATTGGAGGTCGGACTGGATGATCTCCAGAGTTACCTTCCAACCTCTATGACTGTGATTCTTTGCTCCAAGGTTGGTGTTTAGTTAACTGTAGGAAGGTTAGTTTTTGTTTCTTAGCTCAGATGCATCAGTGTTAGACTAATGTTGAAACTAATCTGTGAGATGCAGGAGATTGCAGGTGGCTGATTTACTTTTCTTCTTCCCTGCCTGGCTGCCTTGAATCCTTTGCTTTTCCGATTGTTTTTTTTAATAAGTGATGTCAGTTGCAGCATTACCTTGTTTGGAAGATGTAGTATCTCTTATCGAAATACAGAGCTGGAATTCAGGTACTTCATTGTCACTGATTTGATCAGGAAGTGGTCTAGAAGCCTCCATTCATTCTGTCCTTTCTGAATCTTTGGATGCTTTCAAACTGTTCTTTCTGAAAAATCAGACTTCATTTTTAACTCTTTGTTGAAGAAGCATATAGATATGTTGAAGAAGCCAGTGCAAAGAATGTATAAAATCCTATTTCAGGTAAAACCCCACTAGCTGTTAATATGTTAATCATCCATTGTACTACTAAAATGACTTGTTTTCATAAAATGAAGCAGCCTACACCTACATTCTGTTTGTTGTAGTAACAGTTATTGCATTTCTTGTGGACTGTGACTTTTATTCAAACTTATGTTTGTCTTAAATAACTTTTGTTTTAAAATAAGGAATATAAGTTCTGAGTAGCACCACCAGTTTCTGTGGAACACCAAGAATGAACTGAGAAGTGTCCCAGGCAGAACTGTCTTCTCATGCATTTGCTTTTCATATCTTAGAAGAGCTCCAGTCTTTGCAGATTCAATGTCAGTCAATGTACAAAGATCAGATTCCAGGTAAAGGGAAAGGGAATAATGAGAAAGCAGTTCAGTTTATGAACGCTATTTCCAGAGAAATCTGTGTCTCTGCTCATCTCTGAATATCATTTCCTTTTCTTTGACTACCTAGTCATCCCATAGAGTAGAAAGGGGAAGTCACCATAGTCTGAAAATACAAAACTGGTCTTAGATTCCAGGTTTGAGGGACTCATAATAACACGTTTCTGTCGGTGGTACCTCTGTCACTGAAGTAGTATATTGAAGCAGTGAGCTAAATCCCAGGCTGGCAAATATGACATTTAGCAGAACAGCTCCACAACAGCTCATCCCTTGCCTTAAATGTTGGAGTATCTTTAACTGAGAGAAAAATGATATGAATTGAGTACTTGACTCTTATTTCTCTCTGGTTTTTGAAGAGGGGCAGTAGTTTTCCTGCTTTTACGTATATGACCATCCTGAAATTGATAAAGGAGATCTCAATTTAGGACAAGAATAGTTGTATATAAATTCCTTTTTCTCCTTCTCACCTACAAAAGCCTGCGTTGCTAAATAATGTGAGTTTATAGAGTGTTATTGGAACTGTCGAATCAGTTCCAAGCGCAAAATCTATATCAATCCACAGTCAGAATGACTTAGCTTCATTTTCAGATTATCACTGGGGTTTGAAGCTTGAGCAGTTTGCAGAGCTTCTTATTGCTGCACCAGTAGACATTTGAAAGGAGCGTTCCTGAAAGCAGCCTCACAACATTGGGGTTAAATTGTCTGTGGAGAGAAATGGCGTGCAAATTCCTTGACAAGGGAGTATTGCAGTATTGAGTTGCAATAACAGCATTGGATGTAATCCCCAAATCAACTGGGAGAGGTAAAGTTTCTGTCAAAAAGATGACGATGTTACCTTTGGTGAAACTCACTGACGCCTATTCATGCCAAATGACCACATGCAGTGTGAACAGATGTTTTGGTAGCTTCATGGGTTATCTTCATTTTATTCTCACCTACAAAAACAGAGTTGCAGTATGTCTCTGTGAGAGAGGAATAATAGGCTGCCTAGAAATCAGACGAGTTGCTTGTTAAGAAAGCATCATTGCTACTTGCTGCAGAATGGGTCTCTGAGATCAGTGTTAGGGTGAATGTGTCCAGTATTTTCAGAAGCTGAGTTACTGTATGCAGAAAACAGCACAAGAGGGCATTTATATCATGAATAGCTCTTTATTGGCTGATGTATGTTTCACTTTGTCATTTTCAGAATTGCTCCAGTGCTGTAGTCTGAAAACCTTGGATCTGTGTTTTCATTGGCAAACTGATAGGGAAGGAAGCCAAAATATTTATTACAGCCAAAATAAATTCAATAGCCAAGATAAACTATTTGAGCCCTCTGATCCTGATGCTTTCTCTGAAATGCACTGGGTCATGGGAAGTTTCATTTGGCCTCTTTTAATAAGTCTGCTCAGGCAGAGCTCTGGCATACATTGTTAGTATTGATTTCATAGGTTAGAAAGAATACCTTTTCAAACAGGCAGAAAATACCAGTTAAAACTAAGAAGGTCCTCCGGTGGTGGATCGAAGGTAAGAAGCAATCTTCTTTTGGAAGCTAATACATCAACAGAGCAGCAAAGCACTCAGACTGGGATTGGTGCATTGGGTCCTGGTTCCTGGTGTCTGGTCCTCCAACACACTGGTCTGGCCTCCTTGTTTGGAGGGTTTTGTCCACTTCAGCCTCCCTTAGCTGCTCACATACGTGTTTCTACCTTCTGCCTATTTTTTTTCTCCTGTGTTCTCTCTAACGAGATGTAGAGTTCATTTTGTTTTTATCTGTCCTTGGAGTGGAACAACAGAGCTCTTGGTCAGAAAGGCATCTTAACGTTATTTTCTTTTTCTTTAACTAATCCTCTGACATTGCTTTCATTACCTTAATGTGCAGATTTCTATGCAGAATTAACAGCCTGGTCGTATTGATTATTCCCAGACACAGATTTGCTCAGGAAATGGTCTGTGATCAGCAAACACCATTCAACCAATGTTCCTTGTTGTAGAAACATCTGTTGCAGCAAAATGTAGGTGTGCTGGTTGGACAAGCCCAGGAACCTGCACTTGGAGGCAGCGTGGGCAGGAGCAGTCCTTAGCCCTTCTTTCCATTTCATTAACATCCCCATGTGTTTGCTGCAATGAAGCTGATCCATTCCCATCCAAGACCCCCGTTTCCACAATCAGTTAATGTGTTCGTGTGTGCGATGCTCGTGGGATTCTCATTCTTGTTTATTCAAGCCCTTATGCTCTACGTGGATCTTTCTACAAGCACTTAAAGCAAGTGAATTCAGAACACAGAGGAAAGCAAATCACAAAGGAGATCAGGCCACAGTCGGATGCAGAATCAGACTTCCTGTCACAAAAGATGAGCTAGAAGTCATCTTTTTGGCCCAGAGCTGTGTCTGCCTTGGAGAGACATGGGCCAGAACCAGCACTGAAACAGCACTGTAAAATGCAGAGGCTGAATTTTAACAGGTGTATCCATTATTTCCATTAGGAAGCAATGAGGAATTCAATATGAAGAGCCGAAGAGGAGCAGTCATTTTAGTGAATGTTCAGTAATGCAGTGGATATTTGCAGTATTCTTGTGTCCCAGTTGCTGGATTTAGTACTATTTATCAGTCAGGCAGTGATACATATATTTCAGATGTTGCACGACAGAACTTCGTTTGGGTTTGAGGCTTAAGAAAAAGAGAAGAGTTATACTTTTTGCTGCTACCTACATTTGCTCTTGGTAGCAGTAGTTAAAAGAAACCATTTCCTTCTGAGCCACCTGCAGCAGAAGTGGTTGCTGCCGCAGGTCATTATGTGTGGCTGGCTGGCGGTCAAGAGGCTGAGCTAATTGTGGTGTAAGCAAGAATCTGTATGCCCAGTACACTGACTGAATGCTGGCTGCAGTTTTTTCTGACCCTTTTCTTCAGAGATTACCTCTTAGTTAGTTGTTTTACTGCACTTGGAATGGTGTGATTTCATTGCTAAGATATCATCGCTGCAGTCCTTGTATGGCTGTAACACTTAACCGTGACTGAGAATCATGACGGAGCTAATTGTGTCTTCCTTCTCCCTCTGAGAAGACTGTTTATTTGAACTGCCTTCTTTCTCTCTTGCTGGAACTGGCTCTTACATTTTGCACCTTTTGACACTGCAGAACAGCAGCGCAGCTAATAAGGAAGTCAAGCTCAACATTTTGAGTTTTATGAAATAGTACTAGGGAATCTTTATTTCTGACTTCTTAGTAAGCTGCGATGAAATTGGGTCAGAAGACCTGGGTTCTTAAGTTACAAAGGTCCTGGTGCTAAGAAAATAAAAAGGAAACACTGAAATTGGTGTAAATAGCATCCTAAGAGCTGTAGCCAGAGATTTTTAGAGCAGGCGTGGCTAGAATGTTGCATAAGCATTTTCGGTGTTACTGATGTTGTAACATTACTAATAGTTTTAAAATATGTGTTCTCATAGCACTTGCCTCGTATTTTCGGATTTGACATAGGTAGACATCTGAGGCCCGTAACTCACAACCTTAGAGATCATCTGGAATGGAGCATGTTATCCAGCACACCATTAAAAAGCCATCAGCAAGCCTCGGACAATTTAGTAGCACAGTCAGGAAGCAAAAGACAGTGTTTATAGTAACAGGAGTGAGAATAACTGGCAGTAGTCACATAGTCTCTTTTCTGTCCTCACTGCCACACACTGCTGTACAATGCTTGGGACATACTGAGCCATAAATCGTCCTTGTCTGTAGGACCAGCCCACCATTTGTGGTGGGTGGCATTTGCTGTTTCCTCATGCATACTGCCCAGCTGGAGCTCAGGGAGTGTTTGGGCAGCACTCTCGGATGTAGGGTTTGGGTTTTTGGGAGGTCTTGTGCAGGGCCGGGAACTGGACTCGGTAATGCTTGTGGATCCCTTCCAACTCAGGACATTCTGTGGCTAAATCCCGTCCGGCTGTGGGGCTGGCCAGCAGGGGGAGATGCACTCATGCGGGTGGGAGGGAGCAGAAAGCGCTGGGAGCCCTGAGGAGCCTTCTCTGCACTCCCCAGTTTTCTGGGCCTGGCAAGTGGCAGCATGCTCTCGTTATTTTCCTTTGGCCGCAAGTAGTTCCTTTCCCTAACAAAATTAAAGAGAGTGGTGGGGAGTGGATCACTTATTCTATCACTCATTTCTATGGTTTTCATTGAAGTAGATCCTGAGAAGGATTTAGGCTTTTAAATCAAATCTGTCATACGCAAAACCCCATTTAACTACTGCCAGATTCTGGTGTAACTTCGGCTTGCTCCATGCTGGCAGCCTGCTCTTGCTAGGTGTGATCATTGTCCCATCTGAATGAGTTTCCACCCATATTCCATTGGGCTCAGGACTACTATTTGCACACCTCTGACCTCTTGGGAGTTTTCCAATGTTCTCTACCTTATTTTGACAGGATTTGGCCCTCATGCTGTGCAGGTATACACTCTAGCTTTTTAAGATGTGGCTCCAGGAGGGGACACTCAACTGGGCAAGGGCAGCCATGCAGAAGTGCAAAATTGTGGTCGTTGATCTGCTCTCCCAGATGGATCATTGGGTAAACTTTACAAATCATCTGGGAATTGAAAGCCCTGGACCCCTGCCTCCTCACAAATGCCCTAATGGCTGGTTTTCTTTCCTTTGTATGGCTGAAGATGTTCCACTGTAGTGGGCCCATTGAATTTCACTGGCTGAACTAGTTCTGCTCAGATTTAAACATGTTTTAGGAAAAATGTGGGAAACAACAGTAGGCAAGATTGCATCATAAAATAATTAGGCTTTGATTAGTCATTATGAAGGCAAAAGTTCTTTTTATGAAGTCCTGAGGCTTAAATGAAACCTTGTGTAGTCTTAGTAAAGTCATCAGAGTCACTGCCCAAATTACTTTGTGAAGTTTGGGGTGACATATCCTAATGTCTTGCCGTGAGTTTTCTCATTTCTTGCTATCTTAAAGATGTTTTAATCACCTGGATGCCTTTAAGCCTGCTTCCGAGACTGTTAATAATTAATATCGGCATTTGAAGTTTCTCATGGCCATAACAAGAGTTTTCCTTCAAGATGCAGTGTCCCATTCATTCCTGAAGGGCCATTCAAATCCAGGACAGATGAAGAGGAATAAGTTACGCTTCAACCTGTGCTTTGTTCTCATACAGAGCCCATAGAGAAGGGGAAGATAACTGAGACAACACAGGGGAATATAAAATATAGTAAATAGAGTGCTTATATTTTACATAATGCAATATAAAATATTTGTATGAATATAATCTTAATCTACCAATTCACGTGCTTTACAGTTGGGAGATTTAACTAAATAAGCTGTGAAACTAAAATATACTTACTACATTTTGTGTAATCTCTTTTCTCTTTTGCCTGTTACTGGAGTGAATGTCTCCTTATGCAGTGATGATGACTTTTGAAACTGCAAGTCATTTGTAGGTTTTTTTCTGGTTTTAGTCTGTGTTTGGATTTGAGCATCCTCAAAGCAACTCATAATTTATTCATTAGTTTTTCAACTGTAACTATTTAAAGATTATTCATAAAAGTCTATCAATTTATAACTAACACACTATCTTAAATGTGAAGTGAAATTGTAAGTTAAATGAACACTAGGTTTATGCTTCTGTGAACCTGAAAGGTGACGTTTGGATTGAATGTTAGATATATGAGCATTGTATTAGCAGTGCCAAACTGAAAGCTAAGGACCTGATCCCTCTGCGACTGACTTTGCTGAAATTCACAGGGTTCCAAAGTGGGATTTAAACCAGACTTACAGACAGGCTTTGGCTAGAAAGACAAAGAACAGATCATGATGGGCATTTAGTGGAGAGTGCCAGTAAGGAACAATGAATGGAAGGACTTGGGGGAGGGGAGAAATGACTTAAGTATTAATTCTTAAGTAAAGAGTGCCTGTCCCATGGCAAGCTGTTTGCAAAATTGGGAAGGTCATATTCATATGTTAAAGAGTGAAATGAATATATACGAAGTGGTACAAGTTTCCAGACCATGAAAGGACTATGAAAGTGAGTGTGCTGTTGGCTGTCTAGATATACCTGAGCAAGTACAGAATGTGAGCAGAAACCAGGTGACTAAGACCGCTAAATTTTACGGATCCCTTGTGTAACCTGTTCTTGTTCCCTGTAAATACCTTTCAGGAGTGGGAAATGAATCACTTTGGCATTGGAAATAACCTCACAGTATTGCTCTTGGAAGGACTTAGAACAGCATTCAAAATTTCAGAGGCACAGAAAGGATGTATTTGGCTAATGAAAAGAGAAGTTTACAAATCCAGATTGTCCAGGGAACTCCAAAGCAAATTATTTTATACTTGTAATACAGGGCAGGAAGCCATTTTCTTGAAGTGTCACCTAGAAAGTGTGCTGTGAACTCCAGTTGTGCTGGAATGCATAATACTGCTCTTGTTTAACCTGAGTCTTTTCCTAGTGAAAGAAAGAGGTGTGGTTAAATTTATTTCCTTGAAGATGAAGAGTAAAACTGTAGAGAAGAGTAATGAGTATTCATTTCTGAAGGACTAGAAAATCCATGTAACCAATGTCATCTTTGTCTCATTCATCAAATTTGAGTACATGCTACTCTAGTGTTGACAGCCAGTCTCCACTACCTGTTGGTACCATCTCTAGAAGATCTGAGCTATTAATTTGATTCAGAAAGTCACTGAGCCCAGATGCTATACTTTTTCCCACTTTTCTTTTTTGGGAGTAGGTAGGAAGTATTTTGAAGTGCTTGTTTTGACACTGAACTTGAACTGCTTGCAGAGTTGCTGTGATTTGTGAATTCAGCAAGGCTGAATGCAGTGCTTTTAATAAGTAGATATTTGTCGTGCTTTTAATAAGAAAAGCCAAAGAAATTAAACCTAATTGATAATTGCCCTAATACAATTATTTGACTGCAGTGGATCACTGTGTAGGAGGCAAAGCTGTTTCAAGGAAAATGCTTGTACTCAGGGGAACGCTTAAGGAGTTGTTAGAGGAGTTGACAGGCACGTGAAATTGGAAATTTAGGTACACTCCCAGTGATCTTGTCAGAGATTTATTCTCACACAACCCTAGTGCTGACTGCTTCTGCAGGCGGAAGAAAGAGGGGGATTAAAGATGGGGATTAAAGTTTTCTTTTTTGTCTTGAATCAGAATAAGTAGGTTTGGTTTAGAGGTTAGTATAGAGATGTATGATGATTCAGATATCATTGAGAACTGTTAGAATTATACACATGAGGTGAATTTCCTAGTTTTATTCTTCTCTGAGGAAAACTTTGTAAGATTGTCTTCAGAAACATATTACTTAATTATATTCTCCCTTGTCATAAGGCAAAAATGAGCAGCGATAACAACAGTGTATTCATAAAAGGAAGATGGCCTCTGAGAGCCAAGAGGTTTGGAGGGATGGGGAAGAAGGAGAAGAAAGCAATGGCTGGAGGTTTTTGGCACCAGTAGCTTTCTTGCTCTCTTCTCCTGCATTACCTATGAGTAGTAGCAAACTTACTTTATTTTAAAATTGCTTTAATGTCAGTGCATGTTTCTCTGCCACAAGGCAGTACCTCCCCGTGTTCTTTGGCCTCCGTGTTTCATGCAGGACTTTAAGCATTATTCCTTCTGAAGTCTTTTCTGAAATGAAGCATTCCTGGGTGGAGAACATTGCATGTAATAAAAATACGATGTAAAGCTTTCAATCTGTGATTACACAAACCTGTTTCAAAATACAAAACTGTGTACATCTTGTGTTGTCCTGACGTGTAAGAAACTCGTTGGAACAGTGGGTAAAAGGCATTGTCTGTCCGTGCTCTTGTAAGGTGTCTTGGTTTGTGAAACCTCATGACAAAGACATTGAATAAATCTGCTGTTTTCCACTTTGATGCCACTGCAGTTACTCTGATCTATCAGCTTGCTGAGCTTCTCCGCAGAGTGTGAAACGTGTTGATATTAGTAGCTTTCCATTGATTTCAGCATGACTAACAACTCCTGAGAGTAACTTGTTTCATTGAACTGATTCTGGTAATAACCATGGAGGACAATCCATTGCAGTCTTTCATCGAAGGTCTAGTTATGTCAGGGGGAGGTGAAGCCTGACAATAAAGCTGAGAGCTGCTCTTTGCAGTACGTGTGCAGTGGGTGTTCACGCAGGAGCAGGTTTCATGTGCAGGCAAGTTCCTGCAGTAAACCAATTAACGTGTGTACATTGGCTGTTTTTGCAAAATGCTGTTTATGTCTTTGTACAGCAATGTGGTCTTAAGCTCCGCTTTTCTTTCCCTTTTACTTTAGTAGGTTAAGGGGAAAAGAAAGTTTTTCCACGATATAGTATTTATCAGCTACGTCAAGCAAATGTTAGAATGCAAAGACCTGAGGCAAATTCCACACTTGCTGCAGCAGAGCTGCTCCCCTCTTTTTAGAGTCGTCGTTTGTGAGCTCCGACAACCTCGTACCCGCAGATTTGCTGAACGGGGAATCGTCTGGGGTCTGGCTTTACCAGCTTAGCAATCTCTTTGTTAAACTCCCCAGAGGGACTCCTCCGTTGTTCCAAGGCAGGCACCGTAGAGATTCATAAATCTAACTCAAATGCTGAGCAGCAGACTGCATGAGCTTTGTTGACTTTTTACTGTCCCGGTTTTCTAAATGCAGTAATTGAATTTGACTTTGGTAAACTACATCTGTTGCAGGAACGTCTTTGAGGAAAGCAGTAGAAAAAATGCAGAGGCACAACTCGTGCAAACTGCTTTTCCACTCTCCCTCTCCCTGATAGAGGCATTACTAACTGAAGCTAGGAGTGTCTTTCCTTTCTTGCTGTGAATGAGGCTGCCTTGCTGTAAGGGAAAAACTATGTGTCCTTTTAACAGAGGAAGATGTCTAGTGTATCAGAATATAATTCAGTGAGCTGCTGTCTTTTCACTCCCAAGGTAGTAAGAAATGTGTTATCTTAGCAATTGTTGAAATATCTTACCCATACCTGGCATTTCCTAATACCTAAAAATAATAGCACTTCTAAAAGGCAAATGTCTCTAAGTCATAGTTACAGACAGAAAACAATACAGGAGCTGGAACAAGATTGAAACAAGGTTTTATTTCACATTGCATCTTTGAGTTCTCTCTGTAAATCTTGGGTTATTAATTGTTCATGCACCACTGAAAAAACCTAGGGTGAATTCACTGTGATTTTTGCAGTTAAATTGTGAAAGGTTTGAGAATTCCCCTGTGATGTCCACACAACATAGTTCAGCATGGGATAAACTGTGCTTTTTGTGGTAGGAGGGGATAAGTGATTGTATCATTCTCAACTATTGAATGATTTCCATTGAGACAGCAATAATGAAGGGTAAGTATTATTCCTTTGTCTGACGGAATCGTGAGGGTTGGAAGGGGCCTCTGGAGATCATCCAGTCTAATCTTCCTGCTGAAGCAGGCTCCCCAGAGTAGGTCACAGTTATGCTGAAGTCCAGTTCTTATTAATGTGAAAGGTTGCAAGATGGAGTAGGGAATGATGAGAGAGGGCCAAAAGGTCTCCAGTATCATCAAGAATAAACTTTTCCTTGCTTTGTGTTTTGGGAAATATTCTCAACGTGAGAGCATGGGAAATGCATTCTGCAGTTACAAACACACTGAAGGTTAACACAGTGCATTAATATCTGAACATTTGATGGGTTTACTGAAAGTGATGTTTTGTTGTTTCTAAGGTATATGACAGATGGTGGCTTGGGCCTCTACACGCGAAGGCTAAACCGGCTGCCTGATGGCATGGCTGCAGTGCGGGAGACCATGCAGCGCAACACGTCCCTGGGACTTGGAGATGCTGACAGGTAAGCTCTCATCCAGCAAATGCTGGGATGCAGTTGTGCATTTAGTTCAAGTTGTATCCAGTGCATACTGAAATGTTTTCTACAGCTTTGGGAATTCAAGTACTGAATACGTGGCTATGACTTCTGCAAAGTATGTTAGGTTACGCATTCATGGAAGGCTCGGGATGAATACCAGCTTTGTCTTCCGGTTTCTCACTTGTATTCCCACCTGTTCTTCTGTGTGCATGATGTAACACAGGAAAATGTGAAACTTAATTTTAATAGCTTTTGAAAGAAAAAAGGCCTAATTCTCTTTTCACTTCCAATGATTCTTTCAAGTCCGGTGACTCCGCGTGAAAGGTCAAGGCCAAAGATCAACAATTAGGACGGAGGTTAAAAATCCATAATTAACAGTACTGTGATCCATAAAGAAGCAGGTAGATGGACAGTAATGAGTCCTGTATTCTGTTGGAGTTGAGATAAATGAGTTAAATACTTCTGCTTTTAATGGATCGGCCTGTAGCTGCTGCTTTCTCTTCCAAACACAAAACCTGATGAGTGTTACTGTTGATGCAGTAAGTGAACTGTATCCTTTTCCTTCCATGATCTGACCCTAAGATTTGAGTTACAGATTTGAACCAATTTTCAAACCATAAGTTTTGTTTGCTTTTGTTGTCTGTCTTTCTGGGGTGCAGCTGTAGTTGATGAGTTGGACACAACTGGTACTCTCTTGATACAGATGCATGCAGTAAGGCGTAATACCAGGGACAGATGATGATGGAGAAGCTTGTCTTGCTTTCAAGGAAAGCCATGCTGTATTGTTTTGGCTTTCAATAAAGGAATGAAAGCCTCTCAGAGAATCTCAGCTCGGTTTTGATTATTAAGTTAGCATACACTTCCAGTTGGAAAGTATGCCTAGATTTCTCAGGAGCTCATATCTGTTTCTGAAATTTACAACCTAAAACCCATATTCAGCCAAGAGCACTACTCCTGGCTGCCTGTGGGTGAAGGCATTGCCACCTAGTGCTATAACTGAAGACAAACCAAGTGTCATGCTTTGCTGCTGTGGCTTTGCTACATTAACCAAAGCTGTATATTTATAATACAGGATTAGTCTAATGTAAACTGTATTATTGCATAAGTAATAGTGATCCTTCTGAAGAGGTAGTCCTCCCCTGATAGTTCTGTGCTTGCTTGGTATATAAGCTGTTCTCACATTTTATTTAATTGTCTCCTTTCCTGAAGATGCCACCACACAAGGACCAATTACATGTGTTCTACAAGAGGTGTTGTTTTTGTGCTTAAATGTTGTCCAACTTAAAATGGGATTGTGACACACTAAAATGCAATCCCTAGTTAATGTCAGCTATCTCCACATTAAAAATAATTCATTCAGCTCATACTGGGGCGGGGGCTGACACACAGTGTGTGATGGGCGAGTTAGCTGCAACAGGAGATCACAGAGGAATTAGCCTAGTGCAAGATTTGGTGATGTTAGTATGTGTTGCTTTGACATTTTGGAATGCAGGCTTATTCATCTTATGTAGAAGATCAGCATTTCCTCACAATAGCTCAGCAATTAAAAAATGGCTCCCCTTTGGTTGCTGGGTGACCATAATTTGCAATTTAAGCAACAGGAAAAGAATATCTTGGTTTTATCTGCAGTTTTACAGGGTGAAAACTGGCCTAAGGAATAGGGCTTTAATAAAACTGGTGTGGTAGTGCATTGCTTTCTTGATTCTGTGGAGAGGGAAGCAGGAGTTCGGAGGTGCTTTACCAGTGTCCGTAGAAACATGAAGATGAAATGTAGCTCGCTCAAAGCAGATTTTGATTGATTGCATGGGAGAATGGGCGTGAAAGGCCATGAACCTTTAAATATAAGGTTAATCATTAAAAAGTTATCAGAGGAACTTTTGCAGGTTGCCTGTTCGTTTTGTTTCTGATGTTATTAATTGTAGAAGTCTAGTGGTGAAGCTCTCGCTCTTGGGCTCTGGTAATGTAAAGCACAGACCTTAGAAGGTATATTTTCCCCTGCAGCAGGGAAATCTAAATGAGGCAATTTAATTTAACGCTTGATTGCAAGGTTAATGGAATCATTGCACAACACAGCTGAGCTTATTTATTCACTTTGAGACAATTTGTGTTTGCATGGAACAAAGGCATTTTTAATGAAAAAAGGCATTAAGGATGCCTTTTTATTTAGCTTGTGATTTTATTTTATTTTTAATCTTTTTTTAAGGCTGTAAATTAGCCACCTATGGTTTTGCCTTGTATGTGTATGGATGTGGTGTGTACCATCTGGCAGCTGAAGTTTACTTCATGTTGCCAGGCACGGTTGCTTGATCTGAGATCTAACTCTGTCTTGAAGTTCATCTATGCAACTTGCATTTATGAGTGCACACAGATAAGAGGGAAGAAATTTGACACTTAGTTTTGAGTAAATCTTTCTGTAATTACTTTCTTATATAACTTCTTAATTAGATAAGGTAATTGAGACCTGTGCTGACTTATCACATTTTGGTAAATAGGTCGTGAGGCTCTATTAATGGATATGAGCTTGTCAGGAGTAACTTTAATGCTGTAATTAAGGAAAAGTCAGTATGATTTTTTTTTTTTTTTAAGTCTCGGTGATGGAGTCTATTAATAACAACTTCCAAGTGTGATTTGCATGGATTGTTTCAGTTCTGCAGTTTGATTTGAGGCTCTGTGAGTTTGAACCTTTGCATAGGAGGATGAGGGAAAAAAAGGTCTTCCCAGTTTGTCGTTTTTAAAGCCCCTTCTCACTGTAAGGAGATATCACATTACATGGTCTTTGTACTTTGAACAGCTCCAACATGTGTGGACAGTAGATAAAACACGGGTCAGCTGTTGAACGTGGATAAGATTGAACTGCACTTCCAGAGTATTTCTGTCTCACGGTGTCCTTAATGACAGTGTTGTCACACTGAAGATTCTGCAGTTCAAACTAGAACAAAATCAGTTTAATTGCCAACTTAACTTGTGGCTGAAACCAGCTCCAGGTGGTCAGCAGCATTTCCTGCTCACGGCAAGATTCTTGGATAATCCAGGTGAGAATGGAGAATGTGAATGGGACAGAAAAACTGAGAGCGAAACAGTAACAGAGCAGATAGCCAGAGGGCATTCCATGCAGAGCACAAATACTCCTGCCATACTCTGATTAGAAATGTTACTGAATGCAACATTTTACATATGCTATCATTTACAGCAATTTCTGTGAAAGGTAAGAATCAGGCTTTCCTAATATCTAAAGAGTAATACTTTGTTGTGATTTTACTTTGTGTAAAAACAGGTTACGGATATTTTTGTATCTCTTGACTCAGGAAATAGCCGATGCTTTGCATTTTCATGGAGGAAAAATTCTAGACCTCAGTATGTTTAAATTCACTATTAGTTAATATTTTGAATCCTATTAAAAGTACAAGATGGCTTAAAAGAGGGGTTAGTGCTTAGGGAAGGAAGGAGATAGTTGGACTACCTTGGCAACTGGGATTACACTTCAGAAGAGTTGAAAAGCAAGCAAAGGCATGTCATCAAGCTGGGGATGATATTGTTCTGTTCTGAAACACGGAGGAAAGTGGAAACAGAGGAGATGTCACTGGTTTTGGGAGGCATCAAATTTCACTGAAAGCAGTAAACTACAGGCACTGTGCTGGTAGGTGTCATGTAAGAAGCTGCATCAAATTGTCTTTATTGTAGGCAATGGTAAAATAGGAAAGTGGAACAACGTACAATTCTGTTTAGGTGCTCTCTGTTAGGCTGTGGATGCTCTGTCCGTAGAGGTGTTCAAGGCCAGGTTGGATGGGGTCCTGGGCAGCCTGGTCTAGAATTAAATGGGGAGGTTGGTGGCCCTGCGTGTGGCAAGGGGTTGGAGATTCGTGATCCTTGAGGTCCCTTCCTACCCTGGCCATTCTGTGATTTGTCATGCAGTTTTTTGTTAGGGCAAGACACCTTTAGTTATTGCGTGTGTATTTTCAGTTTGTCCCCTTAATTGAGGCAATGCAGTTAAAGCTAAATGAGGATGTCTGCAATTCCTGTCTTTGCAGACAAGGGGTTAAGTCCTCTGCTCAGAGAATATCCATTAGCAGTATTATCCCTTTACTGCCCATCTCATCCTTACTTTAGTTTTGCTGCTCGAGCATTGGTATCATGATGCATAAGAGGAAAAACAGAGGATGTATGTCTGGACTAGCTGCTCAGACTGGAAAGCCTTTGTCCTAGAATGTTAAAACATGAGTGGATTATATTTTAAGCTTCAGACAAGCACAACTCTGGTAAAAATATGTAGAAATAGATATTCTGGCATTGTAATGGCAGTGGAATTCCCATCATCTTCCCCCACAGCATCTCCTGATCTTGCCATATTCCCTTAGGAGAGTTGACATAAGTGTCTGTGGAGTTCCGCAGCAAATAGCCTTTACAGGGAGCTTCATCTGATGGTTCGTATGAAGAGATTCATGGAGGGAGAATCTCCTTTCTGTCAGTAGAGAGGGTTCTTGTGTCCCATCTACAGAGACGTCAGGAGATCTCAGTCACAGATATGCTGCCAAGCTATTACTTGTGTACCAGGAAGATTTTACAGTTCCTTCACCTCAAGAAAGCTCTGATGATTGTATTTGCATACAGTTTGTATGATACATGTGGTTTACAAACTCTGCTTTTCCCCTTTTTTCTTGGTAGGCAGCAGGATCCCCTTATTTGAAGATCTTATATACTAAATCAGCATGGTTTTCTAGAAAATAATTTAAAAATCTGCAAGGTTTCTTTCAAGTTAAGAGACATGAAAAAATAAGTGCCCAACGACTCATCATTCACTGTTACTGTACGTGTGCTGTGAGTCACTGCAGTTTGTAAATACATGTCCAGGTATACTTGCTTAATAGCAAAGTCACGGGTGAAATATACACATAACAGGTCTCTCTGCATGACCACCTGTTTGGATTTTAACTGCAAGTTAGGAAAACTAGCACTGCTTCTAAATATTCAAGCTGTACCTTGGTACCTATATATATACCTATCTCTCTGTCTTTGTAAGGTCCCACATTTATCTTGAGAACTGACTCAAACAAACGGGGAAATTCACATTGCAAAGATTCTTTGAAGTTTATGGCTTTGGAACCTGCAGATTAGAATCACAATGCCAAATACTTTTATTTTCCAAGGAGTCTTTTAACAAGCAGTAGTCCAAAGTGGTTTTAGGTTACATAAAGTAATTGCAAAGGTAAGCAACAAAGAGTGGGTGAAGCAGTGGTACAGTAGCTGTACCTGAGGGCTGAAATTAACAGTACCAAAAGGAAAAAAAGTATTCTGCATTCAAACAAGACAGTTAGTCAAGGGAGTTGAGATCATTTGGCAGATGGGTTTCAGTGGGCTAAGGATAGCAAACTATTGTGTGCATAAACATTTCTTCTGGTTTCAAATAGATGCAAGAAGTTTCATTGCTAAGTACAGGTTACAAACAGTTGCTCTAAATATATCCAGATTTATAAGTAGTTTAGAGTAAGTTGTAAAGGCAGACAATACCTGTGAAGCAGAGGATGGTTTATCAAGGAAAGGCATGATAGGAGATTTATAAGTAGTTTAGAATAAGTTGTAAAGGCAGACAATACCTGTGAAGCAGAGGATGGTTTATCAAGGAAAGGCATGATAATAGGAGGTTTATGTGATGTGCAGTAGAGAGATATGGACGATTTATAACTTGTGTGATACGGAGGGGTTGGCTGGGGAGAGGGAACAAACTATAACTGGCTGTAAAGTCTGTCCCATTATTTAATCTGTGGTTTTTAATATCCACTGGAATCGTTATTTGGATGCTCTGGTTAATTCTTTGAAGATAGTTTGTGGAACTCCCTTAAAGATGAAAAGGAGGAGGTCAGAGATGAAGTGGCTTTGTGAGAATTGCCCTCCCTTGGGCAATGAGGTTCTTTTCAGCTTTGTGGCTTGCATGTGAAAGCATTCAGTGGGCAAGTAATACTTTTTTTTTCTTTTTTAAATCACTCACATACTTTCTGGAGCACATCTAGTTGGATGAAGTATATTGCTTTCTGAGAAGGATATACTTAGGATGTCTGATTTTTCTTACTAAACGATGATCTGCAATGAGTTTGCTTTTCACTGTGAATTGGGGCTGCCCGAAATGTACAAAGTGTTTTGAGTGAGGAGGGGATGAGGTAAGGAGGGGGATTTTCTTTTCAGCAGAGATTGTATTTATTTAAAAATTTCTATCCAGGCTCTAGATTATCACATCAAGTGGTAATAGTGATATAAGATTGATATACATGATGGATACATGGGATATATATCGATATATGATATATATTGGGGGTGGGAGGGGATTGTTTGCCTATTTAACTGACTTCTTATAAAAATGTAATTAGTTTTCCTACTGGAGTTTCCTTTTTCTATGTATCCATGGCCAAAAGAAGCTTTTATTTTATTTACTTTATTTAGGACCTATCTGTTACTCTGAGCCAGTAAGGTAAGCCAAGAATTGTCTTCTTCCCCTCTTTTTAGTAGCCTTGCAGGCTAACAAAACAGCTGCAAATGGTTGTTGACATTCTTCAAGAACTTCCTTCCATTAATGAGGAGGTACAGTTCTACCAATCTATGCAAAAAAATCCAAAACCAGAAACAAAGAAGTTACCCTTTACCTACATGCCGTCCCCTCCAGAGTTGTCACTGATATTATAGTTTTAAAACCCATTTTCTGTGTTTTTCTTTTTTTTTTTTTTTTTTTGCTTTGATATAAATACTAAAGGCACGTAGGTAAAATCTTTCGGTGTTGCATTTCTTCTTTTAATTTCTTTTTCTCGTGTCATGCCCCCTGCTTTAGTTACTGTGATTCTGATTCCACATTCCTTTAGAAGCTATTTCCATCTCTGCTTTGGTAGCTAGTTAAAATGCTGTTAAAAGTCAGGAACTGAAGTTCACTACAAAGCTAATAGAGAGTTGCAGGTACTGCTAGGTAGAAACTGAAAGGAAACTACACCACCAAAGGGACTACACCACTGGAATTAGATTTCTTCCTAAGGTGACTTTTCTTTCCATCTGCACCCACTCTTAAGTGTTTGACTACCAAGTTGACATTACTGCTGATTTAGAGCCTCTACTGAACCCCTTGATATTGCTTCTTCCACTGCTGGAGATCAACACTGTCTTTTCTGTTGTATAAAGTGGCTTTTAAAATACTTCAGGCATGTGGAAAATTAAGCTTGTATTCCAAGGGTAAACAAGATTGTAGATACAAAGACCGTTTTGAACTGTATCACAAGCCTTTGTGCTTTGCATGACAAACCGAAGAATGTGAAATGCTTGCTGACATAGCGCAGACTTTGTTATTTGGTTTTCTATGTCGAATGGCAAGAGTGTCAACATAGTATCACAACTGACCTACAGCAGTAACCTCTGAGTTTGGGATTTGGAGATTGAAGAGATAAAAACTAGTAGCAGACAGCTGTCAGACTCGGAAAGAGGAATCCCAAGTATTAGACTGGTGTGGAAACTCATTGAGACCACTGAAATCACCCTCTGGAAAATGGGTGAGAAGCCTGCAATGATCTCCTTCCCAGGAAGCCTCCTTGTGATATCCAGGTGTACCAAAGGATCACTGCTTATACAGGGAAATAAGGCATCCAATTCGACTAGCTAGCTAAAATGTTTAAAGTTGGGTGTATATCCCATGCATATCCACATCTGCAGCACAGCAGGAACAGCTGTAAGGTATCCACAGCTTTGAGTTCAAAACGCTGCATATTTGGTAAGTAGATATATCCTTCAGCTGTCCTGTATGACAAATGAAGGAATGTAGGGATACCTTTGGGCTTACTGATGTCAAGAGAAATGCAAAAATCCCTGACTTAGCATCAGTAAGGCAGAAGATGAGTTCTGCTAAAATGAAGGCTTGCTCCCTATTTCCATGGTGCTCCAGAAAGAGGTGCATGCTCTTCCCTCCTCACACAAACCTCATTTACTAATTACAACTGTCTTTTTGTAAGGATGGACATGTCTCAACATTCATATATGTCTCTACACAGCACTTGCTGTTTCACTGACACAGAGTGACTCCTGGAAGCTGGATGGCTCACAAGTGTACATATGTAGAAGTATGGACCATGATGTGGGAATGTCCATCCCACTGGATTGACTTTCCAGCTCTGGGGAGTAACTTTCCTGCATTTCTGCATCCAGCAGTGAGGAGGAAGGGGCAACAGTGCATCATTTTATTTTTGCTCTCTTGAGATTCTGGGCACTGCTGGGTTACTCCTGGATGTCTCAGTAAGCTCCTTGGTGGCCAGCAAACTATTCCGTATTGCAGGACAGTACCCTTCTTATCTTTGAGTCCTACTCTGCTCTTCTCCATTCCTCAGCTTCCTCGTGGTTTAGAGATGTTCCAGGAGTAAGTGACTTTCTGACCTTTTTATGACAGCTATTAGGATTCACAGTGATGCTGAGGCTCTACAGAACAAGTAATCACTTTGCTCCTGCTCTCTCTGAGCTGAGACCTGGCATCCTGCAGCTTAGGCAGCACAGTGTTAATGCAGCTACATGAAGTTTAAAGACTCCCTGTTATTTTGTAAACAGGCATTAAGTCTTTCACATGATAGTCCCGTGTTGCTTAGGTATATACAGTAGATGTAGATTTGGCCAGGATAAATAAATGCACGCTCTGTACTAGAAACACTTTGAGCTACATTGCACTGCATTATAAGAATGTATGTAATCAGTTTTTATTATTATTACTATTATTTGCCATTCACATTAAAAATAAAACATCTAATTTTGTTAGCACCAGTTGGTGCAATTTGAAACTAAGTAATTTGATGCGAGTGCAGAACAGTGCAGAGTTAATGCACAAAGCCTCTATCTGTACCGCATCGCTAGAGGCTGTGTTTATGTACGTCCAGGTATATTTGGTCAATAAGTAGCCAGAGGATCAGTGCTAAAAATGAGGGGCCTGATTACTGCCTGAGCAAAGTCCAAGGGCTGAGTTCAGCTCTTCTTAACTACATTTATATTTTTTGTTACTTAACTGACGAACGCTCAGCTCAGCAGCTACTGCAGTTGCCATGTGCTGCCATCAGCCCCAAGTAACATTTTTGTCTTTCTTATCTAATTTTAGCTTTTAATCTTCTCTGATTATGTTGTTAGTTGAAGTTCATTTTCATATATATCAACTAATCCATTCGTTTTGGTTTGGGGGAAATGAGCAAACCACCTTGAGTGTTCAAAAAGGTTTTATTCCTGCTTTCATGTTCACTGTCAAGATTGATTTATTCCTGCTATGAAAGTTGCAACTAGAAATATTCTTCAGAACATGACTCAATGCCTTAAACATCTCTTTGAGACTACTGATGTTATTTGATACTATCTCAGACATAGTTTTGTTTCGTTAGCATTTTAATGCAAAGGTTTCATTTCGTTTTTCACGGATGACTGTAGCACAGTGTTTCACTTGGAAAACTAAAAGTGTTTTGTGTGCACAAAGAGTGAGTAGAATATTATCATTAATAGCTAGAAATGCTAGACAACTATGTCTGTCCGTGGAAAGAGGGGAGAAGGAAAAGGTGAAGGAAAAAAACAGTAACATGAGCCTGTAGGAGGAGATAGCAGCATCTGTTGCCACCCAAAGTTCACCCAAAGCCTTACACCATACTTAGTCTGTATTTTCAGACTGTATGAATTCTGTAGAGAATGCACCCAATTATTTGTGCTTTGAGAGCATTTGTGATCCACAGGAATCCTGATATGGATTAGGTTGTAGCAAGAAATCTGTGTTTATACATATCTAGTCTTAAATGTCCATGCAAAACAAAGATTGAGAATCTTAAAGCAACTTCCCAATTTGTATGCATTCTCCTCTTATTTAATGATACCTGTTTCTGATGTTACTGTCACATTTTAACACCGTTTTCATGAAGGAGATTGTGATTCATGTTGGTGCAGTTATAAAAGTAGAGCACAAGTTGACTTGTGCTTAACTTGGTTAAGCGCAGCTCTGTGGGAAGAAAGCAGAATTTTCATGAGACATTTGCCTGTCTAGTAGTGAGCTGTAGTTATAGTAAAACAGCAGATTCAAGAGACATGAGAAAAATGCAGAGTAAAGCTATCCAATGATCGCTTCTTCTAAAACAGAGCAGTCTTTATCAGTATTAGTTTATGTTAAGTCTCTGAAAGCAATATGAAACACCATTTTACAGCTCAGCCACGCTCTGCTAGTGTTTAAATGGGGCAGAGAGATGAGAGGCTGATATAAAATTATTTTTGAGTTAAAATTTTGGGGTGAAATTGAAAATAAGGAGGTTTTTAAATTTTACCCACCTCCCTCCCCCAACTTTTTTTTTCCCCCTCTCTCCCCCTTTATTTTTTTTTCTCTCCCCTTCCACAGAGAGTTGTCACAGAGTAGTTGTGCACTGGTAGATGTTCTAAAGCAAAAACTCATGTTGGGGTTTTGCTGTGTCTGACTTCAGCAAGAGTCTCAGTTTCGGTCTCCTATATTTGAGTCATTTCTCCAACAGTATTTAATTATCTCTGTCTCTGCTGCCTAATTATTTCCTGGAAATGAAATCGTTTCCTCACAAGATACTGAAAGGTGTTAATTGGACTCTTGGCTGTTGCAGAGCTATCAGATCACAGAGGTGGGATGGAAAGAATTAAGGTTGAAGTCCTTGAACTCCCACTTCCCCCTGGATGATTTAACTACGAAAATTAGCAAAGGCTCCAAGGGAATCACCTCACTTTTTGAAGACTTGCATTTTTTATAACCCAATGGAATATTTGATGATATTTCTTCAAAAAGACCCAGTCTTTAAAACAATTATGCAGTTCAGCTACTGCGTCAAAGGAAAGAAAGCAAAATGCTACTCAGAAGCGGTTGCGCTGCTTTTACTGAGACCAGAGTCCATCCCCAGGTTGGCATGGAGCTTGGAAAACTTCAGGTCAAGCATCTCGCTTTTGGCAAACCAACAAAAAATTGAAATCATCCCCCCCGATAATTATTTCATCACTGTAACAGAGCCATCTCTGAAGCAGAGGGTGTAGCCTCAGAGAGAATGAACACGCTGCACAAAGCCCAGGAGGGCTGGGGCTCGGGAAGGAATTACTGGGCAAGAAACGGTTTTGCAATTTTCGCTCTTGCAGAAATGCAATGAAAGGTTATACAGCCTTGCTGAGATCCTGAAGCCTCAGGATTTTTGCAGGCCGGGGAGTGGAGCGAGGAAGCAGCATCAGTGGTGATGGTGGGGGGATGCAGCACGGTAAGAGAGACGCCACTGAGCTTTGAACTCGATCAGATGCTTGAGGGCAATTAAACACGCAAGATTTCCTACTTTAAACAAAGGCACAGAAGGGAGTCTCCCTGTTTTTCTGTGCTATTAATCATCAAGAGGAGAGAAGAATGAGTGAACGAAGGAAAAAAGAGATGGTGCTGTTTAAAGGAAAGATGTTAGACCCCAGCAGGATGCCTGCTTGAGTTGCATCTCAATAAATAATAAGCACTTGTTATGCTAATAGTCACTATTTCCAATAACATGATTTGCATACAGATTATATGCATGTTAATTACGTTGTGCACATAGCCAGTAATGTGCGTGTTACGTTTTTTTCCTTTGCATTTTCATTTGCAAAGTGAGGCATCATTTTAATGAATATTGCAAAATTATAGAATGCGAGTAGATAATGCAGTGAATAATAGCGTGCTGAGCTGGGTGCCAGGGAAGTTAACCACGCATCAGAAGTGTTTGTTGGAGGAGCCCAGGATCAGCCTCACCTCTGGCACTGACATCTGTCGTGGCACCTGATTATAATGGAAATAAATGAAACAAAAGTGTGTGTGAATGCCTGATAATGCAGTGTTGCACGACGGTAATTAACCTAGTGTTGGATAATTACTTGGTTCATACTTGTGTGACCCATGCTGAGTGTTACAAGTTGCATAGATCCGAATCACGAACATCACTGTGCCTTTGGTTGGTGGATTTATAGTGCTTTTGTGCCAGGTGTGGGAGGGCAGGTAACACCTGGTGCTGCATGGGCACAAAGTTTTCCAGAGCAAAGTTAGCCCTTACAGAAGGTTTGAACACATTGGAATCAGAGCCATGCTTGTGTTAGATTGATTCTGGGCATCTTCTGCCCATAGCATTTCTGACTCATTAGGAGGCTGGACTTCAGTGAACTTTATTTGAAGCGTGATTCCAGATATGCTTTCTTTTCTTGCCCCCAAGTCTCCGAGATCATCCAACTGCCCACCTACCACCATGCTTCATAATAGTGTAGCTATGCCTTCTGTACCTGTAGCTACACTGCTTTTCCTGGTGCTCTGTGTTCAGCTTATTACTTACAAAGAAATAAAGAAAGCAACCCACAGTATCTTGGGAAAATAGAAGAGTAGTCATCTGGCATTCCAGACTAAATATTTAATGTATTTCATAAGGCACCTAGTAGAAATATTTACCTGTTAAGAAACGGTAAGAATATAATTTACAAGTTCTTATCAGATTAATTTTTCGGGTATCAGATAGCAGTATTGGGTATCAGATAATCTCTTCCCTATAAAACACAGATGTTTGGAATTAGTAGCTCAGTTTCAAAAGAAAATAGCTGTTAAATGCAATAGCTCACCACATCAATATTTGGTTGTTATTGCCATTGGTATTCTCACATCCCATGGCAGCTCATTCTGCGTGCTTTATACTTATCGTAGTATCTAGTGCACTGAAAAGGATTTGCTCATCAGGAGAGAAACTAAATGATTTAATCATTTTGTAGACATGCCACTCGCTCAAGTTCACTCAGTGTAGCCAGCGTGTGCAGGGAATGTGGGTTACTTTGAGGCTTACATTGGTTGCGAGGAGAAGAGAGCTTTCGGTGTAAGTGAACAGTCTTGAACAAGTTTTCAGGTTCCCAGCATTGCTGCAAACACGTTGGCCTTCTGTTCAGAGCAACCCCGTGGGTGAGATTTCCTTCAGTCACGCTCCCCTAAGGCTGATACGTTGACTACCTGAACCACAGGCAGCAATACTGTAGGACCATAAGTATCCTCCAGTAAAACTATTGTTTTATCAGTGCTTAGGAAAGGTCAGAAGTTCATGTGAGCAAGTCCTGACTGCAGCATGTTTGTGAGATAGTGACTAAGTACAAGTTTTCGTACTGCTTAATTAAGCATTTCTTTGTGTGAATGAGCAAAAATACGGAATCCTGAAGAGCTGTGTGCTCCTCATTCATGAAGCCGCAGAATGCTGAGCTAGGAAGGCTTTTTGGTTAAAAGTATGCACCAGTTAGGGCTGCTCTCTTGTAGGTCACTGGTTTCAGTCCTTTTATTTTATAAATATGGTTGGAAAACCAACTCAATGGTTTTCTTGACCAGACGTAAGAAAACAATGGCAGGGATGAGAAATATCTGCAGATCAATATTACATTGGTAGGCTATTGTGAATTTGAAAATGGCAAGTTAGTCTATTTGACAGGCAGCATAGTAAGAGCAAGACAAAAGCAATTCACATGGGAAACTGTTTGAAATAGAGGAAAGATTTTAAAAGATAATCTGAGTGAAAGCCAAGTCTTCTAGCTCACACATGGTCTTTGGAACATCCTTATGTTGTGTGAGTCAAGCAGGTCCCTTTGTTTTATTAGAAAAATGCAGATGGACTATCAAAGCAAAGTGATTTTTTGTTGAAGCTGAGAGTTTGCATGTTTGTTCTTTGTCCACTGCTCTGTTGAAGTATTTGTGGTTCCAGTGCTTATGCATTCAGTAATACAGAGGACTTGCAAACACTAAAAATCAAGCTATAATGATATTAGCTTGATTTAATATTGCTTCTTTAATTAAGATAAATGACTTCACTTTTCTAGTGGGATGTATTAGCTTTTTAACAGCCACAGCAGCAATAAACAGCTGTAAATATTGACATATATCTAATTAGGAAACCAAGGCAATTAGTCTGGGCCAACTGTATTGATCATAACTGAGCTGGATTTGACTAAGATGCAGGTGGCTGACAGCAGTGCTTTTACAGTGGATGCCCTCAGATGGGTAATGGTTGCTGCTGATCAAAGTTTTAGTATTTTTGGAGGGGACAGTGTGGGAGGGGGGTAAACGAAGTCCTATAGGAGTTTTCCATCTCGTAGCTCCTTGGAGGCCTGCTTGTTTGTACAGCACTATGTTAGGCGTAGCTCCATAGGTGCTACACATGGCACGTTCTTGAGTGCATCCTTTCAGGACCAAGTAGAAATGCAAAGAACTTCTGATTCAAACCTTTTTTTTTCGGCACGTTGTAGCTATAGAGACTTTTGCACCTAGATTATGCATTTGTATAGCTTCTCACGTATACAGTATTTTTTGTTGGCGAAAACATTATGCTAGAAAGCTCAGAAAGCAAACTGAAATCATGCATGAACATCTGTCGCATATCCATCCCAAAGCCTCTTACCAGATCCCTGGGTTGGGAGCAATCATGCCATTTTGTTCATTCTTCTGTTTCATTACATTGGTTGGTTGTGTTTTAAGATAAGATTTTTTTCATTTTATATAGACTGTACTTACAAATCATTTGTTACATATATTTTCAAGTTGATTGTTTTTCATGTGATTTAGTTGCTATATATGGAAAACATTTTAGATACAGAAATATATGCATGTTTGGATACAGGAAGTACATTGATAACATTAGATGAATTAGATGCTAATTCTGCCTTACAATTCTCCCTAACAACTTATCAGTGCTGTAATCATTAATCTTATTCCAAGTCATTAATCCTATTCCAAATTTGGCTTTTCTGTCTGCTAAGTCTTTTCGGGGCTGAAATTCCTACTCTTGATCATGTGAAGTTTTGCAAGGGACTTGACCTCACATTCAGCTGGGACTTGAAAAATGTCAATTCCTGTGCATTGCATGTATACCCTTGCAGTAGTACACACTTGTTTATTTTCTTCTGCACAGTACTACCAATGTAAGCAATTTTAACAAAATCCTGAGGTATTCTGTGCTTCGTATGTTTACTTACTAAAAGCATAAAAAATTCCAGGCAGCACCAGCATAGTGTAATTGTCTGCTTTCTGGGAAGTCTCTAAGATGAGAGGACTCTTACCCTTGGAGAATGTGAAGGCAAGTATTTCATAGCATGCATCCTTCATTGGGCTGCAAATACCATGCCTCTTTCATTCAGCAGAATGAAAGGAACTGAAAAATAGAGCTTCATTTTTCCAGGCTTACTTCTTCCAGCTCCTACCTTCTTTCAGAAATGCAAAGAAAAACCATAAGTTCACAGCATTGTAGCAGCTGCAGAATATTTGCTACTGTTCTTCTTACTGACTGCACTGATTCCAGTGTTCCCCTAGAGCTTACTTGCACACAATGCTTATGTCAATTTTGTTCATCCATAGAATTTTAGCCACTAAATATATAAGCACTTGTTGTGCTAACAGTCACTATTTTCAATAACATGATTTGCATTTTATATGCATGTTAATTAGATTGTGCACATAGCCAGTAATGCACACATTCCATTTTTTCCCTTTTCCTGATTATTTTAAGACATCATTTTACCCGGTTGTAGTGGAGTCCTTCCATGGTGAAACGTGGCAGACCCTTCATACCACACATTATAAAAAAGCATACAAAGGCCATGAAGTGCAACGTCTTGACAGTCTGTGCTGCTTGCATTACTTTTATAGTCACTGCAGTCATCAAACGCAGACATTCTATAAGCTCCTCACTGATATATATATATATACACATGTATATATTTCAGCTGATGAGAGTAAAAGCATAAAGGAAGTTAACATATTGCAGGAAAACCTGATTTTCAGACATTTTGGTGTTCTCTTAGGGAGAGCTTGAAATGAATCAAGATTCATGTTGATGTAGCCTAGAATGCAAACCTGTAATCACGGTTTTGGGCCTTTTAAAATAAAAATCAAATCGCAGATTTCTTTGATAAGTTTTTTGTTGCTGTTATTGTTGTGGGTTTGCTGTTTTTTTTCTCCTGCATACAGTTTTAGTTTCTTTCAGGCTATGCACATTGTTCTTCCTTACGTTAATGGAAATTGCACGCAACTGGGGAGAAAGAGAACAAGCAATTGGAGGTGCAATGATCTTATTACACTGAGTATTAGGACACTTTGCAGTCTTTTCTAAGCAGCTGTTCTTTAGATAAATTAATACCTGGGGTCTCTTTACTTCTCTCAAACTTTAACTACCATAAAAGAAGTTAATGTAAAGCTGTTCACAGCTTAGCTCACCCGATTGCTATGCAGAAGTTCTAACACAAAAGCTTCCATAAACTGCAGCCATAACGCACTAATCTTCTGAACTTCCTGACCCATAAAACTATGATTATTACTACATATAAAATTCATTTGGAAATATCCCTCTGTATTTAGTGTTATAGGTATTATGTTGCAAAATCCCTCCTCCTTTACAGTGGAAGGGCTGCCAGGAAAAGGAGGACAAAGGGGCTGTAGATTAGTGTATAGAGAGCAACACTGTACCTTAATCTGGTGATTTTGTTTTTATTTGTAGCTGTTGATTTAAAAGGTGGGATGTTCTGATGCTTTTTTTTCCCCCTAGCTTGCCATTTCAGATTTCATCATTTTGGGGATTAGAACATTTCTTGCTGCCCTTACCCACTAGTGTGAGTTGGGTGCTAATTTTCTATACAACTCTATAAGCAGATAATTAAGAAACACCAAGTTTGGGGGGAGATTTTTGGTGAAGACAGGTTAGAAGAAAGCCTTTCTATTCCAGTTGGGATTCTTTTAAGTACCTGTGATATCTAAGAGTTATTTCTAGCAACTGCTCTGTGATTTTAGTAATGAATGAAGAGCAGTTCATGGGATTTGTTAGAAAGGATACCTTGAGGGCAGTTAAACGCAGCAGAGGTGAGTCTATGAGTAAGTTTACCTTCACTTTTATTGTGGATAATAAATACTTTTGTTTAAAAAGCTATGTGACTCTTGTCTGATCTTCTACAATGCTAGTGGCATCTGCGGCTTTGCATGTAGGCACGTATGCACTGTGAAAGGGCTGGGATGACTGCACTGCAAGATACAGACGTACCAAAAAGCAAAAGGGTCATGTTTCTATCTTTCATTCACCACTAGACTAACTTAATATGGATAATAGTCCAGCTGCAAAAAGATACTAAATGAACGGCCTTTTTCATTTTGAAACACAAACATTTGTGTTAAGTGATGCTTTTCTGAAGCCACTTTTATTGTTAGTATTGTTCCAAATTGCAAGTTGTCACATCCACCAGCCTCTAAATTACCAGTTGTCTTTGTTGCTATAGTAACATTGTGGCCACTAAAATATAGACTCCAGAATAGAAAAGCAAGCTCAGACTGCAACTCGTTTATTTGAAGGTTTTGGCAGAAGAATTTCTGCGCAAAGTCATTATTTTATAACCTTTGAATACTTACATTTTAACTCTTTCAACCAAAAGGGCAGCATTATGCTAAAACATGCCTCTTTTTTAAAATGAGATATCCAAGCTGGACCCAGTTAATAACTATCTTGGTGCAGTTGACTTCTGCTGATTCTTTCCCTCTTTTCTTTGGCTTCCGGCTGAATGGTTGATGGTTTTCTTGAGGTGAGGCTAGGATTGCAGCCTGGTGTTGTCTTCTCTGCCCATCCCTTTTTCATGACACACTTGCTCATCAGTGGCCTGGACAACGGCAACGTACCCTGGGTGGATTAGAAATGTAGTTTCTTGCTTACTGAACAAGTGCTACTGTAATAATGGGAATGGATTTGCATATTCCCTTATGGCTGAATGTTAGTGCATTAGGCAATGTTAGCAACTGTGTAGACTTCAGCAAGAGTCAAGTTCTTTGTCTTTTTCTTTACATATCTATATTTGCTGTTTCGCTCACCAGCACCCTTCTGCTCACTGTGATGTTGAACCTTCATTCTTCATCCAGCCTTGGGCTCCTGGCCTCTTCTACTTCAAGTTCCAGTGCTGCCTTCTACTCCCAACTAGGCATGGCTATCCAACACCACTGTGTTTTGCATCATCGACATTACTATCACCATTCCCCTTCTGTTTATCATATTTCCCTTTGAGGGGAAAGGGAGGGAGTACTTTTGGGGGATATTTCCTGCTCTGTGCCTGAAGGTGCTACCCCCTGCACCGAGTCAATTAGTATGCCATAGACCCAATGAATGGTGAGTCTGCATGGGTTGTAGGCAACCGGCAGTCCAGTTCTCACTGTCTCACAGGTTTTCTGATATTTATAGGTTCTGTTTGTGCAGTATAAGGGTAATTCGTGCCTCTAAGTTCTGCTTCCCACAGTAAATTGCCCCCAAAGAAGAGCAACAAGGTTTGTGAATAGCTTGCAGAATATGGCCTATGAGGAGTGACTAAAGGAACTGGGGCTGTTCAGTCTGGGGAAGAGGGGGCTGAGGGCAGACCTTATTGCTCTCTTCAAATACCTGAAAGGTGCTTACAGTGAGAGCGGGGTTGGTCTCTTCTCACTGGTGACGGGTGACAAGGCAAGGGGAAAAAGCTTCAAGCTGTGCCAGGGGAAATTTAGGTTGAATATCAGGAAACACTTCTTTACAGAAAGGGTTGTTAAGCACTGGAATAGGCTGCCCAGGGATGTGGTTGAGTCACCATCCTGAATGTGTTTAAAAACTATTTGGATGTGGTGCTCAGGGACATGATTTAGCAGAGGGTTGTTAGAGTTAGGGTAGGATGGTCAGGTAGTGGTTGGACTTGATGCTCTTTAAGGTCTTTTCCAACCTGAGCAATTCTGTGATTCTAAATAGAACTGGCATAGTTTCACATATTAGGAAAAAAAAAAAAAAAAAAAAGATCCCACATATACAGCCAAATGCAGAGATGTAGGAAGAATATTGTCAGGGAGCATTTTTATTGGGCTAAAATAAGAGTTCTGAGTACTCAAAATGGTACATTTTTATTAACCAAGTATGTATAAACACCCATCTTTATTCTACTTGAATTAAAGACAAGTGGCAAGTCCCTTGCTTTACATCTGTGAATAATGTTTAGTGTATTTTATCCCTGAACAGAGAAATCTTACATATCTTGTCCCAGTTTCTTTATTAATAAATAAAGATATCAAGGTCTTTACCAGCGGATCTGTATTGAAAATATTTTTTATTTATGTGTGTATATGTGTACATTTGTATTTTACCAGTGTTCCAAATATCTGATGTTAAAACATTTGAAGTATGTCATCTGGTTTTATGCTGCTGCATTCTCATAAAGCGAACCATAGTTATTTTAGCAGTCACATAGTTGACTCATTCTGTGAGACTATAAAAACAGACTAGGAAATACACTTTTACAGATTGTAGGCTTTGAGCTGAGATCAAATACTGTCATTTAGTACCTTCAAGTACAGGATTGCTGACATGGGCTTTTACTTCATGCGTTACGGTATGTGATCTGGAGGCACCCAGTCTGCCTGTTTTACTGCCATCAGGTTACAGCTTTTCACAGATGACCTAGTACCAGTAGAAGCCCTGACCTCTCACTTTTCCAGCACTTCAGAGGTTAATTTTGTGGAGGGATCAGATTTCTTTCTAGGGGAAGTTTCTGATGATCACCTTCTAGCTAGGCTTTACTTGCCAGTGTCTTTCAGATCTGCTGCATACTGGGTGCTGTTGAAAAACAACCTTCCTCCAACTTTGCAAAGCCTGTGCCTAGATAGTCAAGTTGCAAGCTGTTTCCTTCCGTGGGGTGTTAGATGGTAGCCTAATGAAGGTATCAACCTGTAAAGTAAACCTAAGCCCCTTTCCTGGGATTCTTCTTGGGCAGCAAGGTGGAGAAGTGCTTTGGCCAAGGAACATTGCAAGGTAAGAGAGTTTCTGTGCTTTGTGTGTGCTGTGTTACACCTCTGTGCGAGCAGGACCAGCGTTTAAATTCTGGCAGCAATGGGAAAGTGTTAGAGACCACAGTAAATGCGGGAAGTGTTCTCCCTGCATTCGCTATTTCATCTGGCTTGCCGAATGCACAAAATCAGTATATTTTATTATGTTACAAATATTTTGATGAAATAATCAGAAAGCCCGTATGTGAGAACTGACAGCTACTGCTGTGTTTGTTTTTTCTGGCTTTACTTCGGGATTCTGTGAGTTTTACTGACTATTTACTAGGTCACAGTCTAATTGGTTGTCTCTCCATGTCACACAGTTTTAGTTGCAGAAAACTATAGGGCTTTGTTATATTTTAACACTCCTTTGCTCTCTGAGCAAAAGAAGGATCTCTCAACAAGAATGAGCTCATTCCTCACTGAAACAAAGGCACGAGTGAGGCTGTTCCTGGCCATTATCGCAGCACAGGCTGCACATTTCAGTACAGACTGTGCAGCTCTCACTCCTGTGCAAATTTGCATTGGCTTCCTGATGAACTCTTTGTCTCTGAAGGTCATTTAATCTTTTTCCTTTTTGCAGTTTCTTTCAAGTAAGCTCAATTTTAAGGCCTGCCATAAACCGGACACTAGTGAGGGTGTTGCAGTTCTGTCCTAAGAAGGACAGATACTGCCTTTCAGCTTTCCTGGTGGGAGAGAGGCAGTGAACGCCTGCAGTCCTGGTGCCGTGGGCTCAGCTGCCAGGGATGCTGCGGGTGGCATTTGCTCCCTCTGCTCAGGTTTCTGCCTTAGTTCACTGGCGTAGAAGCTTTGTGTTGTATTTTGAGTAACGAAAAACTTCAGTAGTGACTGCAGATTGTTTTCAAGTCTTCAGCTGATCATTTTGTGCTGCATGTTCCTAGGATTACAATGTGCTGACCTTACAGGAGATGCATTTGTGCTAAAGCTGGAGCACAGGCAGGAGGAATTACACACAGGCTGGGGAGCGACACAGCCATCTCCTGCCTGTGCTCTGTCAGTGCCCAGCCTGCAGACAGGTAGCCTGGCGCAGGGTGTGCGGCTGCAGGGCTCAGGCCAGATCAGGCTGCTCTGAGTGCTGCTCACTGCAAGAAATTGACATGCCTGCTGCATGTTTTTGTTTCCACGCTATCCTTCGTTCCTTTCCTTCCCCTGTTTAGTTACGTCAGTGCTCTAAGAATTTAGCTAATCTCTCCTTTTCCTTCGTTGTGTTTCAGCCCATTTTTATTTTATTTTGGAGCTATGAATCTTTCCTTTGTTTCCCAAAGCAGGCTGCCAGGTAACAGGAGCTCTCATGACCTGCTCAGCTCTCACCCTCCCCATTCAGTTCTGCAGGAGCATTCAGATGGCAGACCTGTTTCAGAAAGCGCCTTGGTGTTTTCAGTCAGTGCCAGCCCTTCTTGGGGCTGAGTTAAAAAGTGCCTTTGTGCTGGGAAGGGACCGATCCCCCAGGTATCAGTTCTGGGCACTGGGCCTCATCCCTGCAGCCCCAGAGAGCTTTGGCCGGGGCCAAAGGGAGAGAAGAGCACGCTGCAGCTGTGAGCTGCATCTGCGCATCCCTCTGGTGCTTGGCTGTGGATTCCTGGCTCTGCTGCTGGAGGGGAGAACACAGGGAACTGAGCCGAGTCCTCAGCTGAATCATAGGGTTGTCATAGAATCCTTGAGGTGAGAACAGACCACTAAGGTCATCTCAGTCAGCCATCAACCCAACGTCTTTGACTTGACCACTGAAGAGCCACTGTCTCATTGCTGGGCTGTATGCTTCACAATGATTTTTTTTTCTGGGACAGGTCGTGCTATCTCAGCACAGGAATGCTTTGGATGGAGCAGTAGGTGGGGGGCCAGCAGCAGTCCAAGAGGAAAGTTATTGCAAGTACAGTTTCAAGCCCAGGAGACAAGGGTCAGTAGCTGCTTACAGTGTTTGAGCTGGATTCTTCAGAGCTAGCCGTGCCATACTGTTCATCCAGCATTTGGGTCAAAGGCTCTGATTTATCACCTCACCCCAAGGCTGTGTAGAGCCATAGGAACAATTGTTTTGAACAATGGCCAGAAAACAAGTTCTACCAGCCAAGCGTTTTGCAACTTAATGCAGCCCTGGGACTGCTCTATTTAGTGGCTGTAGATAGTGAGTAATTGAAGTGTCTTGGAGCAAAAGAGATTGTCACTGGAATTTCTGCTATATGGCATGAGATGATCAGTTTCAGCAGAAAGTCACATTGTTTCATGAAGTTTTGGAGTATGTCAACTGATGAACATACTGAGATTAGATGGATGGGTTTAGGAGCCCCTACGTCTGCACACTTAGCTGTGTTCGCTTGAAGTTTGGCAGTGGCTTGTCAAGGGCAAAATAAAGTCTAGTGTTACTGTTCAAACAGTTACTAGTACTGGTATAAAAAAAATAAGCAAAAAGAAAGTGCGGATTTCTAGCTTCTACTACTCTTTTCTTCCCTAATTTTTTGAACCCAAATTGATACTTTTCTGTTGATAATTATTCTCTTTTACAAATAGAGCTTTTAAATGTGAATCCTGAAATGTTATTTTAGATGAATGCTAAACACAGCACACCTCCAGGAGGTTAACTGAGTGCCAGAAATGTTGTGTAGGGATTGGATTCTGCTTCAGAAAGGACAGGTGGAATTGATCTGTATTTGTTTTCCCCTTCCCTGTTTTACTTTTCAATTTGGATGGTCTCACTTATCAGCGTGTTTCAAGAGTGCTGTCCCTGAGCACCACCGTTGGTTGGAAACAGAACGTTTTGTTTCAAAATGCACGTGAAGACTTAGTAGAAGAGAGCAACAAAGACTGAGAGTTGGTGGGTGATTAATAACCCAGTGACATATATTAACTGAGTTTGCTGTTTTTGAAGTAGATTGCTCTACATTCTTCTACAAACAGGTGTCACCTTTTATAACAGTCTGAGAGGAGCACCACGGAAGGGGCTGCGTATGGCTTTGGGATTTGTGACAGTGATGTCAGTATTATGGGAAACCCCAGAAGAAAACAGTGAAACTACAGTATTTCGTATCTCACTTCATAGCACAATTACATTTTTCTGGCTTTTTAATTTTTCCTTTTAGTTCTTTGAAGGCGCTGCAAAGTTTCAATCATTTTACACCTTGATCTTTTTTTTTTTTTTTGTTCTCCTATCAACTAATAAATAGTTAAATTTTTAGGTAGAAGAGGATAATTACCATGTTTCCAGTTGAAATATTGTAGAGCCCCAAGGCCCTGTCTTTGACAAATGTATTTTTCAGCAGCTCATTGTAATTTTGGTTTTGAGTGAAGAGCCAGCAATGTTAGAATCCACACCCATCCGCAGCAAAGGGTGGATTTCCAGCCTTTAACAATAGCTTTACTGAGTTGTATTTTTAATGACGTTTTTCTTTGGACTTGCAAGCTGCAAATGTTTCTGTAGTGAGGGGTATGTCCTGAGGACCGTGCGGTGGTTTCGGACGGTTTCATGTGCCCTCCAAGCTGACAAGAGAAAACCCAATTCTGTGGATGATGATTATGCAAGATGGGAAAGCACTGATAGACTGTAGAAAAATACAAGTCTGAGCCTAACCACATTGCAAACCTGTTTGAAAAAGCAGCTTGGAGTAGTTGACCTAGTGCTTTATGTGGGTGATCCGTATTAGCAAAGATGTTTGTCATGATAGGGTGAGCAGGAAGGGGAGGGGAGGGGAGAGGAGGGGAGAGGAAGAGAAGGGAAGGAAAGGGAAGGGAAGGGAAGGGAAGGGAAGGGAAGGGAAGGGAAGGGAAGGGAAGGGAAGGGAAGGGAAGGGAAGGGAAGGGAAGGGAAGGGAAGGGAAGGGAAGGGAAGGGAAGGGAAGGGAAGGGAAGGGAAGGGAAGGGACCTCATTTGCTTCAGCTATTTTCAGAAGTGGGATGGTTTTTAAGAGGATAGTTGGATGATTTCCCTGTATAATACACTTATAAGATTTTTTGTAGTTTTTAGTAATCGAAGTAAAGTTTCAGGTAACTGATCAAATAAAGAAAGGAAAGCCCAAACATTCCAGCTTCAGATCATGGTTGAGTAGACTTTTGCTGACATCAGCCATTATTAATTACACCAGCTAAATTACAAAGATGTTATCGCAGCTCTGGGAACCAAGCATGCTGTAATTACAAGGGCTGTTGGGTTCCCCATTCTGCATCCCTTCTTTTGGCTTTAACCATCAAGGCTCCAACTCAAAAGTGAACGGATTTACGTAGAGCCTTTAGGGTTGTTGTGAAAGCAGTGTGCAATGAAAAGGCATCCATCTGATGACAGATGCAGTGTCCTGCACCGTTGCGTGTTGCACCAAGTACAGGCTGGTGCACTTACTGGGGTGACAGATGTAACAGCATCTTGCCTATGAGTGGTGGATGCTTGGCTGGCATTAGTATTGCTTCTTGCTGTGATCAGCATGCCTGCAAGAGCATTACTGCTTATCTTCCAGCCACCAAAATACTGTACAGCTCTGTGGATCTCAGGATGGCTTTTAAAACCTTTTAAAACCTAGCAACAGATAGCACCCTTGAAAATGCAAACTGCAGTGGCCACAGCCTCCATCAGCACATGAAAGATGTACAGCCCAGGATGTATTTAAGAGGAAGCCACAGCAATCAGTGCATTCAGATGCGTGCTTCCACCTTTGTCATTCAGCACATGTCCCAGTTCAGGAGGGCACTTACATATTTCCATATTGCCCGAGATTGCCCGACTGAAGTCGATGGGACTGGCAGATAGCAGTAAAGCTGCTTGCAATTGAAATGAGATGCGTTTTTTAGACACTGCTGAACTGGGGCCTGCAATGGCTAAGGGTGGGGAATGCTCAGCAATGTAACATTTCTGTTCTTTATGAAGATAAAGAATTCGTTCCCCCACCCCCGCTGGAAAAGTAACTATATCTGGAGTGCATATTGGGTAGCTTTTTAGGAATGAGGACTGAATGCCATCTTGCTGGCAGACAGTTGTAATGGCTCTGTGTTACAGGTTCTGAAATATATAGGGTCTGTTTCTAAAAATTGAAAGCTGTCACATAGAAGCTGGCTGGCTGGTTGAGCCAGCTGCAAGGAGACTCAGGTTAGGAGCTTCCTTTTAGCTTCTACCTCTATTTTCTATTAGATCAGCTTCCTCTTCAAAAATGTACAGGTAAAGGAAAATCTAGACAAAGATTGTAGCCTTCCTTGGAAACGTAGCTTCACCACTGAAATAGACCAGTGGCAATGCTTGGTGGTGCTGAGCCCTAGCAAGCACCAGTCCCTCACTGTCCCTGTCCTGCTACAGGGTACAGTTTGGGCCAGCAGAGCAAGGGTTCCTCCGGGCAACATCAGTCAGGCTCCTTAAATGTTGATGTGAGCAGCCAAGCTGGCTGCATCTGAGGTGATGCAGGAGAAATTCTCTCAAATGACCCTACTGGCGGGTTGGTGAGTACCATTGCTTGAAACAAGCTAGTAGGAAAAAGCAGCTGCAAGCAGTAACCATTCCTGCAGGTGCACAATGTCCCTATTGCAGCTGATGTTCTGTGCAAGGTGTGCTGCTGGTGAAACTGTGCAAATTCCCTGAATTTTCTGAAAAATGTGTAACATCTGTATTTATGCATTTCCAGCCGTAGTTAGCTGTTGTGTTCAGCAGGACTGAGTTGTTTTTCTTCATCATCTGGTATGATGTTCTGTTTTGGTTTGAGGAGAAAAACAATGTTGATAACACACCGATGTTCCTGGATGTTATTGAGTAGCACTGTACAGAGCCAAGGCCATTTTAGTTTTCTCTGTTTCTCCTCCTGTCCTGCCAGCAAGGGGCTGGTGGGCATAAGGAGCAGGGAGTGGCCAAAGGCATATTCTGTACTGCATGACGACTTGCAGAAGGCAAGTTTGAAAAAGGAGGAGTTCATTGGGTGGTCATCTGCTGCTTGGCGACTGGCTGGGTATTGGGCTTGCAGATGATGTATTGCACAGATCAGGAGGATTATGTGCTGTCTGGACAATGGTATTCTTTCAAACTTTCAGTTGATAGTAACTGTCTGTTTTCTAAACATTTCTGATACCACTGGTGCTGTGAGTTGTAGATCTAAGTTGCATGTTGTGTAAAAGCCAAGTGCAAAAGATTGCTCTGAGATCCTTTGCATTCCATCTCTGCATCATGGCTGTGATGATCCCACACACACCTTGCTGCCAACACCTTCCCCCCGGTGCGGGACTGTGGGCATTGTTCCAAGGGTCACTTCAACGTTTGTTTGCTCAGACTTTCAATGAGCCAGTGAGAAGAATGACATCATAGGTGCTGCCAACTTCACAGTGGCAGAGTAGGCTGCGTAGCAACAGCAAGATCAATGAGCTGCATGAACTTGGACTTGTTCTCTAATGAAGAGAAGTTATAAAAATGACGAGCCCATCTTCACCTGGCAACCAGCGGTAGCATACAGCTTGAAGAAATAATAATTTTCTTTTGAATTATGTTTTGTCTTTTGACCCATGTTTTCTTCCTTTGTTGTGTTGTTTTTTCCCCAGCTGGGATGACAGCAGCTCTGTCAGCAGTGGGATCAGTGACACCATAGATAATCTCAGCACTGATGACATTAACACCAGCTCCTCTATCAGTTCTTACGCCAACACACCTGCCTCCTCCCGTAAAAACTTAGATGCACAGGTAAAGTAAAAGAGTAACACTGATATTTATTATTTTCTCATGCAATCAATATTATTGTCTTAAGTTGGATGAACTCTTATTCGTGCCTTCACAGATACTATTTCCTGACAGAACAACAATTAAATGCATGAATATTTTTCCGTTAAACAGTAACCTTGTTCTAATTTGCAGCAGTCTTTACAGCCTTTCAGCAATGCAGACTGAAAAACTTGGAAACTGAGAAAAACATTAAGAATACCAAGAAATATTGTTGTTTTGACTGATGCTAAGCACCATACTTCACCAAAACTAAGCTCCAGATTCGTAAATTAGTCCATGCTAATATTTTTTATGTGTCCTTACCACCTTCCCCTTTCCCATGTACTTGACCAACTGAACGCATGCACAGCCCTCAATGCAGTGGGTGTTGCTCAAAAGGAAATGTCAGGCAGCAGCAACCATCATATGTGGCGTTTATGAATGTTTCCTCTGTGTGTGTTATCCATGGAATATCTGCTGTGGTGTTATGGCAACAAATGTTTTTTTTCCTTCGTAACAGGACTGCTGTACAGAAAACATGCATTAGTAGATGGGATTTTTCTTCCTAGAAAAGGATGTTACGTTTTTTTCAAAGAATAGAATTTGAGTAAGTCAGCGTGAAGGTTAAAGATTATTTGCACTCCCATCAGAAATGGGCATGTACTAGGCAAATGAAATAAATTATTTGTAACTTCTGGGGCTGCACATTACTTCAGGCTTACTATTCCCAGCAGCATTTCATAGGAAGATAAATTTTGTGTCCATCAGCAGCCTACATGTATATATGTCAAAGCTACTGCCCTGCAGTGACTCAGCACTGCAGCAGGTAGAGAAGGAAGGATAGACAACTTTCTCTTCTGTTTCTTTCTTCTTTTATTCTTCTTTCTTTTCGTAACTGGACCCTAAATTTGCTTTTAATACCTGTTCTAATGTAGAAGTGTGGTTGCTGTGAAGTCTTACTCTGCCTGCAGGACTGTGGTGCAAGCATATATTTACCCTTTGTTCCCTTGCCATAGTGCATATTTGAGCCTACATTAAAGATTCCCAGTTAGCCTCTGGTTGTGTATCAGTGATTTCATGTGTGCTCGAAACTGCTAATGCAAGTCCTGTACAAGTTGAGAGGAGTTAAGGTGTATCAAGCATGTTTTTCAATATCTTAACAGAGGCAATAACGTAGGCAACTCAAATGTTTTTTTGACAATTGTTAATATCTCAACATTGTAATACTGTCGGGAAGGAAAAAAGGAGAAAAAAGGAGACGTGATTAAATATTAAACTAAGAAAAAAAAAATAGAAACTCATTTGACTTGTATCTTCTGATGGATCAGATTCTTGGAAACACCTCTAAGAGATCAAAATCTGTGTTGTTGAGCTTCTCTTCCTCCTCCACAACTATCACAGCATTCAAAAGAATGCAGACCTATAGCATAGGCCAGAAGGAGATGAGCTGAAGCTTGTAAAGAGCATAGCCATTAGAAGAGGGAACTGGGAGCCAAAATGTACGGGTTTGTTTACAGTTCTTTGATTTATATCTGTTAACTGCTTCTCTCCTCAGTTTCCATGACTGAAACTGTTTATTCTAGGTACTACTAACTGCAGATTATTATCCATAAAATACTTTGTTTTCATTTAACTACAACAAAAAAAATCCTGTTCTTGTCAGCCAGGGGTATGGAGATAACAGGGAGTGATAGAACCATGTGCATCTTGCAGGGCTGTTTTTTTGTTGCCCAAAGAGGTCCTCACTGCTCATGACAATAACGACTGCTGCATATATGCTTTTTTTGCCTTGTCTTGAGTATGGTGACCTGTGCCAGGGTTTGCAAAGGACTGGTACACATCTGCACAGGGATGCAGACTTCTCTTCTCAGGTGATCCATTGCTTTGGTTCTTGTAAATAGCAGGCACTTAACTTTTAAGCTACCGCATCTATTTGAGGTGGTACAGAAGTTGGGTTTCAGATAATTATAGAGGGAGTGGAAGCTAACACATGTGCAGCTGGGAGTTCAGACAAATAAGACAGCTCATCAAAGGGAGAGAGCCCTAACATGTCAGTGTCTACTGATAAAATCAGCAAGTTACTCTGCAATGAACAGGACATGCTCACAGTAGAAAAGAAGGTCTCTGCTAAGAAACTGATTTTCAGAACTGCTGAATACCTCCATCTGCAGAAGAAGATGTATTTTGTTCATCTCTGAGAACCAGGCCCTAGAAATGGCCATGACTTAATCTTTATAGACACTGATTATCGTAGTCCCCTTTGGTAGCAGTGATGTGGAGGTGTTCTCAAGTTGATTCTGAACAAGCCAGGGAAGGGAATCAGAATTTACCTTACCATGGCACTGTGTCTTGCTCTGGTTATCATAGAATCACAGAACAGTTTGGATTGGAAGGGACCTTAGAGATCATCCAATTCAAAACCCCCTGCTATAGGCAGGGACACCTCTCTCTAGACCAGGTTGCTCAAAGCCCCATCCAGCCTAGCGTTAAGTGCTTCCAGGGAGGGGGCATCTACAACCTCACTGTGCAGTCTGTGTTGGCTGTGTTGGCTGGTGTTGGCTTATGCCAAACACTAACCCACTTAACGTAGCTATACTGCTTTTGCAGCGCTGTAAATTTTTCCCAAGCACTGCAGAGACTTGATTGGTTTACCTTTTAATACAGCACTGCATAGAGTGCCATTAAGGTCATATCATGCATATATTGCAAAGAGAGATGAAGACATTGGTGGGCATTTGAAAATACTTATTTAACTTGAACAAGATAGAAGGGGAGATTCAGTCGTAAACTTGTTCTCATAATCATACAGAGATCACAGGAAGGAAAGGAAGCAATTCCTTTAAATAGAAAACAGCAGCATCTTTAAACTGTTGGACCAAGATGACTTCCAGTTTCATTGGATCAAAGATGGATTTGATCTGTTTACAGCTTAGTGAATAGATTTATTGTGCTGCATGTCTTGCTGTGTCCTGCAGCAGAGTTTTCCACTTTCACCTAATCCAGGCCTTTCAGGTGGGTGGAGTTTCTGCTGAAACTGGAAGCCAGGTTTCACCATGTTTTGCCTTTGATTCCTTAGTCATGTTTCTGTGCTGTTCTCGTTGTTTACCATTAAGCAAACATCTCTGGCCAAGGAGCTCAGAGGGTAAACGTGCACGTTTCAAAAGCTGGAGAAAAGATCTTGGGAAAAAAAGTACGAGTGGGAGATGAAGTAGAACGGAAGAGAGTGGAGAGAGAGGACCTGCTGTAGTGCAGTTTACTGTGTTGAGATTGTACTATTCTTACAGATGTGAAGCGGGGAAAAGGAAAGCACAAGAGCATTTCATAGTCAACCAAAGCTATAATAAAGCCTTTACTAGCAAGTAGGTGTATTTCCTGCTCTCAAATGTGTACAGCGTAAATATGCAGTTCCAGGCAGGGTATTTGAAGTGAGGCATTAACAACAACATGTGAGGGATGATGTTGGGATTGTTTTGTTGGCTGATTGTTTGTTGTTTCTTGTCTATACTCTCTTCCAAGATGTGTGAGAATAGGAGATATTTTCATCAAATGATGATTTTAGAGAAACTCCAGGCACAGAAATACTCACATGTGTTACAAACCTACTGATGTTCATGCAGTGAAAGGTAGCCATCCCAAAGTGTTCCAACCATACAAAAAGGAGAAAGCTAGAAGGCAGTGTTTCTCTCTGTGCTATGTTAAATGGCATTCTTTGAATTGAGTGTCCAGGAAATAAAATTTGAATAACATGAAGAAAATGTAACAAGAAAAAAGTTATCTAAATCAGTACCTCAGCAAATGCGCATTAGGCTAATGGCTCAGTACCTAGATAAATGCAGATAAATAACCCACGTACTGAAAAAAAGACCACTCTGATGTGTGGCATCATCTTTCACACACTGATCACTTAGGCTAGTTTTTTGGCTTTAAAAAGAAAGAAAAGCAGTGACAGTAAAACTCAGAAAAAATTAAACCATACCCCCCCTAATTTCTGTTATACCTATGATGTGATCTGGTAAGAAAAGGGAAGTAATGAAGTTGAAACATACCTTACAAACTTTAAAGTACAGTATTTTGCTGTAAGCACGATACATTATCACGCATCCTTTCATATGCGGTGATTTTCTGCTTCTTCAAAGAGAGGAAAAGATTATGAGCTTTATGATATTTTGTGGCATTGGAAACAATTTCAAGTATTATTACCCTTCTACTGCTGCACAGTGCTGAGTATCATACTCAGCAACTTCCAAAAATTCACTGAGTCTTACTGGAGGACTTCATGATTAGATATTGAATTGGCAGGCTCTTTTGTGATCATTAAGGTTGGAAAAGGCCACTAAAGTAATCTAGTCCAATCACCAACCCATGATGTCATGCTTGGAGAGCATTATGACGTTTTTAACTGGAGCAGGTCATTTGTACCTGAGCACAAAAGTTGATTGTGGTATTCCTAAATTAATTACTAAATTAATCAACGTCATTTGAGGAGTTCTAAAAGGATAATTTTAATAGTAATCGTTGCCAATAGGAAAAGCTAGTACAGAGCAAATATATTTCACATATGTGGTAATAGAATTCATTTAAGAGCTTCTGAGAATTTGGCAAAAGTTTGCACATGAGAAAATTCTCTGACATCTTTGCTAAATTCTCAATAGAAGACTGGCAGCGCAATCAGTCTGTTCAAAGAAGAGGGAAAAACAGTTCGTAAGAGCTGGTTGAAAAACTGATGTAATTTGTGTATTTGAGGCAGGCTTGAGTGTTGCTAGAAAGTTGGGAGGGATTCATTCTTCTTCGGTTCTTGGGTGTCTTCCTAGCATATTAACAGCATTCCACATCTTCAGATCTGTTCAAAAAGCTGCCTCATCATGCTCTGGAGATCAGATTGCCAGACAAGAGATAGAAAAGCAGCAGGAACAAAGGAAAGCTAGCTGCACAAGTTCAAAATGATTTTTTGGCATTGCATTGTAAAGGGTTCCTCAGAAATCTGAGAGGGGGTTATAAATGGCATAGGGCTGAATGTATCCTTTATAAACCAAGTTCTTTTTCCTTCTTCATTTATTTATTTGTTCTAAAGGGAACAACTTGTGTGTTTTTCATGTCTATCCCTGCCGCGTTAGAAAAGATATACCGTTGTTGGGGCTCTTTTCTTACTGTGACTTTTCCTATTCAGTGGCATGTTGCATTTATTGCTACTCAGAGATGAGTGCTGACTTTATTAATCAGTTTAATAATTCTTTTTTATGAAGCTGCTCAAAAGGAAGATGTGCTGTGAAGGTTCTATTATAATTCATTATCTGTCCTAGACTGATGCAGAAAAGCATTCCCAGGTCGAGCGGAATTCCTTATGGTCCAGCGATGAAGTCAAGAAATCAGATGGAGGATCCGACAGTGGCATAAAAATGGAGCAAGGATCCAAATGGAGGAGGAATCCCTCTGATGTGTCTGATGAATCTGATAAAAGCACTTCTGGTAGGAAGAACGCTGTTATTTCGCAGACGGGTTCCTGGCGACGGGGCATGTCGGCTCAGGTTGGCATTACCACACCAAGGACTAAACCTTCAACCACCTCGGGCACATTAAAGACACCTGGAACAGGTGAGAAAGGTGTAAACAAGCCAAAGAAAAAAAAAAAAAGATCAGTAGGGAAACAGGCTGAATTCTTGATAGAAGTAGAACCTGAACTTCAGGTAATCCTGTCTTTTTATTTTTAGGTATTTTTTTCAACCTGTACAGCAACTTGTACGTCCACATTTCTGTTCCCGTTCATTTTAAAATGATTATTTTGTAGTTGTACACTGAGAAAGCTGTTTTCAAGACAACCCTGTTCTTAAGCCAAACTATTTTTTGGGCATAGTATTAACATATGAAGCATAAATAATGTAATTTTAGCTTTTGAAGTCACAATTAACTTTCAGAATATACAGTGTATGTGGCTGAGGAGAGGTTTGTTTTGTTTTGTTTTGTTTTTCCAATACTAAATCAGCATGCTAGTTTATACTAAAACACCTTTTAGTTCTGGGCTTTCTCGTAAATTTAGAGTTGATTTTAGCACTTGCAGATGTGTGAATGAAAAATGAGTGAAGTTACATAAGCAAGTAATGTAAGTTAATGCCTCTTATTTGATTGTATCCACACAAAAAAGTTGAAGTCACTACTTATTTTCTTGAAAAATACATTTTAGGAAAATAGTTGATTGCCTGACACAACTTATTTCTGATCAGTCTGTAGTAGCTGCAGAGCGCTACATTTTTTTTCTAATCTGTCACTATTACATAAGTTTGTTCTGTTTTCCATGCTATCAAGGGCAAACACCCCATATACTTTCTCTGGCAAGTCTGCATGTATAACTCACTAGAGTGGCTTTTAAGTTCAGTGCAGACTAGATCATAGTTTTAACCACACTCTTGTGGTTAGCACGCTTTTGCTTTTCATGCTGCTTTGAGTTTCATCATTTGCTTGTTGTTTTCAAGTCATTAAATATTAGAATTCTTTTTCTATTTTTGTAGGGAAAACTGATGACGCCAAGGTATCAGAGAAGGGTAGACTATCTCCTAAGGCTGGACATGTTAAACGTTCCCCATCAGATGCAGGACGCAGCAGTGGTGATGAATCCAAAAAGCTTCCCACAAGTAACTCTAGAGCAACTGCTGCTAATGCTAATGCATTCGGATTTAAGAAACAGAGCGGGTCAGCTGTAGGCATGACCATAATTACTGCCAGTGGGGCAACTATCACCAGCAGATCAGCTACTCTGGGAAAAATCCCAAAGTCGTCCGGACTCATGGGTAGGACCGCTGGTCGGAAGACTAGTGTTGATGGCTCACAGAACCAGGATGATGGCTACTTAGCTCTCAGTGCTCGAACTAACCTTCAGTATCGTAGTTTACCCAGGCCCAGTAAATCAAGTAGCAGAAGTGGAGCTGGGAATAGATCTAGCACTAGTAGCATAGACTGCAACATAAGCAGCAAATCAGCTGGGTTGCCTGTCCCTAAAATGAGAGAGCCTGCCAAGGTAATTCTTGGAAGTTCTCTGCCAGGATTAGTCAATCAGACTGATAAAGAGAAAGGGATTTCGTCTGACAACGAAAGCGTGGCCTCATGTAATTCTGTTAAAGTGAACCCTGCATCACAGACTGCTTCTAGTGGAGCTCAAAGTACTCACCAGCAAGGAGCCAAGTACCCTGACGTGGCCTCTCCCACTTTGCGCAGGTAGGCAATAAATTCATTGATTGTGAAATGATGTTAGTTAGATCTGAATGATCCAGGACTCTTTGAGCCAGGTCTGGCTGTATTTTGAGAAGCACTCAGTGTCCTACACGAAGGTCTTTGTACTTAATTTCACATAAGCAGTTTGACTAGTGTTGTAAATACACAGAATACTGTGAGACAAGAGTGTCGCCTTTGTTTTGGTGACTCTGGCTGAAGTCCCTTTGTGAAAGTGTTCCGACAGCCCCGGTCAGCTTCACACCCTTTTCATGACACCAATATGATGAGCTGCAAAATGGGTTTGTTGCAAGGAGCACACCCTTCTTAAAGCTTTCCCCATGCCTTAGGGCTACTACAGTTACCTCTGACCAATGGACATGTGGCATGTCTTGTTTCCTCCTTATTTGGTCTAACCTGTTCTTCTCTCTTATCTTCAAGACATCTGTTGCCATGGTTTCCCAAGGGCCAAGGGGCCCCTGTGGACCCTGGCGACTGCCACAGCCCATTCAGTTGACTGCATTTCCCCCTCCCTAAGCACAGGCCAATCTACTACAACCTGAGAGGACCCTAATCATGTACACCCCTAAACCCCCGCATTACGCCTATACATGCCATTGTCCTCTCAGTTAAGTGTCACCCCGTTACATCGCAACGCGCCAAATAATCTTACCCTAATAACTCTATAACCTATTAACCTAGTAATCCTTATGTCTTAAGCGTGACTTCTACATAAAGCTATATACTGCATTCTTAGACAATGCTGATCCGTTCGTCTTAGCATTTGCCATATGAGTCATTCGTCTCAGCATACACTATACTTATCTATTAATATTAGACCTAATACAACTGTAACTGAATACAGAATAAACAGAGTTAAACATCCGTTACAGTGCGTACGCGAGCCCAGTTACAATCTTTCCCGAAGCCTATGTTATTCCAGAGAATACCATAGAATGGTATACTGGAATACCAGTCGTTGATTACTTAAATGTTATTGCAGACAGTTCATGAAGCATGGTGCACAAATCATGATGCAGGTCTCCCACCGCTGAGCAGGGGGAGGTCCTATCCCGTCACATCCCAAGTCCTCGCCTTCTTCGCCTGCTGCGACATCTCTCCCATGCTCAGGGAAACCTGACTGGCTTAAGCACCATGCACATCAGATTTGTTACATGCGGAAACAGAAGGCCTAATGCTGTCAGGACTTCTAATGCATTTAAAGCGAGGAGTGATTTCAATCCCTGTTTCTCTGCACAATCTATCAGGTGTGTGATGCCTTTCGGATCAAGGGGTACCCCTTCTGGGCCTCTGTTATCGTTCCCCACTATCAGGAAGGTCTCTCGTGCTCTTCCTTCCTCTATCAGGCTAGATCTAAACTTCCCACAATCTGTTAGTGCATCTCTATTAACTCCTAAATGCAGATTCACCTCTCTCCTTTCGCTATCCTGTTCAGTCACAGCTGGAAGCTGCGGGCTCCGCACTGCTCCCACTGTGCCCATCTCCCTTTGATCAAGCACTGACTGTTGTGGAGCCTTCTGATTGTGGAGCCTTCTGATTGGTTGTATATGCACTCAATCTTGTAAAAGGATGTGTGGGTCGAGTCAATGGGTCTGAACACTCCGGCAGAGAGTGGGTCCAGAGACTATCGTTATTTCTTTCTCCATTGGGTGCAACCTGAGCAGAGGGCGCCGGCCGGACGCCACTTGCTCCTTCAGGCGCAGTCAGGGTGGACAGTGCTGGCCAGACACTATCATCCCAGCGCCTGTAACTTACATCGCTTCCCTTTCTCTCTGCTGTCATTTCTTTTACCGCCTCCCTAACTTTTGACCAATCCGTACCTGAGCCTTGCCTGCAGTCCCCACCCCCCTGGGCGTAACTGCAAGTACGGTAACAGCAAGTGTCCCATCCCAGCTCACTTCTCTCTAACGCCCCCACAGGTGGTGTTAGATTATGCAAAGACAGCGGTTGTCTTAGATACAGCGAGGGGGGGGGAGGGTGTTCAACCACCTTGCATTCCTGCACTTGAGCCGTTTTGCAAGATAAAAGCGCAGACAGTTGAACGCCTTCTTCTACTTGTTTATGCGAAGCTGAAGCCGAGGGGGGCGTGAAGGGGGGTGCCGACGGTGCGGACGAGATGTTAGTTGCCATAGCTGAGGGCATATTTGCGGTGTTCTCTTCCTCAGGGGACCTGCAAGAAAGTACGCTCCCCGCACACGTAAGCATGATCCTGCCCAAGGGGCGCTCTCCCATTCCCATAGTTAACGTCACTGTGGGCAAGGGGCTCACTGAGGTATGGGACTCCAACCTTGGGTAGGCAGGGTTGCATTGGCTGGCCCATCTGGTGGTCCGGGGGAGGGGCCCTGGGCTTAAGGCACCCTGCCATCCTCGTTTCCCTGCAGCAATATGACAAACTTCCAACATTGGCGCGGCATGCCCTGATCTCCTGCAGGCTTGGCAGGTCTGGTCTGGCCCTGCTTCCCCTTTCTGTCTCCTAGGGGCTCAGCATTGGGCTCTGAAGTGACCAAACTGACCACACTTAAAAGACGATCCCTTACTCTGATCCTCTCTCACGGCCATCGCCGCTACTAACGCTGCTGCTAATCCGTCATTGGTGAGGGGCGTTGTTCTCTGTTTCTCCAGTACATACCTAATGATATCTCCCGGAGTATTGAGGTCATCGGGAGCGGCTTGAATAAGATCCTTAACATTTTTGTGTGATTTCTGTTTAAGACCATCCATGATTACTGCATTACGGGCAATCTTTGGCAGATCTGAGCCTTCTACCACCCGAATCAATCGATTGGCAAAATCCAAGAATGACTCAGATGGACCCTGGGCTATCTCTGCCCAGGGAGCAGAAGGTTCAGCTGTCCTGGAGAACCTTCTGAAGGCTGTCAGAGCTGCTTCTGTGGACGCTATCAGCTCTCCTGGGCGAAGGCGTCTGAACTGGCCCTCGGAGGACCCTGTCATCCCTTCCCCATACCCTAACAACCGTGTCAGATTAGTTACCTCTCCCTGTTTCCTACCATTTGCTGGGTGTCGTGGGTTACATGTCGCTGCTGCGACTACAGCCCTGAGCTGTGCCAACCACTCTTCCTTCCATAACATACATTGCTCTGGCTCGAGTATCACCTGCATGAGGCCCACTACGTCGTATGGAAGCAAAGGCCCCGGAGCCATAATTGCCTCCAGTGCAGAGAGTGAAACCCACCCGCTGTGACCCCCCCCTCCCCTGCCCGGATCCAAACCCAACAGATCTCTGGCAAGGTTTTGAGCAGTCTTTTCTTCCCTCGCTGCCTTCAAAGCCCCCCGAATCAAACCCCAAAATTTAAGCCCCGACGCCCCTTGGGACGACATAGCTCTCTGAGCGAGCGCTAATGTCAAAGAGTCCCACTTGCCGGAGTCACAAATCTCATAAGGAAAAGAGAGAAGTCCCTCCTTTTCAAGAAAAGTGAAGACCGCGGCCACCTCGTTCTTACAAGGGGCAGTTTTCCCGCAGTACGTTTTACAGGCTTGATGCAGTACCTTAATGACGGATTCCATCGTCGCCCAGGGAAATCAGACCCTCCGCGACCTTCCACCAGCTACCTTGGTGGGATAACTTCGCAGCGCTGCTCTTAGCCCCAGGGATCAGCCCCTCCGGCTCTTCTGCCGCCTTACCACGGCAGCCAGCTGTCATACTTTCACAAGTGAGACTTCCTCACGCGGGGCACCATTTGTCGCCTTTGTTTTGGTGACTCTGGCTGAAGTCCCTTTGTGAAAGTGTTCCGACAGCCCCGGTCAGTTTCGCGCGCTTTTCACGACACCAATATGGTGAGCTGCAAAATGGGTTTGTTGCAAGGAGCACACCCTTAAAGCTTTCCCCATGCCTTAGGGCTACTACAGTTACCTCTGACCAATGGACATGTGGCATGTCTTGTTTCCTCCTTATTTGGTCTAACCTGTTCTTCTCTCTTATCTTCAAGACATCTGTTGCTATGGTTTCCCAAGGGCCAAGGGGCCCCTGTGGACCCTGGCGACTGCCACAGCCCATTCAGTTGACTACACAAGAGCAGTAATTTAACATTTGGAAAAGAAGAGCAGCCTGTCTGGCAGAAGTACGGGCAATTGTGATATGAGTCTCTGTCTTAAGGATTGTGCCCGAAGGCATTGTCTGTACTGATGTCACAGGAAGAAATATTTTCTTGTGTGAAGGTTACTGAAGAATTCTTGCACTAGTGTGTGTGTAGCAGACCTGGACGTGCTCCTGCCGTGGTTCAAATCACAAATTGACAATGGAAGAGTTGTTTCAAATGTTCATTGTGATGGTACAGTCTGACCTACCATGTTTAGACTCACGTGCCTAACCCCAACTGAAGTTTCAGCCAGTGTTTTGTAAGACTCATAACAGCAGGTTATTCAAGTACAAAGAAGCCTAAGAGAAATGCCTGTCTAAGCTGGGTTGAAATTTCTTATCTCAGGAGTACTTTTGAACAGCTATCTTACTTGTCTTCTGATTCTCCACCACTGTTCCACACGATATTTAACATGAATATTGAGTTGGGCAGGCAGGAATTAATTTCTTGATGTAGTGTGCATCACAGTCTTGATATTAGTGAAAGGTTCCATTTATGTTATATTATTTTTCAATTTAGTTTGACATTGAGTAGCTTGTCTGTTTCAAGTGGCAGTGTTTTGCATTTCATTTTGTCTTGACACCATAATGCCCATACAGTTACGCTACATCATCCTGCTTGCAGTGATGTGATAAAGCTGCATTCCATCTGAAGCACCAGTGCAAGCATAATGGCTGTGATGGCAGCTTAGGCTAAAGCTCTATAGAGTTGTAAGCTGTTTGTTTTTAGGTGAGTGGTTTTATTTGAAGAGCCTTTGCGAGGCTAATTCAAGATACTTCATTCATTTTATTCCTGGTTATCATTAGATAAGCCGTGTCTTTCAGAACGTTTAATCTTCATCAGACTCCTTAAAATGAAAAACTCAAACGGACCTTCCATTTCTAAGGCATGCCAAGTGGCAAGTGCAGATTTTCAGTGTTGCATGCCTCAGGCACATAAATCTGGAAATTTGATTGATTTTTTGATTGCTGATTTTTTTTTTATTAATAGAAAGCCATGTTGCTAGCCATGTAATTGAAGCGCTGCATCAGAAATACGTACAACTTCAGAGAGAAGACACTGAGCCTGAATTTCACCATTCCATCTTTTGATCTAGAATTTCATTCTTGAATTTTTACCAGGCTATCTGAATAGAGACATATGATCAGAGTTGGATTTGACCTCTTGAATTTGTTACTGATTTCTAGAATGGCAGCTGAGAAGACTTTGAGCTTTATTTTCACATTCAGTTAAGATGGGTTGCATGCAGCTTTTCCTGTATGTTGTCTTAGCCTTGAAATTTTTAAAATTTTCCACAGAATCTGCAGAATGGTTGAGCTTACAGTAAATTAGAAGCCATATCTTTGCCTGAAAGTCTGCAAATGCATATAACTGTTGTAAACAGTGAAATTCTGTAATTTTGCTGTGGGACCTTCCCTGTGTCTATTCTCTGAATATTCTCTTTAGCTGAAGTATTGCATATCCAGCATTTCTACTAAATGAAGCTGTTTTCTATCATGACATATTTTACTGGTAGAGTGTTTGTGCACTGCACATATAATACCTTGCTTTTCTGTTATTGGGAGACATGCACGACCGAAGAGCCAGCTTGAATTTATCAGTTGTTTGTCAGTAATAGAAGGAAGGAGAAAACAGATGGCTGTTCTTGCAGTGTATTTCCTTCCAGAATTAATCCCTGTGTTGATGTGACTATCTTGCTGGGATGGATGTTTTCTGTCCCAAAAGGAATGCTCTTCAGACCACAACCTCTTGTTCCGAGGCTGTGGTTCAGCACTGCACTGCCTTTGGCAGCAAAGCGTTCCTGTTCGTGCCACAGCACTTCGTCCTTCCAGTTGCAGCAGAGGTGCTGTGAAACAGCTTGGGAAAGATTGCTTAGTTTAAAAACGGGTTGTAAAATTGGTGTGTGGGTGATGGGGTTTTTTTGAAGCTCCAGGATCTTATCCCTAAGTCTCCGATTGCCTGTGTAACTAAAGAGGTGGTGTGCAATGGCACACAAGCAGGAATACCCTGAGCTGCTGTTGTTACTGAAGGGCATGTAGTATTGCAGTATGATTTGACATTTTTCTTCATAGCCACTCCAATAGCATAAATTCTAAATGAAACCTAGACTCTTAAATATCTCTCAATCCCTGTAAAAATGGTGTTTATTGTTTGGAGGCTTGTGCTTGTCTAAGTCAGCCTGTCCTGAACATTAAGGTATGACATGGGGTCTAGGTAAGCCAACTGTGCCAGATCTGTGCAGGTTTGTGAATGCCTGCATTCTCTAAGTCAGGTGCTGAGTGCTCCTGGCACAGATATTGGAGCAATGCTGGACAAAGATAATTAGAAATGTGCATCTCAGCCTGGTCCAGTAGTGCTTTGCTGCAAGTATGCAGCAGCAATGATCCAGTGGAGGCATTCCACACATTGCACAGGTGTGCTGAAGGCTAAGATAGCACATACATATAGTAGGTACAGTGGTTCTTGGCATCACTGGGTTTACTACAAGCGCTGTAGAGGGCCTAGCTAAGTCACGCAGCTTGAGTTTCTGGGAAGAGTTGGATAGGCTGAACAGTGTGCATGTAGTGTGTAGATGACCTGGGCATACTTAAAAGCAGAGAAAGTTCTGCTCAGAGCACACACATCCATACATCTTTAGGAGCTCTTAGCTAGAAATGCTGTAGTCCTCTTCTCTGAGGATGTCCAGTAGACACCTGCTTTGTAAGATTTCATCCCCAGTACGACTCGATGTTGATAGGGAAAGTCCATATAGATATGGGTGAGCAGAGCTAATGTTCTAAAGCAGTTAAAAGAGCTAAAAGGCAGAAGTAGAATAGTGTTCTAGAAAGGATGTTTTCTTGGCAAGAGGTGCAGTTGTAGCATGGGCATCAGTGAAACTGGGAAAGCTGCAGTCATGCTCCTCCAACCATGCTTTTATACCCTATCCCTTGCACTGGTGGACACTCAGCTGATCTTCTCCCGAACCAGTTCCAGGTGCCAAACAAGGAATAGTCTCATTCTGCACTCCAGAAGGATAGTTTCTAGCCAGTTTAGCTACTGAAATGAACCTACATTTGATGTCAGTAAATATCTTCACTGTTACGTCCCTGCACACGATGCTGGGTCTGTGCAGAGCAGTCAGTGATTTGCAAAGAACTTCACTGGACAATAAGCTTTCAACCTGTGCTATTTGGTGTTTTGGAGTTATCAGTGAGGTGTTTCTCTGGTATCTTTCCCTTAAGGAGAAGACAACAGTACAGCTATATTTCAGTCGTGTAAGGCAACATTTTAGCTTTGAGAAAGTATTATTCTATGATTCAGTGCAGAAACACCAAGGATGGATTTGAAACTGTAGTAATTGTCTCTGGACTCGAGCATAGGTGGGCTGAGCATAAGGGGATTCAGAAATTTGTAGTTTTGAATATGTAATCTATTATCATTTATTTAATGTTGATTTTCTGAACCTAAGGTACAAGATAGTTTAAGATGTAAAATATCTTTGCATTTAATATTCCATGTTATGTATTTTTCATACTATCTTTTTTTTTGCAGACTTTTTGGTGGAAAGCCTAGTAAACAAGTTCCCATCACAACAGCAGAAAATATGAAAAATTCAGTAGTCATCTCCAATCCTCATGCTACTATGAACCAGCAGGGTAATCTTGATTCACCATCTGGCAGTGGTATACTAAGCAGTGGGGGCAGCAGTCCTCTCTATAGTAAAAACACAGATTTGAACCAGTCTCCACTAGCTTCTAGTCCCAGTTCTGCACATTCAGCTCCTTCCAACAGTTTAACATGGGGCACCAACGCAAGTAGCTCTTCAGCTGTTAGCAAGGATGGCATTGGCTATCAGTCTGTCAGCAGTCTTCATACCAGCTGTGAATCCATTGATATCTCTCTGAGCAGTGGAGGTGGGCTGAGCCATAACTCCTCCGGGAGCTTGATTCCAGCCTCTAAAGATGATTCTCTGACTCCCTTTGTCCGAACCAACAGCGTTAAGACCACACTGTCTGAAAGGTTAGTAGTTATTTTCTCTCATTTCCATATACTCGTATGTATTTCCAGTGTGAGTGAGGTTCTGTCAGCAGTAGGCAAGAGTTTAGCTGCAGTTCAAGTTCTGCTTCTTGCAACATGGTGTTGAATGAGATTACTAGAACAAACTAAGTAACCATTCCAGGAAAGGAGAGCAGTTCAGAGCAAGTGGATATGTTCAGGTGAGATTTTTCATTTGCTATGGTAATATGATAACTTTTCTTGTTACCGTATTGTACTTAGATATGCATCACATATCCTTTCTGAGTTACTTGATCTGTTGGTGGTGTTCAAAAAAACTTCCAGCATTATGACAGTTTTAATATGAGAAGCTATTTCTTCTTGTTTAGCTCCTTGCTTATAGCATTTGATGAAGGTGGAATCTGGGCTACCAGTGCTTGTGTGTTGTGATGACGACAACAGTTTATGAAAAGATGTGATTTGACAAGCTTTTAGATTGGAGCTCATGCTGAAAAGTCCCTGTCTTTGTGGTCACTTGATCCCTTCTCTGCCTCTCCCTCCTGCCCTCTATCCCATATCCAGCTGCCCTCTGCATTCTTCTGGTGGAGGTGTTTGTGTGAATGCATTAAACAAATCAGCTGGGATTTGGATTCAATTGGAAAATGGTCATTTAAATTGTATTTCAGGCTGATTGGTTTCCCAGCTGTCATCAGTAGCTGGTAGGAGTGGGGAACAGGCTGATCAGGGAGGAGGGAACATGCTTTTCCAGCATGTTGAGCTAGCATCTGGATAAGACAGAGACTTGCAGGGCATGCTCTGTTGTAGAAAGTGGTACCCCACAAGTGTTGGAAATAAGCTACATACTGATGTCTAATTATGCAGTCAAGTGACACGATTTTTGCATTTGCATCTTAATGCCGAAGTTACTGCTGAATGTAATGTTCTGATGGTTTGGGTTTCTTTTTATATTTTATTGTAATTCCTTTCTGTTCTCTCCTCTTTTTCATTCTAATATTTTTCTGTCTTACTGGACTGGTTCTTCTAGCCCTCTTTCTTCCCCTGCTGCTAGTCCCAAATTCTGCAGAAATACTTTGCCCAGGAGACAGGACAGGTAATGCTGTCTCAGGACAGTAGAATGCACAAGGCTGTAGGTTTTGTTGCCCATCTTGGTGACGCAAATTGTTTTGTGAAAGATGTGCTCAGTCGAGTCCTCTGCTGTGTTCATTGTTCAGCTGTGAACTGACACAAAGACATGCCAGTGAGAGTGCACTCAAACACCCCATTTATCTACCTAAATCTGGATTATGGCATATGGCAGAGATGGCATGTTCTTCTCATTGCTCTTGATACTGGGAACATCTTTTGATTTGGGGTTGGTTTGGTTTTTTTTCTGAACATTTGCTCATTTCTTTGCCAATTTTTGTTCTGTCATTCGAAACTCTCACTAGCATTTCAGCATCCTTCTGGCATGCTGCTTTTCTCACTGCGTTTCAGGCTTGTCACTTATGTCGTGAAGTCCCAGTGTTGTCAGTCCTTTATTGCAGTTTGCTACATGAGTGTTTTGTGGGGGCTTGGGTTCAACCATCCTTCTAAAAATGAATGTAGAAAAGATGACCTGAATCAAAATGTTTCAGTTTGCTGATGGAATTTAAGCTGAGATTAGTACACTTAAACAGCTCGATCCTGTTAGTCCCATAGCACGCAGCTGAAGAGTGCCATCAGGCTGCATTCCCAATGTGTATTGCAGAGCAGAGTGGCAGGAAGGTGGTTCTGGCCAGCAGATTCTCCTCAGTTTTCAGAAATAGCCTGTCGAAATGGGGATTTTTAAGCGTATGCTGTACACGCAGTATTTTTACGTTCATTGTGGACGGGAGAAATGACAGAATCACTCTGTGAGCAGATGAGTTTCATTAGCATGGTGTCAGCTGCATGCCTGTGAAAAACCACACCTGGGGAAGGAGGTTTTTGCATGTTCCTGTAGGAAGGCCCCAGCACTTTTTTCCTCTGAAGAGGTGATGCAGATGTTTGCACTCCCTTCTTCACTCTGACCTTAACCCTTCCCTGTGTCCTTCTCTGAAGTTCTTCTCTTTTAACTTTTCTGCAGCGACCCACATCTTGATAGGAACACTTTGCCTAAGAAGGGACTCAGGTATCGGTGTTTCCACACAGTTTAACGGCTTTTGTGGTGGCTTTGGAGTTTGCCTTGTGTTTCTGTTGTGGCTGGTGGTGATGGTCGCAGTGCTTGCAAGAGGTGGCAACAATCTTTCTTCCTTTTCTTCTTTTCTTTCTTTTTTTCTTTTTCCTTTAATTCATAAAGGAGGTCATTTTCTACTGTGCTTTTTCTTTCTTTTTTTTTCATCCTTGTCTGCTTAAGCAAGAATTGTGGCTTTTGCTGGAAAGCACCTCATCAGCCTTCACTGGGCTTGCTTTGGAAGCAATGATTTTGCTGCTTTTGTTACTCTTACGTGCAGTGACATGAGATTATGTTCACCTCAGTGTCCTTGGTGTTTGTACAAAAGCAAAAAATATTTTCAGAATCATCCTAAACCTTTTAGGATGGGTATGGACCTACTCACTTTACAGAAGATATTTTCTTCTGAATCCTTAAGCACACAGGCATCTCAGAGATCATTTCTACTTATCTAGAAAAGAATTCCCTAAGAAACCTCTAGCAACTGCCTTCTAATACATCTTGTGCCTCTCTAAGACTGTGATTTTTACGATGTACAACGTTGCACGGACATTTTTTTTTTATTCCATCCATACAAGTGAGACTGCCAGCATGAGGTCTTCTAATTAAACGCTTAGTGTTACAGCATTTATAGGAGATATCAAGCAGTTTAGGAAATCTGTCACGTCAGAACTGCTTAATGCAGCTTGCAGGATCTCTGAGTTGGTGCCTTGAAATGGCAGCTGCAGTTAGTTCTGTGCTCTGTGCATCGTTCTTCACAGCAGCTTTGTCCCATGAAGCTGAGTGCTAAAAGGCTTTCTTAATCTGGAATTTTGTTTAGAATGTTTGTGTGGTGGTCGAGTGTGTCTCTAATATGTGAAGACTCTCTCTTAAGACTGAGGCATTTGAGTGCTGAAGAGGTTGGTAGCGATCGTGCAGAAACCTCCCATTCTTAATAAACTGATTTATGTGTCTGGTTTACCTTCAGAAAAGGCTCAGTGTAGTCTCCATGTTGATTATTTAATTATTTAAATTATTTAATTTCATTTTGAACCAGATGAGATGCACCTCCCGTTAATGTCTCTGAAATTATTGGGTTCCCAACTTGTTTAAAAATCTGATAATGACTTTCTTGACTTGCATTGTAGTATGACAGAAATCCAGCTAATCTTAGCACCAACATATTAAAATAAGGATAAAATAAGGATTAAAATGAGGTTTTGGCATATCCTAAGGAAAGGAAGAGTTTTCCAAGCTTTGTCTTTGTTTTCCAGTCATACCCATGTAACACATACTGCACTTGATTCTGCAGTACTACAGTACACAATTTCTACTGGTATCTTTTTGTTAACTGCTAGTTGGTTATTGCTGAGGCTGTAGGAAAGGAGAAATCTTTACATTTTATACACAAGTTTTTCCATCTTTTGTTCCCTCTCTCCCTCCTCAAGCTTTGTGACATTTCATGGTTTGTTTGTTCGTTTGTTCTTCTTTCTTCATTCAATAGTTGCCAGGGTTCATTTTGAAAGAGCCTGTTTGCTTTGTGCAGGTATACTCCTTCCTCCCAGCTTCGTAGCCAGGAAGATGCAAAAGAATGGCTACGGTCGCATTCAGCAGGGGGGCTCCAGGACACTGCTGGCAATTCTCCATTTTCATCAGGATCCAGCATAACATCGCCTTCTGGAACTAGATTTAACTTCTCCCAGCTTGGTGAATAACAAATGTTTTTTGATAATCATAGCAATACTTTGTGTGCTTAGAAAATAGCAGATGACATAGTGTAATGGTATTGCAGCAGCTCCAAGTACTACTCTGAACCTTCAGGAAGCACTTTTGTTGAAATTAGTGTGACTAATCAGCATTGGTGTCTTGCGTGCCCAAAGGTGGCATAGTTGCAGTAACATCTGAAAGTGTTTCCCTTGGAGTCATCATATGCCTTAATCTAAATTGAGAGCTATTAAGCAGAGCTATTAATTAATATCACACGTTGCTGTGTTTGAAAGAATGAAAATGTTGCCTGCTTACTAATGTTTTAAAGGCCAAGCATATCACTTGGTATCTCTCTGTCTGTATCAGCTGGCTGATTTGAAAATTTAACAAAACTGGGTCTGAAATAATAGGCAAAAGCAGGGGAATTATACCTCAGAAAAATTCTTTAACTTAATTACACTGATAAAAGTAAATGAAGGAAACAACAGAAGGAGCTTAATATGATCCATGGTAGGTTTTAGTTGACCACCCCTGTGTCTGAAATAAACTGTTAGCATGCTAGAATATCTGGAAACAGGCAGTCGTAGGACACCCAGAGAAAATTACGAGTTGAACAGCAATTCTGTTGTTTTCATTTTTCCAAAAATTATTGTTAAATAATGGGAATAATTTATCACAAAAAGTGCTTTAAAAAATGTGAAAACTGGAATGGAAGTTTTATACTCTAAGCACTGGCTGGGAGAGCATTGGCTCTCAAGGCTAAATTGATGTTTCTGTGGTATCTTTTAATCTGCAAGTTCTGCAAGAATTAATGCCTGTGTGCTGCTTAGAATTCTTAGGACCTCGTAGGGGAAATAAACTGTTCTGAAATAAACAACTATTGGGAACCTAAGGGTCTTAAATTTTCCAACTTCCTCTAAGTACACATAAAAATACCATTCTCTGGGAACCTGAAGACTTCTAAGGAGATCCTTCATGAGGCCTGTTCTGTGTAAGCAAAATATTAGTTTAAATTCGCCTGGGCATTTTACACCTTTTTGAGGAAGGGCTGTTTCAAATTAAATGAGAATTAATTCATGAGTATGAGGTGTTACTGAGTTGACTGAGTTTGCCTGTAGAAGCATGGACTTATCACCCGGTGTTTAGAATGACCTTATTTACTTGAATTTTCTTACTTATTAGCTTGATTTGCATGCCTCTTACTTGAATCCACTGAAATTAGAAACATAATGAAGTCTAGAGTGGGCGACATGAAAAATTTGTGTCTCAAAATAAAGAAATGTTTTCTGATAGCTGCGCCAACATTGAGCCTGAAAATTTGTGGTCACACAAATAAATTGTCATTTTATCTGTGCTTTACAGCAAGCCCAACCACTGCAGCCCAGATGAGCCTGTCAAATCCAACCATGCTTCGGACTCACAGCCTTTCCAATGCAGATGGTCCCTATGACCCTTACAGTGACACCCGCTTCAGAAACAGCTCCATGTCCCTGGATGAGAAGAGCAGAACTATGAGCCGCTCTGGCTCATTCCGCGATGGCTTCGAAGAAGGTCAGTGCAGTATGTGGCAGTGGAAACGAGCAGAAGATGGCATTCTCACCTAAACCAAATGTAAATTTAGTGCTTCATTTCAGCATGTGGGTCACTTCAGAGCAGTTTTCTACGTAGCATTCTCTGATTCTGTTTGTCTTTGTTCCAGTGATACTTAGTGATCCTTCTGGCTGAACGTAGGATGGCATATAAGTATTCTGCACATATAAGTGCAGAAATTGTTTAAACACATCCTGTACTTAATTTTTAGTGATCTTCTCTCAATATTTTAAATTCATGTTTGGAGTTAGTCAATTAAACTGTTTTTTTGAATAGGCATATCCATCTGAGCCTAGGCCTCCATACTTCTGTTTGTAGAATAAATGACATTGGTCAGACTGTTGTTGCTCTTCCATCTAACTTCCAAGTATTTGATCTGTAAGGGGTTTGTCTTTGCTTAGTATTTCTGCTGAATGCTGTGGATTCATATCTGCACAGCACTCACGAGAGAAACCTGAATAGTTCTTCAAAACACGTGGACTTTTTTTTCTTCCTCATCCTCATTTCAGGCATATTTTCATGCGTATTTGATAAAAGAAACTGAAGTAAGTACAGGAATAAAATGTCATTTACTTGTAAATGAGTATTTTATTTGATTTCTACTGATCATGTGTCCTTGTGGCTGTTTGAAGACCAAATAGCCTACTCAAGCTCTGTGTACATACCAAAAGCCCCATGTGGCTGCATGCCACAAAACATCACCGTGCACTTTGAGAAGTCATAGGAAGCTGACAGGATTAGCTTTTCCAGTCTTAAATTTCTTTTCTGGTAAGGACTGGGAATTTGGTTGAGTAACAGGTGCTTTACCAGTACAGCTCATACAATTCTTTTCTGGCTTGCTGCCACTGCTAAAGCTTTGTGCTTGTGGCAGTGTGTATGCCAGTGTCCTGTGGTTGTCATGCACTAGAGCATCCAAGCCATGCGTATATGCTCATAGGAGTCTCTTAGAGCCACCAGGTGCCTTCCTGTGGATGCTGGTTATTCCATCTGTTTTCTGCCATTGGAAGGGATGAAAAATGTGTATTTGTGTATGTGTATTTGTATTGAAAATATGATATGGCTTCAGACAGATTCATGGCGAATTCGTTACTGAATTCAGCCAAACTGTAACTCCATTACATGCAATTGTATTTTAGAAGCCCGTGGCTGAGCATCTTCATTAGGGGTTGAAAATGAGAAGAATAACCCCTGTAGGGCTCAATCTTTGTCACTGCAGGAGTTGACCTTTCTTTGTGCAACACTTTCAAAAAGATAGATGATCAAAGAAGGTCAAATACTGCCTGATACTTATTCAACTGAATTCTGTTCTGGGATGAACAGTTCTCTTACTAAAGAGGAGGTTCTTTGGGAGGAAGGGTCTCAGGACCAGGGAGATGGCAGGAGAAACAGCCTCCAAACAATCCAGATATTTGGTGAGCAAGCACAGCCAGAACAGTCTCATGGTTCTCCCATTTCTGCACTTCCCTGGCAGTGCCTCCTCACCAGGAGCTGTGTTGCTGCTGGCTTCACACTGAGGTTTCATCCTCCAAGAGAGACAGGAATTGAATCCATTCTTGTTGGGATATGAATGTTTATTCCTTTTTGTGCTACTGGCTGAAATATCTGCTGTTCTTTCTGCTTTGGGGGCAGTTGATCGTGACTGGGCTTCTTCTTTTCTAGCATTAAAAAATGCGACATGCTTACATATGCATTATTGAGTTTTCAAATAATAGCTCCAAAACAATCTGGGTTTGTAATCTGCATGCAGATGAGGGTTAACTGCAGCAAACAGGAATCATGTGAAGAGCTTAGCTGCCTTCAGGCTCCTAATTAAATAGCCTTGAAGTAGCCATCTGCAGAAAGTTTATCACGAAATTGAACAAAAGTATTAAGTCCTTGGTTGCCCTTGACACTAGACATATTTGCACATTCAAATGTTGCGGTTTTACAGGGTAGGAGTGTGATTTGCAGAGTTGTAAATTCTCTCCCTTTTTTCGCTGTTTCTTTCCTCTAAGACCCAATGCAATCTTAATATTCCCAGGCAACATGAATTTAAAAATTTGTGTCTCCCATTCCATTTTAAGGAGATCCTCCTCTTGTCTGAGCAGTTGGCAGAGAAACTTCTCTGAATGTATCTTTTATATAGACCAGGTGAGAAATTTTCCTCTTGGAAAATGATGACTGAGGAGTTGATAACATATAATTCAGTGTATTGCAAAGAGGATGGTTATCCATTATTTCTCGTACCATCAAGGTCTGGAGACACTCAAGGAACATTCTGAGCGATTCAGCAGCAGTTCTAATACAACTGCAAAATGTATTTCTAAACCAAAGCAGAAGTTTTTAGTACAGATAAAATGTGTCAGTGAATTCAGAAGAAATTGAGCAACTTAATGGTGGATCGTAGTGACTATGAAAAATAATGGTCTGAATGCAGCTTCCATCTCAGGAATTTCCATCTCTGCTGATTCCCAGAAGATGCAAAGGTGTACCTGGTGAAAAATCAGCAAGAATCTACCTTGTTTCATTTCTTTCCCTGAACATCTGCTGTAGTTGTGGCCAGAGATGCAACATGTGATTAGGCAGACTTTGGGCTTGACTCGTTCTGGTTATTCTTATGTTCTTACTGCAGTGCAGTCCTTTATATCTCACTGTAAAGATCATTTTAATTGAAAACATTATTAACCAGAAAGAGCAAATGGATATGAGGGTATTTTTTGCATTGTTATGTGTTTTTTCTTTTAATTGTATTAAATTCCTCCAGAAGCCAACTTAGACTTTGTTCACTTCTCTTTCCAGCCTCGCCTTAGGATATAATGTCAGTGTGAAAACAGCACCCATTTATTTTGAGCGTAGGAGAATTTCAGTAGGTAATTAGAGCACAATGGCAGCTTTTCTCAGTTTTGGTTGGTTAGTTGTTTTGTTTTTTTTTTTCTGGAGTATCTAGATGAAAGAAAAAGAGATTTCGCCTGATTGGTGTGAAGTTATCTGAAGTTTGAATGAAGATTTCAGTACTTTTGTTTCTTAAAAAAAAAAGAAAAGGAAAGGTAATTGTGCATGTTCCAGTAGCTCAGATAATAGCTTCAGGTAGTTGTTCTGAACAGTGTACTCAAGAAGAAGTGTTTAGATCACAAACAGACAGAGCTGTTTCAGTGCTGACATCGCACTGTAGTGATTTCTGATGGAAGTGCTCCAAACCTTCTGGAGCGTATGCTTGCATCCTGGAGCTGGGCATCATGTTCCTCTCAGGCCATCTTTATCCTGCTCTGTGTTCGGACTGCTTAAAGAAAACAGCTTCCCCCCAGTCTCAGTAATGCCAAAGATGAAGCAGTTAGGCTTACTTCTGTAATCTCTCCTGCTTTACAGTTATCTCTTTCTCCTGAGTCTTAAGATGAGGCTGTCGAGAGAAATGCTTCTTTCTAAATAAACCTCTATTGAAACTTTTCTTTTTAATCCTGGCAATGGCACCTCTTTCTCCAAGAAAACTTGTAGTATTCAACTGTTAAAACAGCTTTACCAAATTGGATACCTGGCCATCTCTTCTTCCAGCCGAACGTTGTGCAGTAACGTAATTAAGTTTATGATGGGTAATGATGGAGGTATTTTTTCGGTATGCAAATAGCTGGTAATAGATGATCTGTGGCGACCACCGTGTGGTCACTTTATTCAGTTTGTTTATTTTCTTTCCTCCAGTGCATGGTTCTTCTCTCTCTTTGGTGTCCAGTACATCATCTATTTATTCGACAGTGAGTATAATGGAATTAATTGTTTTGCTATATTAATCACAGTGGGAAAATAACTAGTCTTTTTGTTCCTGTTGCTATTGTCACTCAAGGAAGAGGAATGCTAGCTATGAGAGAAATGTTGGTCTTCATAAAGATACCTGTAGATATTTAGCAGCATCCTCATTAAACAGAGATGATAATCCTGTAAAAGCAGCAGTTCATTGTTTGAGTCAGTGCTTTACAACTCTGCTGAATAGATTTTGCTGCTAAAGACCTCAGCAGAATTAAGGAGCCTTGAACTTAATTCAAACTTGGGTACTTCAAGTCATTCTAGCTTTGTATTTTACTGCTGAAGAAGTTTGAATAATTGGTTCGGTGCCCTTGGTATCCAAGCGAGATAGATTAAAGCTGGATCGTGCATTCCTGGCAGACTATGATCACAATTTAGGAGGTTTCTAAAAATTGGATTCTTTTAAAGAAATGAATGATAGATAATTACTTCGTAAATATATGTGCATTAAACAGAATCTTTCCTTTCAAATCATTATGTAAGTATGATGCAACTCTACAGTAAGCACATTTCCACAGCTGAAACAAGCCAAAGTGACACCTGGTGGAAACAGGGAAGGGCTTGCTCTTGGAAGACCATACATAATTGTTTGTGAAGTTATTCAGCCAGCATAGTGTTATTTCTTTTATCTGTTTCACTGATAAGCAAAGAACATGTGTGACGTGGCCTTAAGGCCTTGATAATCATTTCAAAATATTGCCTTCCATTATGAACCTTGCCTCAAGCAAGGCCTGTGTGGAGCCAAAACAGATAATGGATTGGAAGGATGGAAAACAGACCTTTCCTTGTAGCCACAAGAGCCACAAGGAAAGTAGTCAGCAGCTACTGCTTATGATTCTGGTTCGTGTGCTTTCTGTCCTAGCCTGAATCGTTCTTAATAGTGTGGTTTGATGAATATAATTTTCACAGTGGCTGGTACTGGACATGTTTACGTAAAAGCAGTAGAGTGTGTGACTTTTTACTGTGTCCTCTTCCTTGCTGATTGCTTTGGTTAGAAACAAGCCACAGTAGCCAAAATTTTGTCATGCAGACCACAGTGGATGGTCAATACATCCACTTTACATACTCAGATAACTAGTTGTGTGTCCTCAATTTTTCATCACCACAGTGCCTAGAGAGCACCAAGTGGTAGTAATTTTCTTCAGATCGCTGTGGATGCAAAAGCATGACCACCATCCCATAGAGGGCTGAGCGTGTGAGTTAGGGAATTGCTAAGGATCTCCCATGGCCTGTGACAGTCCTGTCTCTTCTGAACCTCATGGAATTCCTTTTGCACTGAGCCAGGACTTCAGCCTTTCATGGCTCAGACTCAACGGTGTGCTGGCTTACGAATCAGGAAGTAGAGGCAAATTCCTTTGTGCAGGAGGAGGTGCTATACAAGCAGCCTGCTTTCTTTATCCCAAGCAAGTAATCTAAGATGGAGTATGGATGTGAAAATCCTAAATAAGAAGTTACCACTTGAGTTTTTGAAAATCATATTAATAATAATGATAATAGTAGTTAAGATTTTTGTACTGTTTCCATTGTAATGTTCTTACATATTTTCCTCCGGTTTTGTTTTGTAGCCTGAAGAGAAGTGCCAATCAGAGGTAAGAGCAGTTTGTGTTTGACAGGCATAAATAATCTGTCAAGACACCTCGTTTTCTGTCTTACTGTTCTACTGCTCCACATCACAGTGCAGTAAAGAGATCTCTTAAAATAACACAGATTCGCAAGCTACGAAGAGAGTTGGATGCATCCCAAGAGAAGGTATCAGCTCTGACAACTCAGCTGACTGCAAATGTGAGTACAACTCAAAGGATAAACTCTTAACAGGGAATGCATTTAATGCACCAATTACCACTGCAGTTTTTGTAAATAATAAAAAAAAACAACAACAATAACAACAGAACAAAAGAAATGTGAATAATATTCAGTTTGTATTACCTATGTATTTTAAAAAATAACTGCATGCATATGTGGGTCCTTATGAAAAATAACACGCTCAGTCCTACTGAGTTACCTTATGCCTTCCTTTATATACTGAATTACAGTGTTTGCTTTGCTTTAAAAGTCTGATAAAAACTGCTTCTTCAGATATTGAGAGAGTCATTGAAGACTGGCTCTTTTGTTTGTTATTTTGTAAGTAGTGCCTTGTTTTGATATTTGAGTGGGATGAGATACAAATGGCTGAAACTGGCAGGAATAAAAATGGAATAGAAACTCGGATTGCAAAGCATTATGTTTTCCTATTCCATAAATAGAGTGATAGGTAATAGTGGCATAAGGGGCTGTGAGAATTAATTTACAGTTGCCCGAAGACTGAACATACCTGATTTTTGTCGGTGCAGGCAGTACGTCTGGAATTTGGTGTTTACACTTGGAGAAAAAAGAGTTGAAGCCAGGAAGTGTTGAGGCAATGCTATGCATGACCCTGAGCAAGTTTATTTGTGTGTTCTCTTCTGCAGTCACAGATACAAGTAATCTAAAAAACAGAAGCTTGCTGCAAAAATAAGCAGTTCTAGGGTAAACAAGCTGCAGATGAGCAGTCATCAGCTTGGATCATACTGACATCCTCAGTTGTGGGAATAGATAAACGTAAGCACACGTGCTACTGAGGAGGACATTGGTGTCCATCACCTCTTTGAATACTAAACTTGGCAAGATTCCCTTACATGTGCTGTTTGTTAATCCATGTAACCCTGTTTGCTTCTCTCTTTTTTTTTAAACTCTTGCAGTGTTTGGACGAGTATCAGCATTTCACACAGCCCCCACCCTTCTCTGCTCTCCCAACAGAAACTTTGCAGTCTGCTTTTTAAACAAATGTTTACATTTTCAAACACATGTAGCAATGGTTCCGCTTACTTCTTGCTATTTTCTCACAGCCTCAGATCTGCTTATTTTCATAGAGGCTGATGGGAATGAGAGTTGCACATCCCTGTGTTACTGTACTGTTCGTGTTTGTTTGCAGTGTGAATGTGAGAGCTATTATTTCGGATAAGTCAGCCGTGTGCTGATGATGACCAAGTCTGGCATGGCTCTGTGCAGGGCTGTGCCATATATATCTGTTTGAGCCAATGTCCATTTCTGCTGGGAAAGATTTGAGACAGTTTTTTTGTTTTAGGTAGATTTTGGATTGAAAAATGAAATATTTGTTGTGGTACTTGTAGAATATTGTGGCTAATGAGACTTACATTGAGCTATGCCTATGGTCAGTTATTTCAACATGTGCATATCTATGTGTACAGTAATAATAATGCCTTACCATGGCACTGGAAACATAGTTCCCATTTATCAAGCTTTCCATCTTCTCAATCTACTCCTCCTTTATTTTACTTCTCAGTCATTTTCAATTCCTAATGCAGTTAACACTGGGTTTTGCGTGCTTCATGTGAAAAGAACAGAGGGTAATTCATAGAATCACATTATAGAATCATAGAGTGGCTTAGATTGAAAGGGACCTTGGAGAACATTGAGCTCCAACCCAGCTCAGTGGGTTGGCCAAGCACCATGAAGTTCTGGATAATATTCAGCAGCTTGAACCTTCGTGGCAAGTCAGGTGCCCCCAAGTATTGGAGAGACCACTGAGTGTGTTGCAGAGCATCAGCTGATGGAGCAGCTTGCAGACTAGCTGCAAGAGCTCAGTAGTGCTGTCTCTGTTCTGCAGCACAGCACAGTGAGCCTCTCTGCCTCCATAACTTCCAGCATCTTTCCACCTTAAGACAGATCTCCTTGTTTTAAGAATGACACTGATAGAGTTAATTGTGCAGAATAATTACTGGCTCTCCTTTACAAGGAAAAGTGGATTGACTTGGACTGGGCACTGACTAGTAAGCGTGACCTGTTAGATAGGTTATATAGAAGAGTACTACAGTTTTAACCAACCTCCTGTGTTTTCTATTAAACACACAACTTAGAAACCTAAAAGTACTAATTTTCATGCATTCCATGATTTCAATATGGTGAATATCTAGGGATAGAGCTTGATAACTAGTATAGAAAAGCGTTAACATGGAAATATCAGTGTCCTTGACTTGAAGTAGTCCACTGCTGTTTTGTGTGAAGCCTGCTATCTCCTAGTGTTAGCAGTGTTTTCAGATATCTGATCTGTTTGCTTATCAGTGGTGGCCTAGCTATCTCTAGTCTGGTTCTCTTGGGAACTTCAGTTAGCATATCAGTGTGTGACAGCATTTTTATGACGTGATTTAGAATTGTTTTTGAAAAATACTTTTCCTTTGCTTTTTGTTTTTTGCTTTTGCAGATATTAAAACTGAAAACATTTTAGGAAACTTTTAGATCTAATTACAATTCAAGACAATGGGAGTTTTATACATTGCTACCAACATCTGGCAGCAAAAATAGGCAATTTTCTGTCCTTCAGCAGCACTCAGTTGCCTTGTTTGTCTGCAGATACTTCATAAATCGTTAGAAAATGAAGGTGGTGCATTTTCCAGCTTTACCTGTTTCACCCCAAAAGCACGCTTAATTTCACTTTTAACACCTTTACTTAAAGCATCTCGTGATTTACATTCTTTCACTGTATTTCACTTCTGTAACATGATTCTTGAACCTACATTAGTGTCAATGCTTTGATGCTTCAGAAGAGTTAAATTACAACCAGCCATATCCTTGGTCTCTGGAGCTTCTTACAGCATGTTCCTGCAGATTTTTGGAGTTCTCATATTTGGTTTAGTACAGATGACATAAATCTTCACTTTTCAATTAAAAATTAGTAGCATTCAAGAGAATCCTGAAAATTCTCTGAAGCAAATGTATTCTCTAACCTTTAATTTTCCATTTCAAATTCCAGTTCTGGTTTTCTATTGTGTAAATTCTGAATGCATGGGGAAAATATTGGCACAGAAAATATTAATCCTCCTCTAATAGGAGGAAATGCCTGATCTGCCTTTGTAGAACTTGGTTTATATTGTAGGACTCGGTTTATATTCTATTTATTGCTGTGTTTTGAAAACTTTTTAGGTTATTCTCCTAAAAATTATGTGTTTGTGGGTTTTCTGGGTTAAGTGTTTTTGTTTGTTTGTTTGTTTTGGTTTGGTTTTTGTACTCTCCAGGAAAAAGATTTAAACTTCTTGTAATATGTTCTGTGGCAAGAGTTGCATTAATTCTGAGGGTGCATGCATCCCTAAGTAGCCTTATACAGGGCTATGTAAGAGCCTTGTACATAGCTAATGTAACAGCCCACGTGAAGAGTCAGAGTTGAAAAAGTCTGAGTTGAAAAATTAACAGCAAGAGATGTTTAGAACCATGGGTTGTTCTGCATCTTTTCTACTCCCTGCTTTTTGTGGTAGGAGGTCCTTCATGTCATTGCTTGCAGTTGCTTTGAGATGCAGCTCAATAACCAAGGAGGGCTTTCCATGCCTGTTTGGCATGGAATATATCCAGGTGACAAGGCTCATTCCCTAAAATGTCTCTGAAAGCCTCCTGGTGTATCCTGGTAGATGTTTCCACAATACATATCAGCCCTTTGACTCACTGCTATTTTCTCTGTATCATCGTTTCGACAAACAGTGAAATGCACTAGGCAATGTGTTCAAATACCTGCACAAATATTGTTTGGGAGAGAACCAAGTGCTTCTGTGTCATTTAATTTTCAGGCCCACCTTGTGGCAGCATTTGAGCAGAGTCTGGGGAACATGACGATCAGACTGCAGAGCCTCACCATGACAGCTGAACAAAAGGCAAGTGTAGAAGTACAATCACAGAATCATAGAATCACCAAGGTTGGAAAGGACCTCCAAGATCATCCAGTCCAACTGTCCACCTATCACCAGTATTTCCTACTGAACCATGTCCCTCTGTACAACATCTAAACTCTGTTCACTCCACTCTCAGGGCCTGGCCCTCCAGCCAGTTTTTTACCCAGCAAAGAGTGTACCTGTCCAAGCCAGAGGCTGCCAGCTTCTCCAGGAGAATACAATGGGAGATAGTGTCAAAGGCTTTGCAGATTAAATACATTTCTTCCCTGTGCATTCATACTTGTGTCCAAAAGAAGTGCAGAGTGTTTTCTTGGATATATATGTGGATATACATTGTTCCTCTACTACAGAGCATGTATATCTATTGTATTAAAATAATAAGGCTGTGTTGTGTCCTCTTGAGGATGTGCTTCCCCAGGTGTATACCAAACTTCATTTTTCTTTCATTGGACATACATATTACAAAAATTCTGTCAAATCCCAGTGCTTGGACTGAAAGCTGGTGCAGCTAGGTACCATCTGCATTTTCTGACATATCACCACTGTTTCCTTTTCTAAGGACTCTGAACTGAATGAGCTAAGGAAGACTATTGAACTACTGAAGAAACAAAATGCTGCTGCCCAGGCTGCAATTAATGGAGTCATCAACACACCTGAGCTCAACTGCAAAGGTGAGAAGCAAGCACTGCATATCATGACTGTGCAGTACTTGTGGGATTTGAGTACTTTTGGTAATATTTGATGCATGCAGCTCTACCTGTCAGAGATCTTGTGTGTGTCTCATGACTGTGCACTCCAGTTCCTTGATTTTATATAGTGTGGGGATTTGGAATGGATATCTGTGCAAACAGTGTGGTAAATTCTACAGAAATAAGTGAGTGTGTTAGAATTTGAGTGTGAGCTCACTGAATTTACTGTAAGTGTTCAGTGACTCACCCATCTAAATGCTCACGTGAAACACCAAAGAACTCCATTTCAGAACAGTCAAACACTTTTATTTTCTTTGGTGTTTCCTGTAATTTTCTCCAATATGAAGTTTGAATGCAGTCTTGTTGTATCTGACTTCTGTTACTTATCCCAATCATTTACAGTGGGATGAAATGCTGAAGGAGGTATTTGAGAGGTTTGGGTCTGAGATTTTGATCTCTTCATGAGAAATAAGCATGAGGAGCACTGCGTTGAAATAAACAGAACCTCAGCTAGGGTTGGTGATTGGTGAAGTGCTTTTTTCCTCTCAAACTCTTCATTTGAGATTAAATGATTAATACAGAATGTCATATTGAACACCTCCTCCATTGATGTGCAGGAACTGGAGCTGCTCAACCCACAGACCTGCGGATCCGAAGGCAGCACTCTTCAGATAGTGTCTCCAGCATTAACAGTGCTACCAGCCACTCCAGCGTGGGAAGCAACATAGAGAGTGATTCAAAGAAAAAGAAGAGGAAGAACTGGGTGAGTGTATGCTAATGGATCGTGTGTGGTTTATATAGAACTGTCGGAACATGCATGGTGAAGTCTAGCTGCTCAGCTCCTCCCTCCCCACATGCAGCAGGTCAGCACAAGAACGAGGTGCTGTTTAAATCCTGTGTAAATACCCTTTAGAAGACTTAATTGAGTTGTAAGTGATGTATATGCTTGTGTTGACTTTGTGTAGGATTGAATTTTATGTTAACAGCCAAAAGGCCGGTCCTAAAGTAGAAAGAGATGTCAAAAATCAGTCTGGCTAGAAGTAGAACAGTGCCCAACCCCTCAGGGAAAGCTTCACGTTTGTCATTAAAATAGAACAAGTCCACAATGAGAGATTTGTTATTTTTTTTCTTTTTGCCTTGTAGGCCTTTCTTCTGTTAAGTAAACATGTTAGACACTTTGAGAGCTCTATCTGGAATGTTAGTGTGCAGTTCTACACAAAAAAATACCAAAATTTAAGAAATTACTGTGATAAACATACATTATTCAGGATTTTGCATTACTTACCTTTCATTTCCCATTTTTCCTTCTTTGCTCATCTTGTACTGTGTACAAGGTACCATGTACTGGAGGAAAGGTACAATATATTAAGCTCCATTTTGAATTAGATCATAAACTGCCTTAGTGACCTAGTCTGAATGTAGTTTGGACTAAAGTCCCTAGATCCCATACTAGCCAGTGAATCATTCCATCCCTTTCCTCCCACTGAATTTAGATCTCCCTGGATCTTTGGGGATCTTTTCTTTAGAGCTACAAAATGCGGCTTGAGTTGGGAGAATCTTGATATATATTTGTACAGTGTCTCCTTGGAAATATTTATGAAACCTCCGATACTTAAAGAAAGTACTTCTTGAGCAGGCTCTTATTTTTATTTCTCACAATTGTTTCATTTGAATATCTTGTTAGCTCCTCCGTAACTGTAGTATTGCTGCCCTCCTCGAAAGCACTGGTTAAAGGGAAGCAATGTCATCTGCTTGTGCAGGGTTATGCATTAATTATAGAAGGAGCAAATTGCTGGGTCTTCAAGTTGTTGGCAACTCTTTTAGTTTTTTGTGACAAGCCTGCTGTAACCATTAAGCCTTAGATAAGGTAAAAACTTCTGAAATTTTTACTTTAGCTTCTGTTCTTTGTCACTGTAATGTAGTAGGTCTCTATATCAGCCTACAGTTCTCATTTGACCCAGAACTATTTAAAGAAGTTTAAGGAAACATTATGAAGATGACAGGACAGTGCTTTCATTGTGTTAAATGTGAATACATTGGTGCAAAACGAAGATTGAACATTAATCCAGAGAATAGCGGTCTGCCTTGCACTTAGTTAATTTCACAAACATTGATGTTGTTCTCTACCAAGAACCTTTTGTTACATATGGAAACAACATGGCTGTCCACTCAGGGCTGAAAGGAGATTTTCAACATTTCTCCCTAGTCTTTGTCTAATGCAAAAATAACTTACAACACTGTTCACAACGTATGATTTTGAGATAGCCTTAGATTAATTCTTTATATTGTTTGGTAAATGGTAGACACATTCAAAAAAAAAAATTATTTGCAGGTGTGTAGATTTGGTATTTTCAATATTTTCACTTGGTGGAATACCTGTTCCTGAAAGGAAATGCAAAATATGAAAGTAGCTGTTACGTCGAACGTTTCATCTGAGCCAAGGAGAAAATACAGCTGAAGTAGCTAAAGAGGCCTGGATCAAATATCTTCTTCAAGTGATGCAAAAATGACTGTATGTTGTTTGAAAAACCTGTTTTTAGAAAATACAAGGTTCCAGTTTTAAAGTAGCTCTTATACTGTATTGATTATTGGTCATGTTTGTCTTAGAAGTCCAAAGCTTTCCTTATTACAGGCTTTCTCTGTTAAAACTTGTCTTTTTTCCTTCCCCCCACTTCCTCTTGCTTGTGCTTCTTCCGGCAGGTCAATGAGGTAAGGAAGACCTACTTTAAACTATGAGATACAAAGCTAACCCATCCATTTACATGACTAACCATTTCAGCATCATTAACCTTGTCTGAGCCACATTATATTATAGCTGCAAGTTGTTACACCGTTGCTCATTTCACTGAACATGATTTGCTGTAAAAAATTAAAAATAGGAAGCACTGATGTCCAGCCCTATTGACCTTATTAATCTCATAAAGTAGTTAAGGAAAAAAGCTTTTTGATTCCCTTTTAGAGCTGTTAAAATTTGTGAGTATGGCTTTATTGTTTGGAATATTTGCATGTTGGAGTTTCAGTCTGTGGCTTTTTGTGTGGATGCATTCTTCATGGTGTGTCTACTGCTGTGGTCTTGTATTTCAGTTACGCAGCTCCTTCAAGCAAGCTTTTGGTAAAAAGAAATCTCCCAAATCAGCATCTTCTCATTCAGATATTGAGGAGATGACAGATTCTTCATTGCCTTCATCGCCAAAGCTGCCACACCATAATTCTACTGTTTCTACACCATTGCTGAGAGCTTCTCATTCCAATTCTCTGTAAGTGATTTCTATTTTTATTTTTTAAATGGAAAAATGGGTGGAAAGCATCTTAGTATGCAGTTAGAGGAAAAGAGCAAAATCATGCTTTTGATAGGTCCAGCGTTTATATGCTAGTTCTGTGGGACATCTCTAGGCTGCTTTCTAGAACAAACAATGGCAAAGTGTATCTTAAAACATCCCATCCTGTTGATTCCTCTGAATGGGAATCTACAAATCTGTGAAAGGACTACGAGAGTTTGACAGCTTTTTGGCTATGTGCACTGCTAAAACCAGACCACAGTGGAAGCTATAGAGGGTCAAGCAGGGTAGTCTTGTACATGTGTGCTGGTCTGCTCCTATTGGTTGGCCCTACTCCTGAGCAATACTTGGTTTATCTCCCAGAGAAGGGGCTGTGTTTGGCTAAGTGGATTTGATAAAGTCCTTAACCATGTCATAATGTCAAAACAATGAGCAAAGAGCAAACATTTTAACTGGTATTTATTTTGAGTGTCCTGTACCCTAAGGAGAACACAGGGAAAGATGGAAGAGTTTAATTTATATATTTGGGGAATTAAAGACATGTGAGCTGACTTCCAACTTCATACCTTTGCATTAGCATCCAGGAAGCTAAAAATCATTGCATCTTTACTGTGGGATAGATATTTCACTGGGGAGCTTCCTCTGCAAAACATACTGAGTATGAATAGTATGAATAGTGACCTTGGAGTGCAGAACTAATTGGATCTCTGGCTGCTAATGATACAACCAGGCCAAGTCCGGGATTTTGTTTTCTCTCTTGGCTAAAGGCAACACATTTTATAATAATCTGCAGTGATGGAGTCCCCATTTAAACTGACAAATTCAAATAAAGGCAAGACCTTACTGAAGATCAAATGGCATGGTTTACTGATATGGCTGAACACTTAACAGCTTGTTTCTGTTGGGCAGAAACCCCCACATCATCCCCCACCTGCTCCTTCCCTTACACTGGTTCTTCCGCTCATCAAACAATTCCACTAAGCTAATGGAACAAGCTAAATTATGTGAAAAGTAGTTTAATGGAAATGTGAACAGTTTTTCCCCAGGTTGCTGAGTTGGATCAGCTCAGTGGAGTGATCAGACTCAGTTGAGCATCAGAGCTGGTGTAAGCACAGGGGCATGACAGCAGCACAGCACAGCTGGCAAGAAGAGGAGTGAGACAGAGATCTGCTCCTTTTGGTGGTAGCAAGATATTTACATCAATCAATCAATAAAGGCTCATCAGTATCACCAAACCATGCTCTCCTGTCTGTGTCTGTATGTGAATGAAGTGTTGATTTTGAAGTCTGGACTTCTGTTCTGTAGTTTAGCCAACTTTACAGTCAGGAAGGTCACAGGCATTCGTGATGGTTCATTTGGGCTACCTGTGAAATAAAGTTTAAAATGGCCACCCTGAGCTGTTTGTGAGTCTAAACTTGCATTTACAGTGATCTTAGAGAACTTTATAAAATAGATTTTGTGTGTCTTCTATCGGTAATTTCTCCTTGGGCAGGAGAAACAAATACAGAAAGTTATAAGAGGCCGTATTGTAAAACATTTCAAATAGCCTTGCAGCCTTGTAGATGCCATAGAAAACTTCAGCCTGATTTCTGTTCCAGTGTACTTAAGTATGCAGGCTTGAAGTTTTGCCTGCTGCTTTCACATGAAGAGATGAAAGAAAATATCAGTAGTTTCCAGTCGAATGATAGCGATGAAATGCCAATATCAGAAGATAATTCCCCGTGAATTTTTTTTAAAGCTTCTCCATTCTCTTGAATCTAATTCGTTGAGTTTCTCGTGACTATGGCAAATTGGGCTTTAGAACTCTGAGGCCAGAAGATTGTTAAATGATGGTCCCTTCCATCCTCAATCAAAATGCACTATGCGTACTTCTCATGTTGAAAAGAAAGCAAAAAGCCTAAACACAAGACAAGGAGAGCAAAAGGAAAACCTGTGTATTTCAGCATACCAGCTTTCTGGTGGAGAAAACGTCCCTCATTAACCTGATTTAAGGAGACACATTGTAAGAAAAACATCCCTCAAAGCATGCAGCTGTGTAGTTCATCGTTGTATAGATTCACTTATGAATGTGCTGCAATGTTACTCATCTGGATTTGTTCTGATTTTTTTTTTTTGGTGGGAAGAGGGAATTAAAATGCCACCAAAAATGTTTTGAGCATGAGTGCTTTAAAGCAAATGGGAATTTATCATGCTTGAATAGGTGTAGAGTTCCAAAGCCCTCCAGAATATTTCAGGAAACATTTAAAGCTTACACCTGGTGGGCTTTAAATCTTTCTATAAAATCATCAATCTTCATCCAACTGCTGCTACTACTTGCACCTGCACCTCCTTCATTTACTTAGATTTTGCCTTTAAGATAGTTCTTTCCTGGCAACTACCAAGAATGAAATTTTGTTGGTCTCTTATGTTTCCATGACCTATTTACCATCTGGTTTATGGTATCACTAATGAAATGAGCCCAAATGCTCCCTGTGGAATGAAAAGTGGTGGTTTTTTCCCTCTTTTATTACTAAGTGCTGGTGAGGCATCACCTAAAAAGTTACACGTGTTACAGTTCATGTCTGCTTTTCATTCTTTCCCAGTATTTCTGAATGCACAGACAGTGAAGCTGAAACAGTCATGCAGTTACGCAATGAACTAAGAGACAAGGAGATGAAGTTGACTGACATTCGTCTAGAAGCCCTTAGCTCTGCTCATCAGCTCGACCAGCTTCGGGAGGCAATGAACAGAATGCAGGTAGGAAATGACCACCTCAAATATCACAGTGTATGTTGATGTGTTAAAAGCTGCCCGTCCCACCACGCAATAAATATCTGAAGGAAGGTAAATGTGAAGTTCTTGAATGCACATTAAAAATAGTGTTTAGTTTTGTAATGGTGGTAAACTTTAGACCTTCATAAAAAAGCTTGAGCTCATGATTTCTCCCTCCCTGAACGCTGCAGCACTTATCTGTTCTAACCCTAGAAGGCTATGGGGAAACCATTCCATTGGCCTCTTTAAAAAATTCCCAAGCCATCTGCCTTAAAGTAGCTGCACCTCAGTGCTTATTGAATTCCCACATATTTGTGTTTGGTAAAACACTTAGAAAAGTTTTATGGAAGGGATGTTATACTAATTAAAATCATTAATGTGTTACAGTAAATTAAAATAATGTGAAAATGACATTCCTACTAAACTACTATATCTTCTGAAGTTGCTTATCCAGCTCTTTTTTAAGAGTGTTTTCACCATGCCTTCTAACTACTGATTTGCCTTTTCAAGAGTGAAATCGAGAAGTTAAAAGCAGAAAATGATCGACTGAAATCTGAAAACCACGGCAGCTGCAGCAGGGCTCAGTCTCAGGCTTCCATTTCTTCCTCTCCAAGGCATTCAGTGGGTCTCTCTCAACACAGTTTGAACCTCACGGAGTCGTCTAGTCTCGGTGAGTTTAATGAGAAAGATGGCGGGCAGGTTTTATCCTGCTCTTGGAAAGTTTGGTTTGGGTAGCTGTGGAAAAATGAAAGCATGAAGATTATAAACAGCTATGGTGTGGAAATATGTCAGGAGCTGGCAAAAAGCCTTCTTTTAAAATGTCATCGTAGATTTGCTACGCCCTATACTGGAGTTGTCCAATTATGACCTCAGCTGCTGAGAGTTGCGTTCAGAACCATTGAATGGGGGATATTTTGTAGGAAGGAAAATACAGAGTAATTGACTAAGACTTTTCAATGACCATCTTTTTTTAAGAGTGATCTTGATATTTAGAAAGGAAGTCAGTGAACCTGGTTCTCATCTTTTACCTCCAGGCACGAGAAGCTCAGATATGTTGTGTTCGACTGTGGTAGTAACATAAAGCAGAATAGCTTTCATTGTTAAGATACAGCTATGAAGCTTTTCATGTTTTCTCTTCACAGACATGCTGTTAGATGACACTGGTGATGGCTCTGCCCGCAAGGAAGGAGGCAGACATGTCAAAATAGTTGTCAGCTTTCAGGATGAAATGAAATGGAAGGAGGTAAGTTGTATTTTGTCCCAAGCTTTGACATACAAGTGACTTTGTCTTTGAATTCTGTGCTATGTTATTATCTGGTTTGGAGGCTTCTATTGAAAAATACTTTTAAAATGTGAAAAACTTAAAATAAATATATATTTTCTTAACGAAATAGTTTACTGGAGTATTAGTAGTGGTAGACAAAGCACTTGAGCTCTCACTTCTGTAGAAATGCTGAAAGCCAAAAATACTAGTTCAGGTTGTCTCGTGTCTCATCTGCAGTGGCTTTCTATTTTACAGTTTCTCATTGGTACCATCGGCACTGGCTGTGAACCAGTGTTAGTAATCCAGGCTTGCTAGGCTTTGTGTCAGTGGTGGAGCTGATAATGTTACAAGTTAAGCTTTTCAGGATCTTTGAAAAACAGGTCAGTTTTTCAGCTTCAGGGAGTTAGCAGGCTAATCTGCACATTGGGATGGTGTATATTTAAGACTGATATGTTAAAAGCTGCACAAAGCTCTTGGGCTTTTGTATTATTTAAGATTAAATAAAAAATGAGCTAATAATGGAGATGATCTAGAGGAAGTTGCAGTGAAATGCTAGAAGCAACGATAGGCCACAAGAACTTGTTAGATCCAATATCTGGTTCAAGTTGTCCTCTTTGCTACATCTATCACATTTTGAATCTGCTGTCTTTTAGATGTTCTTCATTCTCAAGTAATGTAAAAAATCTTATGTTACAATATATTTGTAATATGTTTACAAATTTTGTCAAATTGCAGCCCACTTCATGTGAGTATTCATGCACAAATGTACTGCAGTGACATTACTGCCTCGCATTGAGCACTTGTCGAAGTGCATAAGGTGTATGCACTTGTGCATGTTTCATAAATTATGAAATAATTTGATATCATTTGTAAGAGAGGACAAACATTTGAATGAGCAGAAACAAAGTCAGCTCAGCTGATCTTTCTATTAAATACCAATTTTCCATCAGTAAATTACAGCTCTGGGCAAGCACATTAACAGTAAAACAGTGTTGCTAATTCTCTTGGACTCCACTGAGTGCACTGTTAGTAGTGGAAATGATTCTTGACATTTTAGCTGAACTTGGAGCCTTATGACAGAAATAGTTTTTCTTCAGTGAATGTTTCACAGTGAGTGCAGCTATGAAGGAATAAAAAAATGAAGTACATTCTATTTTCTTTATCTGCTGTAGAAATCAGAAGCGAAATGCTATAATATACTGAATGTAAAGCACACATTACAGATATACCTAGAATGTCACTATGTTTCTATGCACGTGGCAGCATTTCTAGAAGTAAATCAGATAAATCTTGGAAGTGCTACATTTTGGATTGTGAAATCATGGACAAACGCATGTTGTGAATGTCTGCCTAGAATTTTCCCACATGCTTTTTGATAAGCTGTAATCTTCTCAGGGATTTTGGAGTTGTTTGTGGATTTATTAATAAACACCTTTAACTTATCACTGGGTTCTACTGAAGCATTCCCTAGATTTGAGTCTCCAACACTGTGAGAAACTTATAGGGAAAAGAAGAATTTTGTATGGTATTCAGATTTTACTGTGAGGTAAGGAAGCAAAGGAAGCAACACAACTACACCAAGATTTTAATCTTAAACAGACTTGACTGACACCGTAAAGATTTATTTGTTATCTAAATAAATCCATGTTTGTTTGCATTTAGGATTCAAGGCCTCGCTCCTTCCTCATAGGCTGCATTGGAGTGAGTGGGAAGACCAAATGGGATGTTCTGGATGGCGTTGTTAGACGGTTGTTTAAGGTCAGTAAGTAACATCTGCTCTCTGCTTCAAGTCTCCAATTAGTATTCACACAGTATTTCACAACAGGAGATCTGTATGGAGGCTCAGATGTATGTACTGCTGTGAGTTTGGGTGTATGTCCAAGCAGTGCTGAGTTGTACAAAGAGGTGGTACATAACTTGAGACAAGTCTGCTAACTTTATTTTCCATAGTTTCCTCACATGTTAGCTTCATAGCAGTTACTTGCCTATTCTCTGTGCTTTATGTTTGAGGATTAGCTTGTTATTTTAAACTGGCTTTGGACAGCATCAAGTAGTATTTAACTCAGGGTGATTATTGTCATGGCATAGACCCTACAGGCACAGCAATTTCAATGTCTTGTAGACTTTCCCCTTCTTTTTTCACCATAGGAGTACATCATTCACGTGGATCCAGTGAGTCAGCTGGGGCTGAATTCAGACAGTGTTCTGGGTTACAGCATTGGAGAGATCAAACGCACGAATAGTGCTGAGACACCTGAGCTGTTGCCCTGTGGCTATCTGGTTGGAGAAAACAATACTATTTCAGTTACCATCAAAGGTAATGATGTTTGATCAGTCCATTGTAGTTGTCAGTAATTATGGTTTTATCAAAGCATACTGTGTCAGGAAATGCAGAGGAGTAGAAAAGTTTTTATTGCCTTTCCTTTTAATTACTCACCGTTCTGTTTTCATTTGATTAAGGCAGCACTTGGAGACTATAAAATTAGTAGATCTTCAGTCTGTAACAATAGGAATAATTCTACACACTTAGCAGCTTTCTCCAGACCTTTTAAATTGGTGCCTGAAGTTGTACTGTAGAGCACATCACATCACAGGCAATGCAGTGGAATCGCTTCAGCAGCAAGTATGCTTTGAAATCAATAAAGCTACAGAATTTCAGTCAGCTGTTTGTAACAGACCTACTTGGCATTTCCTTAATGCGGAGTAAAAAGGACAATTTAACTTGCTTGATTCATCTCACCTGATAGTCCCTCCTTCAGAGCCAACAGGGAAAGAACGTGGAATTCATAATATATTTAACTCTGGATCATTGAAAGCAAGTTTTTCAAAATGTATTGTTTTCAAAGTTCTCATCAATGTGATTGAGCATATTATGCTGATGAGAATTTAATGTCCTGTGACACTGAAATTCTCAGAGGCCTTTTTTGTACGAAAACTATCGGATGGACTTGGAGTTGAGGAAAAGTCCCCAGTCACTGCAGTCTATCAGCTTGCTCACAGTACTTGTGAATGCTGCCAAACACTACAGCTCAACTTTGAAGTCTGACTGCACATTCAGAAGTGTTTCCATTTCTGAATATTATTGCAAAAAATCATTTCCTTGTGTTAAAAATCAGCAGTCAGGGAGGCAAAATAAGTCATGAGATATCTGAGTTTGCTGAGAGCCCCAAATATTCTGCTTACGTAGGCTGCATTGTCCAAGAGTATTAACTTCAAGTGAAATACTGCTCAATGACTGCCATACCTATGAAGTTGCAGTCTTGTCTTACGCTTAACTTGCAGTGGCTTGACTTGAACGTTAGAGGTTCGTACATGGTAACATTTTTCAATAAGATATGAATGTATTTAATCAATTTATGGGAAACCAGTTACTCACATACACCTTCAAGGTACAAAGCTGCCTATATAAATATTTAATATTCCATGTAACCATCGAGGTGCAAACATTTCTCTGTCTGATCTGCCAACTTCCCTTTCTTCTGTTTATTTTGAAGCACTGTGTGTTTTGTCTGAGCCAATTCTGCCTAAAGTGATTGCTGACATGGCATAAATGCTTATCAGTAGAAATTTTATGTTAGAAGAGATAGCTATCAGCAGACAGAGAAGGAGTTTAATTAGAAGTGTTTGGGAAATCAGGGGGAGTTGATGATAGCTGCTTTTTTTTTGTTTAGTGATTCAAAAGTAAACAGGTAAATTCTGGAGGAATGTGTGCTGCGCATGACAAAATAGTCTAAAACAGATGGCTCACGTGTGAAAGATGTAGCCTGGAAATCGTTGCATGGCAAAATTTCATAGAATCATAGAATGGCTTGAAGGGACCCCAAGGATCACCAAGTTCCAACCCCTCTGCTGCAGGCAGGGCCACCAACCTCCATATCTAATACCAGACCAGGCTGCCCAGGGCCCCATCCAACCTGGCCTTGAACACCTCCAGGGATGGGGCATCCACAGCCTCTCCGGGCAGCCTGTTCCAGCACCTCACCACTCACCTGGTAAAGAACTTCCCCCTGACATCCAGCCTAAATCTTCCCTCCGAGGACACAATGAGACGCAGCAGAGTGCTTTGAGAACTGGGACAGCTGAAGGAAAATCCAGGTGAAGCTCACAGCTCACTTCTGCACGTTTTTATGTGGGCTGTTCCCTGTCGTGATAGCAGAGCAAGGAAGGGATTTCCCTCTGAAATAATAACTCGCTTGGTCAGGTTGGATCAACAACAACAAAAAGCTTAGAACAATGCAGGTAACCTGGATGCAAAATAGGAATTCCTACAGATGCCGCATCTCTTTCCGTTGCAGGTGTCTGTGAAAACAGCTTGGACTGCCTGGTGTTTGAATCACTGATCCCAAAGCCCATCCTGCAGCGCTACGTCTCTCTCCTGCTGGAACACCGGAGGATTATCTTGTCTGGCCCCAGTGGCACTGGTAAAACATACCTAGCAAACCGGCTCTCTGAGTATATGGTCCTGCGGGAGGGCAGGGAGCTGGCTGACGGAATTATTGCAACCTTCAACGTGGACCATAAGTCCAGCAAGGTGAGAACACAGAAATCACTGCTTGTGCAGTACCATTATCCCAAAGGAGCAGCATTTAAGGTTTTCAGAACTGTGGGTTCACCCGGTGATGGGCGTGCAATAGCAGGCTTCCAGGTGTGTATTTGAACACTGAGAGGTGCTAGGATTTTCAGGTGGCCTGAGGGTTGCTGTGGACATTAAACGCCTGCATCAAATTCTTAGCAACTTAAGAAGTCCCTATTGCAAGTGAACATTTTTCTCAAAAAACACAGAATGCATCTCCAGGCTGCCAGAATTCCTGCAGCTACAGGTATCAGCAGTGGTAATCTGCATATGTTGTCTCTGTAGTTACTGTTGTCCAGACGCATTCCTGAGCTCCTAAGGCATGTCTCTGTTTTTATGTGCTTTGGGTTTTGCCAAGTGTACCTTCAGTGAATGTCTAGGCTAAAAAATAATTACAATAAAAAAAGCAGCATGTTTGATGGCCTTAGGCAAATCTTGCTGGGGGAAAAGGGATGGTTGAGAGTGCGGTTGTGGGCCACTGGTTCCATTTGAGATGCGCTGTGCAGTTAGCGCTCTAAGGATGGTGAGAGCATTTCAGCCGCACCCAGTCACCCTGTTGTAGTACTCTGAGCTCATCATTCTTACTGAAGGTATCTAAATTTGGTCTCTATTGGGGAGTACTTTATACCAGATTGATTTGGTCTGGTTTGTTTTGGTATAAGCATGGTTGCAAGACCAGAGAACAAACCTAGCTGGAATGAAAGTGCCTCTCTTGCTTGGTGTGTAGAGATTACAGTACATTCCTGAAAAAGAAAAATGTTTTTCAGTCTTCCAAATGTCATATTAGGACAGCACAAATGAGACAAGAAAAAAAAAATTAAATGAAAAGACAGAATCTTAACCCTCTAGGTCCTTATCTCATACATATCTCTGGATGTTCAGTGTAACCTAAGTAAGAGAAGGAAAACCAGATTTTTCTGCTTCCTCAGCGTGCAAGAGACAGTGGTCTCCTTCTTTAGATTTCTTGGCAAGATCACTAGCTAATTTATCTTAACTGTTTTTTTTCAAGACATATGATGAAATCTCTGGGTTTTTTTGTTCTTTGTTTTCAATGTGTGCCATGCAGGAACTCCGCCAATACCTGTCCAACCTAGCAGACCAGTGTAATAGTGAAAATAATGCTGTAGATATGCCTCTTGTAATCATTTTGGACAACTTGCATCATGTTAGCTCCCTAGGAGAGATCTTCAACGGACTTCTAAATTGCAAGTACCACAAATGGTAAGCAGATCTTAGAACACATGCCACATCCAAGAACGACATTTCCTAACTATGTCCTGAAAAAGGAAGTCTAGGTTGATGTGGTAAAGAGGGCTGAGATGGCCAGACCATCCATATTATGGACAGCACTTCACAGATACTCTCTTCATTAAATAATCAGTTCTTCTGTAATCGATAATTTAAAAATAATAGAGGGGTTGAGTGATTTGCATTCATTTAATGCAATACATCTTAAGTACTAAAAGCCATTTTTGGTGGAAGAGGCTGCTCCAAAACTTCAATTTTGCCGTCAGAATTTGATGTGCTCATAAGGTATTGAGAATCTGGTTGTAAGTACAAAGTTTTCTTTGACTCACACAAAAAAGGTTTGAGTAACCCTTTTAAAGTTAAGATTTCCCTACATTTACTTACTTAGTTTACAAGTTTGATGTAGTTTTTGTTTGTTTGTTTCTATTAACAGTCCGTATATTATTGGCACAATGAACCAAGCCACCTCCTCAACACCGAATCTTCAACTTCACCATAATTTCAGGTACTGTTTATTTATGTTTCTCATTTCTGTCTGAGGCTCACAGAGTAGTAATGGCTGCTGAGTCATCTGAGGTTGTTCTTCTCAGCTGAAATAGGAGAGAAATACCATTCTCTAGTATCTGCTGCCCCAACATGTAGCTTTATGTTGTCACAGAATCACCAAGGTTGCAAAAGATCTTTGAGATCATCCAGTCCAACCATCCGTCTACCACCAATATTTCCCACTAGACCATGTCCCCCAGCACAGCATCTTCTATTATTAAAATAACTGACATTGATAAAACCTTGACTTTTCCAAGGAATTTTTAAGATATTTGATCCTCTTAAGAAGGTTGAAATATGACAATAGGCAAAGCAGATACTGAATGAGACGTGAGATGAAGCAGAGCACAAGTATTTCATCTCATGAATTCATCATTTGAAAATAATTTTTGGTAAGAGTAAAGATGATTGGGATAGGCTATTTTGATCATGATAATAATCCAGAAATGATACGAAAAATGTCACCCAGAATAGTTTTGTTCTGTAGCACTAAAGAATAATGATGGACATTTTTCCTGTTGTGTCACAGATGGGTGCTATGTGCTAACCACACTGAGCCAGTCAAGGGCTTTCTTGGCCGTTTCCTGAGAAGAAAATTGATTGAAACAGAAATCAGCAGCAGAATGAGAAATGCAGAGCTGGTTAAAATTATTGATTGGATTCCTAAGGTCTGGCAACATTTGAACAAGTTCTTGGAGGCCCACAGCTCCTCCGATGTTACTATTGGTAAGTGTTCTGCCCAGTCTGTCAGGGGTTGCATTTGCAGACATACATCAACATGTGTATTTCCTCGTGCATGAAGTATAATATGCCTGGTATATTTCTTTGTACTACATGGGGTAAAATGTTCTCTTAAAAACACTGCTTTTGGACAGTAGCATATTCTCAGACAAATGGTACAAGAAGTTTTCGAACTCTTTTTGCCCATTTTGACAGACCTCTTAAGTCACTGATGCCAAAACTTGTTATGAAATGCAGCTAACTGGTTTTGCCTTGAAAGCTTTAGTCTTTTGAGTTGTTGCAGGGGATTTTTGACCTCTGAAGAAAGAGCACTTCACCAGATTGCTACGTTTGTTCTTCAGTACTTGCCTTCTTTCTCTAAAGAACTGGAAATTGTCGTTTGATCCTCTTTTGATTCATGTCACAATTATTTGAGTATAATATCTGAATGTCCCTTTTTCAGGTCCACGGCTCTTCCTCTCTTGTCCAATAGATGTAGATGGTTCAAGAGTTTGGTTTACTGACTTGTGGAACTACTCCATCATCCCATACCTGCTGGAGGCAGTCAGAGAAGGGCTGCAGGTAAGCCAACAGAAATGAAGACTCAGTCTTGAGTAACATCTATGCAGAGGGCAACACAGCATCAGATGAAACTGAATAGCAACACAGTTTTCTGTGGATATAACTGTGCAAACCATCTTGGAGTAAGGAGTGGAAGCACAGAAGCTGCAGACTGATTTTTTTTTAAACAGAAGTTAAAAGCCAAACAATTGATGTTTTCAGTGGGAGTTAGACATACAGTACCTTTCAGTAATCTGTTCCAGGAGTACACCTTAAAACTGTACCATGCATCAGAAAAACATTTTTTGTGGTCATTTCGTTATGTAGGATTGTCCTTTGCAAATCACAGCAAATCTTTCAGCAGGGGAGGAGCAACGCCGCATACTCTGAGCAGCACCTAAATGCCTGATGGGATCAGTATCAGTCACATACTGGTTATTTCTCAATCTACAGGATGAATTTTCGAGTAGATCTCTGCATAATTCTTTCAGAGTCTGTAGTGAATTCATCACTGTCTGTTCTTTGTATATCACTCATACACTCTAGCAAGTTGAATAGTTTGGGGCATTGCCATATGATTCTTAGCATCTCTTTGACTATGAAGCATGTTAGAATCAGGAGGAAGGCTTAACAGAGGTTTGCTGTGGATTTACTTGCCAAGCAACTATGGAAAGAATGACTTTTTTGGTTCTTCAGTTCTCAGAATAAAAATAGCAGCACGTAATTTAAAAGGTCGTTGTGGAGACAGCGAAACCAAACACCAGTAAATTCTGGGTATTGCATACATTAAAGTAGTTATTTTTAATAAAGATTTTTTCTGTGAGAAAACTCCCCGTATTTTTGTAACATGAAGACCCAGGACAAATGAAAGGTTTGTCCTGTTAGTGGACAGGCTCGTTTTAAAATGACTTCTTTTGCAGTGAAGCGAAATGCAAGATCACACATGCAGAAATAGAAAGCTGGGTCACAACAAGAGTGGAAGGTTAACAAAGGGCTGAAGGTAGATGGGAATTGTAAAGTGTGGTAATGTATTGGGAGCTTGTGTTTTGATGACAGATGCCATTGTAGGGACATAACCTATAATCCAGTACTGCTTCTGTGCGTAAGAAGACACATTAGAAAAGTGCAAGATGTTCAGAAAAGAGCAGCAGGTATCATTTAGGATACAGAAATCATTGTATAGTGAGAGATGAGCAGCTTAGGCTGCTCTGAGGAAGCTTAATGGATGTTTGGCAAGTTTGGACTAGAAAAATTTAAACTGAGTAAGACACAGCTTGTTATTAGTAAAAACAATTCACAGCTACAGTGTTTTACTGCAAAAGTATTAGCTTCTCCATCACACACACACACAGAGATATATATATGTATATGAGGCTGTAATCTTTCTGAAACATGAAATAACTCCAAGAAGTTACAAGCTTCGTGGAGAAGCAGTTGTGTCAAAGGATTTTATATTGTCCACTTAAGAAGCACGTTGAGTTTCATTTGCTGTTTCTACAGCGGGTGTTTGTGGATGTGGAAGTGAGAAAAGACAGCTTTGTCATAGAAAACTTGAGTCTTAATTCATGGCTCCTCACAGCTTCTAAGTGCATGAATTCTTCAATACGTGTTTTGGTCAGAATTTTGACAGACACAGTTTGCCATTGGAATTGTGATGGGGCCTGGAGTCCTCATCACTTTGGTGTAAGGAACGTAATCAGTGTTTAAGAATGCACAGGGGTAACTTAGCTAGAAATAGAACAGAAGGTGACACAAAGTATTTCACATAAAACTTCCTACAGGGTTCCTATAAAGGAAAGTAATAGGAGCCAGTAATTTTTTTGACCTAAAATCTGTGATGAGGGCAAATGTAATGATTTTGTTTCCTCTTGAAATGGAAAAAAATGAACTGCTATCTATAGCAATGCTTGGGCTTGTCATAGTGATCTGAAGCTCTCCACATCAGCTGAGCAGTAGGTATGGAAAATAATGATGAGAAAGCACATCAGTTAATAAACCCTCTTTGCCCTCTTTTGTTTTGCCTGCAGTCTTCATCTTTCTTTAGGTGATCTGAATGGCTTGCATTCTAAGGTAGTAAAGATTTCAGTTTCTGTCTTTGTGCTTTGGATTCTTTATCTGCTTTGATCCAATTTCCCCAAATTCCACAAATTCACTTCATTTAAGTTATTTCTTCATTTATTCTGGAATTTCTCTTTTGTTGAGTCTGTGGGGAAGAATAGAACTCATGTAGTCAAAGAGCAGTCAGAGCCCTACTAATTAACAAGCTAATGCTAGAAATGTGTGTTCCATTTTTGGGCTATTTTCTGTCCCCTACACCCACAAAAGCTCCTTTGAGAAAGCATCCTCTCATATGAAATCGCCTGCCAAGAAGGAAGGGTGGACTGCTGATTTCAGTCTGATCTCTCTGGACCTAAACTGAACTATTTGTATGTTTCTGTTTCTCATTTGGAGAACTATTTTGGGTCAAAAACAAGTGAGCCAAAGGGATCCTTAAAATAATTGCTCCCATTGGAGCTGCTGAGGTTTTGGTTCCTCAAAACAGCAATGTGAAAATTACAGGGTTGTAAAAACTTTACCCTAGTTCTTCCTGCTCTGTGTATTGATATGGAATGCTGCATCAAGAAAAAGAGGGCCTAAACTTTCTGTGGCTTCATGCAAGGAGCAGAAATCTAACATGTTGGTTCATAAAGCACCAGAGGGAAATCACTGCTCGTACTCCAGTATGGCTTTCTGAGCCAACCTGTCAGATTTCTGCTCCTTCATGGCACCTTCTCTCTCTAGGAGGCACTCATGAGAAAGGGAAAGGGATAGAACTGGGTGCTGTGGAAGGGATAGTGAGCTGGTACCTCAAGTAGATCTGTGATGATTTCATGTGCTGCAATGCATGTGTCACTTACATCTCATTCTGAGAAGTGTGGTAGGAACTACATGGACCTTCTGGGCAGTAAGGACGTGACAAATACAAAATTCTCTGCACTTACCAACAGTCATGTCTTGCTGTAAATTTGAGAACAAGATAAGGTATGAGATCTGGTTAGTCACAGCTTGAAGACATTATGCTGGGAAAACAGCACAGTGCAGATGAAGGATTAAGCACGTTTTGTTTGTAAGATTGCCTAGCACCACCTGCTGGGCTCTCCCTGCTGCAGTGCTGTTCCAGAATATACTTAATGCTTTGCCACTTATGGCCACGTGAGGATCAGCTCTAGAAAGCTCCAAAGTTTGCCCTAACTATTCCTGTTTGGCAACAGAGAGGATGATAAAATTTAGAGGGTGGGAAAGAAGTAGTGATGAGCAAAAGGAGGCAGTCTTATATCCATCAAAGAGCTGGCAAATTCCTGTCCTACACTGGTGCTTTTTCCCCCCCATGCATTTTATAGGAAAGTAAGAGGTCTCCGAATTCATGTGACAAAATGCTAGTAATGGACTCCAGTTGTGGAAGGATAGTTGGGCCAGAAATGCATAAAGCTGAAGTTAAAAAGTTTAAAGTCACTTCAAGTTGTACTTACATTTTTTGAAGTAATATGACATTCAAAAGAATTTATTATCTATTTAAGGCAAACAACATAACAAGAAAGATATATAGGGATTCAGTAACACAATCTGCTGGAAACAAGAAAAAGGTTTTGAGACAGCATACTTACTTGAAATGGGAACAGATAGCCAAATTCTGCTGGCACATTTTCTTGGTTGAGTACAAAGAAAATCTCTTGGCTTGAAAACCATGCTTTGACATCCATCCATCACTGTTGCTCGATAACAGGTATCACGTTTCCTCCTGTGCATTCTTGTAGCTGCAGTTTCACAGCAACGGTGGACAGATAAGCCAGCTGTTGTTGTGAACTGAATGTGATCATTAACAGTCTGTCCTTTGTATTTACTTCAAGTTTAAGGCAAAAAAAAGGAAAAAAGAAAAAAATAGCCACCTTTCTGAATGGAGGTTATTTTTACATCTCCCTTTATTCAAATGGCACCCACAGAAGGGTGCTGCAGTTTCAGAGGAGGTGGTTAGCCTCTTCAAAGCCACTTGCCACTTAAAAATAATAAAAACTTTGCCATTGGAGTAATGGCCAATCTAATTTGGTTCTGTTCAGCTCTGCTCGAAAGTTTCTTTTGCAGTCGAAGAATCATGGCTCATTCATTTCGGTTAGGTAAGCAGTGAATGAAATGGTGGGCAAATGGGAATGTTTTAAAAGAAAGTTATTCCCTTTTCCAGCTGTACGGGAGGAGAGCTCCCTGGGAGGACCCTGCCAAATGGGTAATGGACACGTACCCATGGGCAGCCACCCCACAGCACCACGAGTGGCCTCCTCTGCTACAGCTGCGACCTGAGGACGTGGGGTTTGATGGTTACTCCTTGTCACGGGAAGGCTCGACCAGCAAGCAAGTTCCAGTGAGTGATGCTGAAGGAGATCCACTGGTAAGCTTCTCCTTTCTGAGACAGTGAAACTGCCTGGTTTCCCTTTGTTAAGGGGGACTAAAAGCAGGAGTGAAAAGATAATGGAACAGCAGAACATGTTTTAGCTTTCACTAGCTCACGTATACAGGTACAGGCATCATTTCCAACTCAGTGATTCTGTGGTTCTAAATATCAAGCTGGAGATTTGTACCTTCAGATTAGCCTTATTCAACAGTTCTGTATGCATTTCCATGTGTCAGAGCAAGAGGGGGGAAGGATGCTTGCAGAATCTTGTGGACTAATCATAGAATCGTGCAATGGCCTGGGTTGAAAAGGACCTCAAGGATCATCTAGTTTCAACCCCCCTGCTGTAGGCAGAGTCCCCAACCACCAGGCCAGGCTGCCCAGAGTTACAACCAGCCTGGCCTTGAATGTCTTCAGGGATGGGGCATCCACAACCTTCTTGGGCACCCTGCTCCAGTGTGTCACCAGTGTGTCACCACCCTCTGAGTGGGTCAATTCAATCTCTTCATTTTTATCCTTTCTGGAAAAGCATACAATTCATGACTAATTTGTGTGTTGCCATAGCATGTTTTAAATGTAATTCCTCTTTTCAGATACACAGGAATAATTACTCCAGATGTCTGTTCCTTACCTTTGCAACGTGCTGGCAAAGTGAATGCAGATGCGATTATCATATAGAGTTGATACTGTTTCTATCCTCAGAATACAATAATTGTGTGCTTTTTTGCCTCTGTAGATGAACATGCTAATGAGACTGCAGGAAGCAGCCAACTACTCAAGTCCCCAGAGTTATGACAGTGACTCTAACAGCAACAGCCATCACGATGACATTCTTGATTCATCTCTGGAGTCAACGTTGTGATCTTCATCGGATAGAAATAGGGCATTTCCATGATTGCTGTCCCACTTGACAAGAATCCCAATCACAAACTCATGAAAGGAACGTGTTCCTGGGCTGGGCTGGTATCTCAGTGTTAGAGCTGCAATAACAAGAAGACACTTAGAGTCAGTCTTGAACCTGGGTGCAGGCAACCCAAGCAACATTTGTATTGTTTTTCTTCTTACAACGATAAGAGCTGCACTATTCCTTTGTTTTCTTCTGTTTAGTTGCTGTAAGCTCTCATGCCTAAGATGCTGAAGATGCTAAAAATAGTCATCATTACTAAAAGAAAAAACAGTTAAAGGGGGTGGATTTCACAACTATGAAGCAAACAGCTTTGTGCCATGTAGAGAAGGAGAGGGGAGAGGAAATTTTTGCCTATGCTGCTTTTGACCAAACACATTTAGGTGAGGGCTGGACTTTTACCAATCAGCTTTGCAGATTAAACTCAGCTTTGTATAGTTCTGGTGCTATAACAATACTGCTTGCCTTGGTATAATACTCCATAAAGGCAAAGCTGCTAAACAGGGAAGTTTAAATAAGTATAATAAAAGGGGGGAGGGGGGAAGAATGAAAAGAAAAAACACTGCTCTCCTTGCCAGTCTGAGACCTTGGCTTTCTTTTGTTATGTGTTTGTAAAGATAGACATATATATAAATAGGAATATATAAAAGTATATATACAGTCTGAACAAATCAGGTTTTTTCCAGCACTGTGTAACCATCAGTCCTACTACTGGTTAACTATCAGGTGGCCCTCTGCTGGGCAGGGCCCAGTTCTCCTCCACATCCTTCTGTGATGCTCAGTTGACTTCAGCAGGGGGGAGTTTCCCTCTTCTGCAGAAGTCAGCACAAGTCCTACAGCTCTACAGGACCTGAGGGAGCACAGGGGCATCCTGTGAGCCCTGTGTGCACAGGATAGGTAGCTACACCCCTGAAGGGATGGTCAGACTTTCAGTTCTTAATTCGTGCCATGAAACGTTACAGCAGTTTTCTAAAAATGTTGGGTTTTGTTCAGGGCTTTTGTTCCTGTCAGCACAACCATGAATGAATTGATTACAACTCAGCTCTGTGACAGTTCCAAGTGCTACTCTGATGACCATGTTTCCTCCCATGGCTTTTCTTTTTAACTGCAAAAAAAAAAATAATAGTATTCTAGCAGGAAGGAAGGTACTGTGTCTTTTGAGTTTACCCAGGCCATACTTTTGAGTTTTGGCAGAGCTGTGAACCTGGTTTTATTTCTCCTCCTCTCCGAATATGCACACCTATGCTCTCAGCGTTAAGGCTTTGTACTTCTGTTGGGGAACAGGAGCACCTCACCAAGAATTGCACTTTCCTCTCCGTGGAAGCTGATGCTCACACCAGCAGCCCCACCAAGCCAGCTGCACTGGGCTGTACCTCAACACAACACCATTCCTCACTGTTGGCCTGTACGAGCCTTCCCAGCTATCTTTTGGTGCTGAATTTTGAAGCGATGCCTTATTTTGTACTAATTTTTTTTTTATTATTATTAAATCAGTGCTGTATATTCTGGGATTTTATTTACATAAACAGGGCTAAGTCATCTCTTGGAATATCGTACATTGCTGTGAATATGGTTTGGACAAGACGCTAGAATTGGTCGCAATGTGACAAAGAGAAAGGAGGGGAATGAGAACTTTTCAGGTTCATATCAATCTGCAGCTATAAGTCCTTGAAGAGCTCTTTTATCCATGCAGGAAAAGAAAAAAGAAAAAAAAAAAAAGAAAAAAAGATTTTCAACTAGAATAAATGCTGTCATTATTAAATTACAGAAATGTGCTGGTGTTTGTCAATGTACAGAAAGAGAACTCATTATGAACACTTCTTTAGGAGCCTGTTAATCCGTCTGGGTTTAAAGTAGTGGAAGAGACAAGTTCATGCTTCTGGGACTCAGTTGGAGAGGATAGCTTGATGATACCTCATTACTTCCTGTAACATACCTGTGCTTACGTTGTCTTACTGAGCTGGTCTTGAATCTGCTCCTGTTACAACTTCTAAGTGCTGATGACTCTTTTTTTTATTATTATTTTAAAGAAAAGTATTGTAAAAGAAAAATTAAAATATTTTAATGACGGGGGGGGGGGGGGGTGGAGGAGGGGAAGGGGGAAAGCTTGCTGTTGTTGCCATTTTTAACTCTCTGAACTCTATTTCATTATGTCACTGAATGAAGTACCAAGGGCTCACTCAGCCAATGTTCCTGATGTGGTCTTGGTACTTTCCACATGGGATGTGTCTGTATGGAATTAAACGCACGGCATGCTGGTGATCACTTACAGACAGGTTGATTTTTCCAGTAGTCCTGACAGTTCTGCCTCCCAGCACTGACCTACCTGCTACTACTGTGAATCTTGATGCCTAATCCTCCAACTCAATCCATGCAGACACTGCGTGTGCCTGTTGCAGGGCTAGGACTTTCAATGGACTTAATATCCTAGAAAACATCTCAGTTAATCTTTAACTGAGTTATGTAAGACATGTTTATAACGGTGTTTTTATTTGTGGGGAATGGGGTGCTTTTTTTCTCATGTTTAATCCTGTGCTTATGCCCAGGAAGGAATTTCTGTTCTTGTTTGGTATCGATGCTAGTTTGGGTTACAGTGAAGGGCAATGTGGAGTGGGATGCTCGTCCTCAGCATCACAGGATTCAGTGTCTTTCTGAAACTTGGGGAGGCAGGTTTACCCACAGTGCACACTTAGTTTTTAGACTTCAGTCTTTCTCTAAGTGACTTTCGTCTCACTTAAGGCTTTTTCAATGACACTTCCTTTCCTTTTGCCTTTTTTTGTTTTGGTTTGGTTTTTTTTCCTACAAAGTTGGCTTGTTTTAAAGGAGAACAACAAGGGAAAAAAAAAAAAAAAAGAAATTTCTATGCAACATTCACGTTGTGTTAAAAACTGAAAATATAAACCATTTTCTTCAAAACTGCCAAGACTGATACAGGCCATAAATGAGATGTGGTTTATCTGGGGAATGGGAGGGGGCTCATGTTTTTGTACATTTTGGAAGAAGCAAACTGGTATTTCATTGTTGATGCTTAACTTCGATATTATGTGTATGAAACCTTGTCTGAATGTGGCAATTTTCTTTCAAGAAAAAAAAAAACGCAAAAACTAAGCAAAAAAAAAATAAATCTTTGTCAATATTAAATGGAAGGTTGCTGTTTTGATCTAGTCGTTTCCAGTGGAGCAGTTTATGAAATATGTTCTATAAGATGTACATTTTTTCATTGTAACATAGAAATGTAAATATTTGATTAAAAGTGCTGCATTTTGATGAATTTTTTCTAGCCATTTTTAAAGAGAAAAACTAGGAATCGAGTATTTTGTGTACGTTTATGATGTTTTCCATTTGCTCCTCTCCCTATTTAATTTTCAGTTCTCATTTAGGATTGGAATTTGTGAATGGTCTGTTTGAGATCATGCCTCCCCTTCCTCCCCCTCCCCATTTCTCCCCCTTCCCGCACCCCTGTGTCATGGAGAATAAAGCTGATGATTGTACCAGTCTTAAATTATTCATGATTCAATAAAATTGATGCTTATTTATTCAGATTTGTGGTTTCCCTGAACTTCTTGCCCCCTTCTTAATTGACATTTTCCATTTGAAGATGGTGAGTTTTAGTTGTTTATTGTGAAAAGATACCAGCAGCCCTGAGACATTGTACTACTAAGATCCCCAAACCCCAAGTCCCACTGCCCATCCCCGCAGTTCTGGAACTGTGGAACTGTGAGGACTCCCCCACCTCCCTGGGCAGCTGTGCCACTGCATCACCGCTCTTACTGAGGAGAAAGATTTCCTAATATCCAACCCGAAGCTCCCCTCGTGCAACTTGAGGCCATCACCTCGTGTCTTACTGCTGTGACCTGGGGTAAGAGGGCCCCCACATTGCCACAACCTCCTGTCAGGTTTCCCCTGTGCCTCTTCTCCAGACTGAACCATCCCGGTTCCCTCAGCTGCTCCCCATCACATTTGTGCTCCAGATCCCTCACAGCTCCTCTGCCCTTCTCTGGACGTGCTCTAGGGTCTTATGCAAAGCTGATAGCCTGCTTAACTGTCTTAATAATTTGTTCTCAAAACAATAAAAGAGATATTTTACTGGCAGGTATTTGCAGGACAAACGAGAAAGGTGATTTGCCTATTGGACTTGTCTGCATCTCGTGACAAGCCTAGAAAATGATGTCAGCTAGGGCGTGCCTCTGTTAGAAGAAAATGCCTTGGCTGCTCGTGGGTTGTTGTTAAGTCTTCTGGAGGAATTCTTTTTTGTAGGCTGTCTTGTTCTGCTGTTTTTTCCCCTTCTCTTTACTTTTTCCTTCTGAGTCGCAATCATAGAATCACAGAATCACCAAAGTTGGAAAAGACCTACCACATCAACCAGTCCAACCGTCCACCCATCACCGACAGTTCTCACTTAACCATGTCTCTTGACAGCATCTAAGCGTTCCCTGAACTTGAACTGTTGCCATTTATTTTAACAGTACAGCAGTGCAAATTGAGTCAGAGCGGATTGTCAGCAATGGGGTTTCACTTATCCCTTAGCAGCAGTTTTCCAGAAGCAGGAATAATTTTGGGCAAGCTCTAATGCGTTTCCATATTTGGTAATGCAGAGAACTGCATGTTTTAGGGTTGGCCCTGTAAGGCACTTCAGTCCTGACCTTGGACAGTGAATCAATACTGGGCCGGCACCAAAATGCTTAATCTCTCTCAGGAACTCCTCTTTCTTCCCTTTTTCAGCCTCCCACACTCTTTCCCCATGTTCTCTCTTTCTCTGATGCATGCTCTCTTGTATGTTCATCTTCACATATTTTTTGCTTCGTCTCACTCCTCCCTTAACCTCTATTCTGTTTCCAACATCCTATTTTATTCCTACTTTATGTCCTGCCCAGCTCCACCTCATCATTTCTCAGTGCCTTAGGATCAGTGCTGACTTCCGTTCTGCACTGGAAGGGGAAATTCCCTGGGATCACTTTATGCAGTCAGTCTGCAGACTGCGGTGTGTGTTTAAAGAGGGATGCTGAGCCTCTTGGCAGCCAGCCCTCATGTGCCCAGCGGGCTGCGCTCACGCTCCACTCCTCGGCCCGTCTGCTGAGAAACAGCCCTGAAACTTTTCCCCCGTTCAAAATCCTTTCTTTTGGAGTTTGAAGGATTTTATTCATTTATATCAGATTCAGTTGTGGTCAAAAAAAGCAGCCGCCCTGAAGATGCACAATGAAGGTCGTGGAGTAGCACTCGCTGGCAGAAGGGATGCTCTTTTAGCCCTCTTTTTCCACCTAAGCTGGACGTTTTATGTCTGATTCACAGGTGAGGCAGCACCAGGTGCTAGATCAGCTGAAATCAGAGCAAATCAAGAAAGCAGATCAATTTTCTGCAATCTTCTGTGTTTCACAGCAGTCACTTTGGCCCAGAGTGTGTTCAGTGGGGGAGAAGGGGAAACATATCCGGGAGTGAGACCATGCTGAGCTGCAGCACTGTCAGCCTGTGTGTAGGAATGGAAGGGCTGCCTGCTGCATCGTCTGGTGCTGGGCAGCCACCGTCTTCCTCTGCCCTGGCTGCTGCACTGCTGACATTGCTCCAGCCTCATCGCCTCCCTGTTCTGCCTGAATCGCCACACAGAGGCTGCGAGCTCTCGAGTCTGATCTGAGTTCTGTGTTGTTCTCTTTTCCCCAGAAATACCGTCCTGCTCAGCCCCTCATCTTGCCGGTGTTGTCTTGGTCTTTCCCCTCTAAATATCACAAAAAATGCTAACATAGCCTGCTTGTGCTGAGGAGCTATGAGAAGGGGGAAGGAAAATTGAGCTGATGCTTACCATGGCCAGGTGGTATATCTTGATTATTGTCAGCCCCAGGCTTTTAATATTACGTCAAAAAAACGGGTCAGTCTTGGATGTGAGTTCTTTTGGCTTTTCAAGGTCCATTGCGTAGTAAAGCAAGTATAAGTGAGCAGCATTGCCTCTTCTACCTCTAGCTTATGAGCTGGGGCACATGGAGCCACCAAGCTGCACAATCTTTTAGGTACAAAGGTAGCCAGTTCTGCAGACCTTAATTAAAAGCACCTTTTTTTTTCTTCTTTTCTCTTTTTTCTTGACTGTTAGATCACTGACTCCATCTCTGTGCTATTTTTGCATGTTCAGATGCCTTGCTTCAGCTTTGTCTTATGAACATTATTTTCTTAGAACAGGCCCTTATCTTTGTTTATCTTACCTTATCAAATTACTGCAGTGTTGCTAAAAAATGGTTTTATTTTGTTTCCCTATTTGGTCCCAGGCTCAACCTACACCAACCTGCAAATGGGATGCATGCATTGCTGAATGGCCGAGCTTGGAAATCTACATTCTTTTATTTGGTAGTCATTCATTTTATTATATATACACATATTTAAAGTCTGTACATGGTAAAATACAAAATAAAAGTTTCTTTATAAGTTACACGTTTAAGCAGCTGCATTTGTTTGTAGTTCAGCCATCATTTAATTGAAAAAAAAAAAAAAAAAGGAAACCTTATTCAGCCATTGCTACAGTCATTCACAATAACCTTGGTATAAAACATCCATACAGAGTAAGTGTACAAAATAGCGTACAGTTCATATAAGCTGTGCAAAGACAGCAAAGTTCAGTCAAAACCAAAGAGGCATATCCCCTTTCCTCTGTCCACAGCACATAGCAGAAGCCAAGCGGAAAGCAAGCACAGGCCTGTGGGCAGAAAAGTGAGTTAGACAGTGCTGCATCTAGAGAAAGGATGTGTAAATTAAATGAAAAAACACCAACAGAGAAGGTCCCCACTACACAAGGCACACTGTTATACCTGAAGGCGATTGTGGTGGTTCCCATGGGTCTGTGGCAGGGTGAGGGTGAGGAGGGGGCAGTGGTTTGTCTGCACATCTCATGGACATCCTTTGCCCTGGGATGAGACGATCACCAGATCACAGCAATCCTCAGGTTCTGAGCTCTTGGTAGTAGCTGGGAATTCAGTTGGAAGGTGGGAAAATGGCCACAGCAACTGCAATTTGTTGGCATTGGTGGTGTTTTGTCTCTGGAAAAAATATTTCCCTGCTATAAAGGAAGGAACTGTCTGCTCCTTGCTTTCAGGCTGATGCAGCTAATTGAGCAAATATTGGTGGTTAAGCAGAGAGGAATGGCTTTGAAGAGGTCAACAGACACCGTGGGTGTGAAAGCCTTCTCGTGGGACAGAAAAATCAGGAATACCTGGAGCAGGAATGCTTATGGCCATGTGATAGGGAAACTGCCCTGGAGAAGCACGTGGACATGCAGGTGGGACATCACCTCTTCAATTTATAGCCCTCTGTTATGTACACCTTCGCAATGTTCCCATGTGACGGTAGGAGCAGGTGGGCAACCTAAGAGACCGTTATCTCTTCTTCTTCTTCCTCCCCTTCCTCATCCTCTTCCTCTGAGTCCGAGCAGTCTGAGGGTTTGCTGGGGCTGCTGGAGTGGGATGGAGAGGGAGGTGTCTGGGGACCCAGCCTGTCCCGCAGGTGCTGCGGGGCTGGGTGGTAGGGCAGCAGGTGCCGGGGGCTGGGGGGACATGCCATGGGGCCTTCCTCCTCTTCCTCCTCCTCCCCTGAGCACTTCTTGCCAACGTCGCTGAGGTCTGGGTGGGGGTTGAACTTGGTGGGTAGGGTTTGCTCTCTGCAGCCACCAGAGGAGAGGAGCTCTCTTTCTTTGGAGTTCCTCCACTTCATTCTTCTGTTCTGGAACCAGATCTTCACCTGAGGGTGGAGGAAGAAACTCAGAAACAACTCAACTCAGTAACAGGGGGAGCAGGGAAGGCCTTCAGTCCCATCCCAAGGAAGGGGCACGGAGGTCTCACCTGTGAATCCTTGAGACCCAGCTTGGCCGCCAGCTTCTTCCTGTCGGGCTTGCTGATGTATTTCTGCTTCTGGAACATCTTCTCCAGTGCCTTGCGCTGCACATCGGAGAAGACGGCGCGGCGCAGCATGCCACGGCGCGGCTTACCGCGGGCGGCCAGCGGCCAGGAGAAGGTGCCAGGGATGGGCACGACGGCAGAGGCAGCTGCAGGGCAGGAGAACGGGCTGAGCGGGGACCACGGCCGCCAACCCAGCGCCCGCAGATCCGGGGCCCGAAGGGAATTTTACGCTCAGATGGCCATTGCCTTTCAGCGGGCCATAACTGGGATTAAGGCCATCAGCTCAAACGTGGGAAATGGCTCGATGGTGGCCTGTTTTGTTGAGGGATTCAAAGGGCTCCGGCCTCAAAAGGCGAGGCGCGGCACACCGGCTGGGGTGGAGGTGTGGGAGAAAAGCTTTCCCTCTCAGTTGTGGGTTTTTTTTTTCAGAAGCTTTTATCATTTCAGGCATTTTCTTAATGCTTGAGATGAAAATGAGGACTTTTCTGGTCAGAACAAAACCAGCCCCTTTGGACTCAGTTTTGATCAATCAGTATTCTTTTTTTTTTTTTTTTTTTTTTTTTTTTTTTTATATATTAATCTCTCTCCCTCCCCCCAAGTTGGAGAATTCAATCCGGAGACATGAAAAGTAACAGCTAATTAGCACACTGCCTGGCTCCCCGTGGCATTTGTATGATAAAAAGGGCAGAGTTTCCTCTTAAAAAAAAAAGTAAAAAAAAGTGTGGTGGTGGGGAGAACCTCCCCAAGAGAGACAGAGATGCTAATGAAGCGTGAATGGTAATTGTGTAGTAATGAACTAACAGAAAAAGACTGAGGACAAGCAGCTAACGCCATATATTATTGGAACAAAAGAGATTTACACTTTCAAACTAAACACAACGGCATGCCGGGCTCCTCGGGAGAATACTGATGGCACAATCGTCTCTTTCCCCAAATCATTTTCATTAAATGGACATGAAAAGCTATTTATAAAGCTCAAGTTGTTTTTGTTAGGCTATTCACACGCCGGAGAAAGGGAGCAAACTCCATTATCCGGAGGATGAATGGAAGAGCTGGGGTTATTTTTTCCTCTCTCTCTTTCCCCGTTTTTTCTTTTAAACTAATAGCTTGTGTAATTAGATTTAAAAGAAGAAGAAGAAGGGAAAGTTCTCCGCATGTCCGCAAGGGCCGCCGCCAGGCCCAGGAACGCGCGGCGGGTGCACGCGCGGCCCCGCGGGAACGCGCGGCTTTGCGCGGGCGCGGCGGGCGCTGTCCGCTCCGCCAGTGGTGCTGAAGGCGACGGCGGGGAGGGAGGGAGGGAGCGGGCGTGAAGAAACGGGATGGTGGGCAGAGGAAAGTCGGTTGGGGGGAGAGAGCGCAGAAGCCGGGGGGAGGGGGAGGAGATTTTCTAGACCTACCTGGAAAATAGGAAGATCTGATGAAAGGCTGGAAGGATCCTTCAAAGTACGGAAAGGAGAAAGTCTTTGGAGGGACGCTTTGAAGCAGGGCAGGAGAGGACTCTAAGTGAAGAAATAGAACGAAATCATGAGGGCTGGCAGAGGATCGACCCGGGAGAGCTCGGCGGGGCTGGGCTCGCTCTGCCGCCTGGCGCCGCGTTCCCTCCCGAGCAGAAGCCCCGGCTCGTTCGGGGTCCGCCGCTGCCCAGCCCCTTAAGTAGGCGGCGGCGAGAGGGTCCTCCCTGCCCCCACCCGCTCCCTTCTCTTCCCCCGGCGGAGCCGCTTACCCGCGCGGGGGGCGGAGGACAGAATGGCGTTGACCCCGAACTTGAGGAAAGTGGAGTCACTGCCGGAGCTTTGGGGCGAGCAGATCCTCCTGGCCGCCGTGCAACCGGGCAGCTCCGGTGTCCCCGAGTCCGTCCTGGGTGCCGAGGCCGGGGGTGACATGCTGCTGGGCGGGGGAGCGCTGCGGGGAGGGTAGGCGCCGGGCCGGCTGATCCGGATCAGGTCCTCCACCAGGAAGCTTGAGTGGCTGGAGAAGGCGGACTGCAGCGACTGCGGCAAGGTGAGGGTGGGAGTGGGCCGCAGCAGGCTCGGGTAGACGGCCGGCGGAGCGATGAGGCTGGGGAACATCATCGCATGGGCCGTCCGTCCGTCCCTCCGCCTGCCTGACTGTCCGCGAATAAAGATCCCACTGGCGAGCCGGGGCAGGGTTCTCTGTGCCCTTCCTCCTGGATGCGGGGTTTTATAGTGGCCAGTCCCGCTCGGGCTCTTTCAGCGGTGACAGCCCCAACAATGGGGTTCAACAAAGTTCTCCACTCGGGCTTCATTCAGCGGCCGCTCCGGGGCTGCCCATTGGTTCGGGGCTGCAATTTATGATTGGATTAGGCTTCATAAGCACCCCGCGCACAATGGCCGCGCCACAAAGAAAGTGTAGTCATCAATTTTGCATATTGACCGCCTCTTTGGAATACGTCGCTCCAAAGGCTCCCAGCAGGGTTTTGTTCCGAGGCAACACACACAGGCTAATTAAATGCCTATTTAAAAGTTTCCAGTGACATCTTGCCTCATAGAAAGGGAATTATTTAAAGAAAGCACTAAATTTATTTGCCTCTCCCCCGCTGAGGTTAGGAAATAAATCAATAAATATTCATCAAAACCGTCAGAAAAGCACTTTTTTTTTTTTTTTTTTTTTTTTTTTTTTGGTTGCGCAAAACACAAATGGGAAAAAACACAGCATTAAACTACGGAGGGAGGAAGGAAATGTTCTGAGCGTGGTTCAGATGTGTTCTGCTCCGTGCTTGCAGTGCTTCGGGCATGGTGTTGGCGTGGTGTTGTTGGCGTGGTGTTGGCATGGTGTTGGTGTCGGCACGGTGTTTTTGACGTGGTGTTGGCTATTTTTTCCTATCCACGCGTTTGAAGTCGGCTATAAAGTGGATCTGCAGCTTTCACTTCTACTTTCTGGGGTCTGATACTCATGAGGGTCCTGCTCAGGTGCTCGGGCTCAGAGTCAGAACTCGCTCCAAGAAAACGGGAGAGTTGAAAATAGCAAAGATGTTAAGAGCGCAGTAGGAGCAGAGCAGCCACCGCAGGTTCTCAATATGTCTGTCCTCTTAATCTCACGCGTACTAAGAAGAGGGGTAAGAGCTCTCCCCGACCGTGAAAACGAAGGGAATGCTGCGGTGTTTAGGAAGTAAATCGGCCCGAGCTGGGCCGGCTCTGCGCGCACCGGCAGCCGAGTTTCCCCGATGTGTGCGGGACCGGCCCGCCGCGGGGCATCGGCAGCAGAAAAACGCGAAATCGCGTATTTTCTGGCGGATTGGGTTCATTTTTAGCGGCAGAGATGGAAACGGGCGCGAGGGTATTTAGTTTCCTTTGGAGCCGGGGGATGAAAGCGAGTATTGAGAGCGCCCCACACCTGATTTCTGTGTTAAAGAATATAACAGATGTGTTAAATGTCCTATGTTTTAAAAGCGCCCCATTCAGCCCTTTGGTGGGGCTGAACCTTAGCGAGCAGAAGTGTGCAGCTCAGCCATGCAGCCTTGATCCTATTAACCATGAACTAACTGTCACCTTCAGCTGTTTTCCCTTTTTACTTTTTAACACAAAGCTTTCTCAAAAATCTTATTAACCAGCTTTATTTCTCCCGATGCTTTTTGTCCGCCCGTTTTGTGCCAGTGATCTCCATGTCGATGCTTTAACCATTCAAGAAAAGTGCATCTGCGATTTATATCACATTAAGGAAGAAAGAAAGTCTGTTAAACCTCTCCCTCGATTCAAATCAAAAAGTTATTTACCAGAGGATGGAATCGGCCCCCGAGCTCGAGCGATGCTGACACATCTCCGGGCATCTGCGGAGGGAGGGAGGGAGGGAGGCGGGGGGCTGGCAGCCCCGCTGTTGATGAAACCTCCCCGGGTTTGTTAATCTCGGCACTAAGCAGGTAAAGGGCGAGGGCAGCGCGGCGGGACCCCAGCACCTGCCCGGCTAATAGCTGGGGATGGGGGGGGAGGCATGGGCTGCCCCGTCTCTCCCGCCTTCAGCCTCCCTCTTGCCCCCCTCAAGGGTTATTTCATCTCTATCCAGTCCGTTCCAGGTGTGGAACGAGAGTCAATGGGAAAATAAGCGAGCGGGGCTTTCCTCATACAAGTAACGCGCTGTCCGTCCCCCCCCTCTTCCTCCCTTTGGCCCTTCTCTCCCCGCTCTGCCCTTCCCAGCCGCGCGGGGCCGGCTCCTCTCAGTGCTTTACAGTCATACGGGGCCCTCTGAGATGGTTTTCTCCTTTTATTTTTTTCATTTTTCATTTTTCTTTTCTTTTCTTTTTTTTTTTGCCGATACATCGGGGCTGTTTCGCCTGGCTGTGCACCGGCTGCTGCGCATTTCGCCTGCCTCAAGAAGGGGCTCTGACACGCTGGGTTGCGCTGGGTCAGGCGCACGCTGGGGCACACGTGGACCCGGTTCCTCGCGATGCGTCTGAGCACACTCGTAAAGAATTCCTTAAGCACCACGGCAAAAGGGACCAGAGGTCTATTGAAAGGGACGAGAGGCCGCGAGGAACCAAGAAATCAGACGAAAGGATCTCATTTTCAGCGATCTCTTTTGGAAGTTTCTTTTCAAAGGCGGTGATCACTTAAGAGAAGGGAATTCTAATGTCTCGGGATAAAACCTGTGACTAATGCCGTTTGACCTATGCTCATGCGGTTTTGTGCTTCCTGCCATTCATTTTAATGTCGTTATCTTCAAATTTATTTCTTAAAAGTCACTCGCTTTCTTAGGCGAAAAAAAGAGGGGAAAAAAAAAAGGACGAACGTCGGCGGTGGGGCCGAGGGGCGGCGGCAGCCTGCGTGTGTCCCGGGCCGGGGTTGGTAATCCGCATGAAATTGGGAGAGCCTCCACTTCCAGCGAGGACACGGAGCGCCGGGCCCGGCTCCCGGAGTGCTGGAGGCGACGAGGGGCCGACCCGAGCCGGGAGGGACGAAGCGAAGAACCTGGGCTCTGCGCTGCTCCGAGCACCGGGAGCGGCCGGGAGCCTCGACAGGGCTGCGCTGCGACACCTAAGGCTGCACCTTTAGAATTCAGCACAAGGAACAGAAACTGGTGGTTCGCTCAAAGCTTTTCTAGATCCAACACCCCCTCCTTCCTTCCCCCCCCCCCCCCCCCCCCGCCTTTTTTTTTTTTTTTTCTTCTTTTTTTTTTCTTGAAAATCCTTCTATTGTGCCAATCAAGCAGATGGTTTGCAGGAAATATAGCTTGGCCCCAGTGACCGAAACTAATTTTAACTAGCTTTCCAAGCCTGGCACGTTTGTTTTGCTCTTACAAAATAGCTAAAAAAACAGCTGGCAAGGGTGAATTAAACCCATTAAAGACACATTTATAAGAAATTATATTCACATAGGTTGCTCGAACCCCCCTAAGAGGGGAGAGATGAGAGTATTGAAATGAAAATGTCCCCGAACACACTACCCTCCTTAACATCGCCTGAGAGTCTCAAAACATTTTACTAAATAGATTAACTTGACCATTGTTTCGCATCACATTTATCAGCTTCATTAAGTGAATAGCTGAACAAATATATTACGCATGCATGAAAAGCTCTTTTGGGGGCTGCCTTATTGTGTCCTCAGCCCTGACAGGTGGTTAACTGTGTTTCTCTCTCCTCTCCCCCTCTCTCTCTCTGCGCAAAGAAAGAGGAATCTTGGACAGAGCGCACGGCCCAGACTTGGCAGAGGGACCTGGAGGAGAGAGTTACTTTCTTCTCCCTCGCCATTCATCCTGGCCAGCCCAGAGAGCTCAGGGCCTGAAATGCAACCAGATGATCCCGTCTTGTCAGAAGTAATTAACTTTAATTTAGTCCCTGTGTCTTGCTTACACTTTGCTAACTCCTCCCTAGCCTGTTTACTTGGCACCCTTTCTTGCAGATGTGATAATTTTTGCCCACCTCATCCGTTATCCGTTTCCCAACCTGCACTCTTGTTTTAAAATAGCAATATTCCAGGCTTGAATAATCCTCCTTCTTTCTTCTCCACTGGTCTGGCTAATAAACAAACAAACACACAACCTCCCTATTGCCAGCTTCTTTCACAGAGCTGGGGTTTGCAGAGCGCAACACAGTGCCTTTTTCTTAGCCCTCATTTCTTTGAGGACAAGGGGAAGCAGTACCTTCCTTCTTGCTTTCTCCAACATGTATTTCTCTGCTTCCACTGAAGTCGGTGCAGAGAATTAAAGGATTGCCCCCACCCCAAATCAGATTTCAACTCTACTCCTACTAACTGATTGCAACACGAAGTGGTGATCCTTTGCCAGTGGCAGTGGCAAATCTCTCCAGAACCAGCTAGAATGGCTCCAGGACCAGCCTTACCACTGCTGTACTCATCCACAGGTGTCTGGCGAACTGTGGTACATCCATGGAGGAGGAGACTACATGTGCTGGCCATTTTGGAAAAGCAATATAGAACATATTTTATTTCTGGAACTTTGACTGAAGAAGAGAGATGAGAAACTTTGTCCTGCAGGGGGTTTCATTTCATAGAGCCGATGAGAAATGAATCAGAAAGCTGTCCATGCATTCTGCTCTAAGTTCCTTTGTGTAAATCAGAAAGGCAGATGAAAGTAGGCAGCCGTGTTTCTGATTGTCCTTGTGGGCTGCTTTTTGCTGATTTGAGATGTTTCAGACAGAGAAAACCGTGGAGAATGGAATAGTCGTGGCTGAGGAATGAATAGCTTTGTAGTCTTGTGTACCACTGACATCTCTTTGGGCCTTGCAACGTGATCCAAGTCCAGATCTCTGGATTCAGAGCCATCAGTTCCTTGCAGAGTGTGAGTAAGAGTTGTTCTCTTTAGGAAACACTTGGCTTATTGCAGAAACCGGAGCAGGGCTGCCATTCTTCTGGGCTTTGCTTTGCAGATGTTGTGGCTTCCCTGTATTTGGAGATGAAGGTCTCTCTTTTTTATCTCTATTTTATCACCAGGAAAAGTTTGTCAGGTTCCAATCTCACATGCACTTGTAAGATTTCTTTGAAATAACAAATACTGGACACTTCAGATGGGAGTTTAGCCTGTAGGAAGTGTTCCTTCTCAGAGAATGGTGCTTCTATCAGACAAGGCAGGAAGAGATACCACCTTTGTTTTCCACCAGCCATCAGGTTGGGGAAATACACGTCCCATCAGTCCTCCACTGATGTTTTCAGCTTTCTGGAAGCAAATGGAAGTGTCATGGAGTAAGGAGAGGACGAATGTGTAAAGGCAATTTTAGAAAAGCTTTTCCCCATGGCTTTAGCCTGAGAACGTCATTCGCTCTGTCAGAGCTGAAGTCAGGGGCAAAGCTCGTGCTGGGGGGAGGTGATCTTCAACTCATCATACTTTGAGGCTGGTGACAGTAATGGAAGCCCTGGAGTAGGACCACAGGCCAGGAAGAGAACCTGAAGTGAAGGACAAGGGAACCCCGATTGGTCGGGCCTTAATGGGTGCCCATCTTCAATGCCTGTACACTAACACATAGAGCATGGGGAACAAGTAAGATGAGTTACAGGTGTGTGGTGTGCAGGCCTACAGGGCTACGATGCATTTGGCATCACTGAGACATGGTGGAAGGGCTCGAATGACTGGAACATAGAAATAGACAGGTATAAACTATTTAGGAAAGACAGGCAGGAGAGAAAGAGTGAGGGTATTGCCCTCTACATGAATGACCAGCTGAAGACCATGGAGCTCCTCCTGGGGATGGATGAGGAGCTGCCAGAGAGCTTATGTGCCAGGGTTGAAGAGAAGGCAGGGAAAGGAGACATCATAGCGGGGGCCTCCTGCAGGCTGCCTGACCAAGAAGACCAACTAGATGAGGCCCTCAATAAACAGACAGAAACAGTTTCATGTTCACGTGCTACAGCCCTCGTGGGGAACTTCAACCACCCTGATATCTGTTGGAAGGACGACACAGCAATACACAAGCATCCAAAGAGGTTCCTGGAGTGCACCGATGATAACTTTCTCTTCCAAGTGGCACAGGAACCCACGGTGTAGTGGAACTGTTAGGTCACAGCTTGAACTGGTGATTGAGCACCTGGTGAAGGGCTGTGGCTAGCACAGGGAGCACAGGCAGATCGTTTGCACCTGTGAACAGAAGGGGTGAACCAAGGGTGGTGCCCTCCGGGGCTCATATAAGGGCCAGCCATGGGAAGTAGAGCTTTTCTTGTGCCTTGACTGCTTTTTGTGAAGTTATGTTGCCTGGCTGAAGGTTTTTTCCACCAGTTGGGTGAGTTAAACTCTTCCTTCCATATATGACTAGTGGCCTACTTGAGACTAATGATAGCATTGGCAAGCATTTTTCAAAACAATATTTTGCTTCTTTGTGAGCAGCACAAAAAATTAAAACCAAAGGAAAGATGAAATCAGAGTCTGTTTAATCATGGGGTTTGTTTGTGACCTGCATTTTCAGGTCTAGGTGAAGCAGCAGAGTAATGACGTATAGTCTTTTATTTCATTTTTCTCTTTGTTTAAATTCTAGAGTGTGCAGCATTCCCATTTTTAAGTAGGCTTTAGCCATGATGAGGGAAGCTTAGTTATCGCTTATGTGCTATAAACAATATGTGAGGGGAGATGTTTTGATCAGAGCCATGCAGCTCTCGCTTGCTAATCTAATTACAAGGTATAGGTTTCCTGACACAGAGCTGCTCACATAAAAAAGGCTTTTCTCACACCTGGAGGATTGTTTAGCCAAGCTTTTAAAATGCTTACAGCTATAAAGGGAGAAGAAAAAAGTCTTTTTTAAAAAACAAGTTCCTGTGTCGTGCAATGGGAAGAATTTAGTGGTTGTCAACATGAGTTTAGTATAAGGATGCTGCATAAAATGTGGGTTCACTTTACACTGACCTTTGGACGCAGTAGCCCCAAACATTGTTTCATGCGAGGGCTAAGGAGAAAGATAACAGATGTCACCGGTTCTATGAAACTAAATGTGCACCTGTGTGTGTGTGCGTACAAAGACGGAGCTGGTGTCTGTTTGGGGTGTTAATTCCTACCGGCTGAGTGCAGCGCAGCTCTGAAAGAGCAACTTTGAATTGCAGCCCCAGCCCAGCAGCATTTCTGCGCCGTTTGGCTCCCGGTTCTTACAAACAAAATAAAGCACCTTGTCGAATAAGGGCCATTGAGGAGGGATGATGGGTTAAGAGTGGGGCTCCGAGGTGGTGGCGTGGGTGCTTGTTTATCGGGGAGGAGTTGTCAGTTGTTGGCTGTGCCGCTGAAAGGAGGGACGCGAGGGGCTGGTGGCTGGGGTAGCATTGATGGGAGGTAACGGGGTAATCGGATTGAAAGCCAGCCGTGGTATTTGTGTCAGTTCACATTTCGTCACATGAATAATATGAGGTTGCTACCTAGCCCGGGCCTTGGCCCGAGGGTTCGGCTATAAAGACTCCAGGCCTCATTTGATTCAAATATAAATTAATTCTCACTGGAGCGTTGGCTGATTAATCTATTTGCATAATAGTAGGAAAACTGCAGTGTGGTTACTTTTGCGGGGATTTGGACAAGAAAAGCCTTAAATTCATTTGAAAGAATAGTGTGTGAGAAGTCAGGGAAGCAAAAGCACCTCTATAGGGCTCCAGAAGCTGTTTTTTCCAGGCTCTGATGCTGGGGTTGTTCACACGGAGGTCTGACACTGTCCCAAAGAAAATCGTGTTCTGAGGCTTGTTTGCATTTTTATTCTTGTGCTGGGTGTAAATGGTGTTGCTGCTGCTTTCACTACTTAGGAGAATGGCATATGTGATCATTTTTTTTCCTGCTTGGTAAAAGTGAAGTCAACAGGAAAAGATGCAATGTGAGCATGGTGTAAATACCGAACTGTAGTGCAGCAGTGCAGTGGGAGGAGGAAGTGGGAGAGCCTAGTGCACTTGGCCTGTGTGTGCCATTGCTATGTAAGGGTGGCCACAGGGGAATGAGGGCCAGATCCTGGTGAGAGCATGCATCTCAACAGCAGCAGAGAAAGAGGGTGGGGAGGACTTAGTGCTGTCACTGAGCAGGGGCTTGGGGAGAAAATGGGCTTTTCGTGCTCTCCAGGAAACTGTAGGTGTTTCCTTCAGGAAGGAGAAGGGGGAAAAAAAGCAAATGTAAACCTTCTAGCAGGCACTTTTCAGTTCAGTTGTATTGAATGCATATGCTCACACCTTGCTCCCTGTTACCTAGGGTTGGTGGGGCTCTTAGATTAAAACTTAAGGAACAGCCCAAGTTTTCTGCGTCTCCCCAGATTGAAGACATCACCATGGTGTTGGTGCATGGCTTGAATGCCTGGTGCCTGATGAATTGAACTCAGGCTTCACCATGAATGTGCGCCTACTGCAGGTTGTGAATGGTTGTGCTCTGGTTGGTTCTTCTAATGAAGAAATAATACCTGAGAGAACAAAAATGAGTCCTTTTGGACTAGAACAGCAAGCTGTGCTGGCTGTTTTCAATCTTGCTTCACCTTTTCTTCCCAAGTGTAGCTCAGCAATAGTATACTTCCAGTGTAATTGTAACCTTTACCTGCCTTCTGCAGCCTTGGTTATGTTACATTCCTACCATACCTTCAGCCTTTTTAGAACAATCTGGGAAGGATGCACTCCCCTTGATTGAAAGCTGTCTCTTTCCAAGCTAGGAGTTGGGCAAAAGATCCTGATAAGCTGCTGCTGAAGAAGGAAAGATGTAGATCAGAACCCCTTACTACTCATGTAAACAAAACAGAACCAGCCTGCTCACTGAACTAGCTGTTGTAGGGTCAGTGTCTGAAAGCACAAACAAATAGATGTAAGCCATGGCCATAAGGCAGCTATGCTGCTGTATCTTTGTGGTTAATTCTTGTGGATGGAAGATGCCTGGTGCGTCCAGAAGGCTGGGCCATGCAAGCAGATGGCGTGCCTGATTAATGCAATGCTGTTATGAGTTAATAGTGACTCTGACCTCTTGCGCTGGTATTAAGAATAAACAAGGCTAAGAAAAAAGCCAGAGCTTTCTGAACGGAAGCCCTCAGCTGGTTGACAACTGTCCAGTCCTGTTACTTTGACTTTTGCACCTAATGACTGGTGTGGGTCTGGTTGTTTAATGCGGAGCATGATGAAGGCAACTAAAATGGAGTGTCTGTGCCTGCCTGCCTGCCTTGGGTAATGAAACCATTAGAATCAACTGGGAGTACTTTAGAAAAAACATAGAGCTTTACTTTGTACTTTGATGCAGTGGAAGGGGAAGTATCTAACTGGCAGGAGAGAGTACAAGGCACTGAGACTCCTGGGTTCTTTCTATGTTCTGATGGTAAGGACAGAGGCTGGGTAAATAAGCAGCCCAGCTCACAAAACTGCAAGTTCTCATGCTTCCTTCTGCATGTTTCTAACTGCAGAAACCCCGCTGCAAGCTGTTCCAGCACCTTTCTGGACTTTCTCTGGTCTCTATCCAGCTGTACTCTTATTTCGCTTCGTTTTTTGGTTGGGGTGGGCAGACCTGTGTTTAATGTTTCTAGCACAGTTCACTACAGGAAAAAGCGAAGTGAGCAGCTTTTTGTTTGCTATCAGATAGATGACAGAGAGAGAAGTGATCTTCTGCACAGAGCTGTAGCAAGCCGAACGGCACAAATAAAGAAGCAACAATGGGATATGCTCAACAATATTTATGTGAGCTTTGTCTTCTCAAATCCACTTGGATGGCAGTGAATTGTCAGTTCCTATATCAATCTGCCAACGATGAATAGCTCTCAATGAGCTTGAACGTTCTCAGGTTAAAGCATCTGTAAAGCTGGTGGAGATTATGCACCGTATTGATATGACCTCAATCTGAGGGCATATAAATTAAGCCATTCCTAAGCACAGACATGAGCTTGCTCAGCAATGTTCGCAGGGGGACACGAAGCACTTTGCAAAGGGGCAGATAAGCCATCAGATCAGCAGGCCTGCTCTTGGTTTTCATCTCATTTCTGAACTCGAACACAGCCAGCATTTAAGTTTTGCCTAAATAGTTGGTATTTGATCTCATCATAGAGGAGTGCAATCTGTATCATGACTATTTGAATTCTAGGTGGATCATAGACATTTCAACTGAATCGCATTCTTTTAGCACACAATAATGCTGTCCATCTCTTTTTGCTTTCTCTGAGAAGGCTGGCAGCTTCTCTGTGGTGCTTCAGAATCTGAGGTAACTCTGATAGCCACAGACACTCACTGCCCTCTTTCAGGATGATGGACCCAGACGAGCAAACTCTTATGAGAGAGGATCTCACAGTAGTGTGGAAACAGCATGCAGCTGGTGGCCCTGCATAGGGCAGTGGGTTGGAGCTTGATGATCCTTGAGGACCCTTCTTTTTTCTTTTGTTTTGCTTGGGTTTTGCTGGGATTTTGATGCAATTAAACATGATTGCTGATTCTTCCTGGGACTGGACCCAGCACCGGGCGCCCTGACCAGCGCCAGGCGCCATACAGAAGATTTCTTCTGTATTCCTCTTCATTCTTCATGAAGGTAAGGAGAGATCAAAAGCAGAGCACGTGAAGGATGTACTCGTGCTGCCATGCTGAGGGATTCGGCCCCCAGCCCTTACTGGTCATAGTGCAAATTGTGTGCTTATGTTTGTTCTGCAGGGTCACGGTTTATGCTGAATGTTGCGCTGTTTGCCAAGATGTTGCTGCTCTTGCCTAAAAGCAGCCCTCTGATTTGTCTTTTGGGTATAGTTTGTTGTCCAGCACCAGTTAATTGATTTAATTGTGGCTCCTGTGGCTGGGTGGCTATTCATGTAGCCTTGTCAGAGTTCAGTCTACCAGGTGAAATTAGTTATCTTTTGAAGGCTTCTGCAATTCCCAATTGCTGTTTATTTATACCGTGCCTGACAGTGAACCATTATGGGACTGAGGCTTCAGACTCATCTTTCTTCCTTATTTTTTCCCCCGTTTTTGCTGTGCAGTGCTGGTGAACGCTAACTCACTTGATTCTTTCTAAGTATTTCATGGCTTCCTTCGACTGGCAGTGGTGCTATTGATTCCCACCCAGCACTGCCTTGGTAGCTGTCTTTTGTTATGTTAGGATTACTTTGTGGAGAACTTCACTATGGATACAGTGCAAAACAAGATGGTAAAATGAACACCTGCAAATGTTTTGTATTAACTTTTAGAACAGACTGTTTCTGAAGGTGCTATTTCATAGTTTGTTATTTTTAATATTGTAAGGGAGCTGTTAGGTCACAGCTTGAACTGGTGATTGAGTGCTTGGTGAAGGGCTGTGGGTGGCACAGGGAGCACAGGCAGATTGCTTGCACTTGTGATCCCTGTGGAACCAGAAGGGCAGGACACAGGGTGAAGCCACCTGGACTAACGAAGGCCAGACATTGAGTGGAGAGCATCTCTTGGATGTAAGCTGCTTCCTGAGAGGAGTGCTGCACAGCCAGAAAGCCCCCTGCACCAGGTGGGTGAGTTCAGTTCTTTCTTTTGTATATAACTACCTGTGAGTAGTTTGCCTGGTATTGCCGAGAACCTGTCAGAAGCAATTTTGCTTCTTTGCAGGCAGAACAAATATTAAAACTGAAGGAAAGATGAAATGCTCTGCTAGCACACTGAATGTAACCACAATGACTGCTGGCCATTTTTCTGGTAAGAGTGCTTTGACAGTGACTATCTACAAGGCATGTGGCCTTACCCCTCCCAGTGAAATACAACTATGACACAACAGATACAGCACTAAATTATCCTGTTGCGCTGTACTCCTTAGAATCTGATGATAGCTGTGATAGTTCAGTATCTCAACACAGTCAGCATTCCTCGCCCTAAATTCATAGCACCATAGAATGGCTTGGGTTGGGAAGGACCCTTAAGATCACCTAGTTCCAATGCCCTGTTACAGGCAGGGACTCCTCCCTCTGGACCAGGTTGCCCAAATTTCATTTAGCCTGGCCTTGGGCACTTCCAGAGAGGGGTCTCCTCTTTGGGCAAATCAGAGTAGAATACTTTACGTTGGGAATGGTGAGCTTAAATTACTTCTGTATTTTCCTAAAAACAAACGATGTAGTATTACTGACAGTGCAGTAAATCCAGTTCACTGAACTGTGCTTGGCTTACCAGAAATAAGCTATGCTGTGTTTATCAATTGTGTGTTTAATAAAGTAAATGTTGAAATGAAAACCTGGAGTGAAAGGCACCATGTATGGTGGGAATATCCGATGTCAATATAGTATCAGTTAAACGTGCTGATCAAACAACTGAAAACTGTGAATATGCAAAGGTGGGTGAAGCTGTGAGGGAGTGCTTTTTCCTTCTTTTCCTCCTCCATGTTGAAGGCAAAGCAGGCCCTACTGCTGCTTTTGAATTTGATTCTGGCCAGGATAGCATGAATTTTGGGGCAGAAGGATCATTGAAGGCCCGCTGGAGCCTTTTGAACTCTGCTAGGCAGAAACATCTTTGGGACAGGTGTGAGCTGCTGGCCCATCAACTGTGGGGCGATTCCCAAGCTGCAGCCCCATTTGGTTACTGATCCCCTGCCTGCAGTAATCCTGGGCAGGTGGTGACCAGAAGGTGCTATTTCCAAGCACTGGGTTGCCCTCTTGTATCAATGAAAAAGCACAAGTGCATATTAAGCAAATACAACTTTTTTCTTCCTCAGTAAGATAGGTGCTTTTGTACTCTGATGGTGACCCAACTGGTAGAGTTTCCTTACATTCAAAAAATGAACAAACTGCAGACAGAGATACTGCAATGTTTTCTTTGATTTTTCCATCTCATTCTCATTAATTGCATGGTGCTGTGAGGGAAAGGGTCCTGAGAGAGCTCAAGCTTCATGCAAAATTCATTCAAGAGTGAAGAGAGCAAGATGAACGCTTAGCTTCTCCGTCTGCCTCCACGTGAATGCTGTTCTGAGGGCTCTGAATGCTGCTATCTCTGCCCGTACAACTTAGGTGTTACTCTTCATAAAGGAAAAAAAAGCCATTAAAATGATCACTTGAAGGGGAAAGCATACAGTCTCAGGGAAACACCGAGTCATGAGTGTATGTAAAATCCTGTCGCCCTCATTTGGGTGAGAGAGGCTGGGCATGGGGTGCCATGGGATGGTGGTGGCAGAGATCTGAGGCATTCGGCAGAGCTCTACTCCAGGCAAGAGGAGGTGAAAGCTGTGTTTGTCAGTGAAAGAGCCAGGAAAATAGCAACTGAAACAAAGAAAGGGAGATGTGAAGATGCGTATTTTTACGTGCTCAGTTTCTCCTGTCTTTCTGCACTTACCCGCACTGCTATGCCAGCACATGACTAGCAGTTAGCCACGTGGCAAAGGCTGCGCTTGTATTACCTCAGTTATAAAGCTGGCTGTGGAATTCAATTGCTAGCACTGTTTGAGTGGACAACTTTTGCTCGGACAGAGGGAAAACAAGGGACCACTAGGATAGCAATGCTCCAGTGGTCCCCAGTAGCCCCCGTGCATGAGCACCTGTGTGCATGAGAGATCTCTTGTTTCCTCTGCAGAAGATGCATGCAGTGGGGCTTTTCTGGCCTCGGCTTCCAGCATTGTTGCATCTGGTCCTTTTTGGGTGTTTGTTTTGCATTGCTCATCTTAGTGTTGCTTGCACACCTTTGGGAAGGGGAGCAGGGAGCTGGGATCAGATATCTGCACTTCTAACTCTGATGTTGTTCAGTTGGTGTTTAGGCCTTCTGAAGCCCTTTGGCATTAGTTACTTCTGCTCTGAGCAGACCTTTACTCTTGTGTCAGCACAAAGGGTTGAGGTGCAGCTTTCTACGGCAAAAAGCCCTTGCTGGGTCTGAGCAAAATCTCAGCTTTTCCAGGAGCAGAGCAACACAAAAGATTTAAGGGGGGAAATTGTTAAAAGGGAAGCCCTTTTCTCTTTGGCTTGAATGCAGTGGGGAGATTAAAACTTTCATTTGAGATTTTGCTGTATTCATAGTAGGGAGGCCATGAATAGGTCTAAGTCAGAGCCCACAGTGGTGGTGGTGTGCCCTTTTATTCTCTGGCACATCTTCAGACACAGGTTGTTTTGCACTTGAAAGAGGTGAAAGAGGGGAATGCGGGGTTTTGACAGCTGATATTGGCCTCTGAGCTCTTGATGGGGATTTTCTAATTAACCCCAAGGGCCCATCAGGTGGTCAAAATTGAGTGATTTCTATCAGAAAGGGCAAGAAGTTGTAACTTGTAATTTTTTATTTTAGTCAAAGACACTGAGGATGGTTGTTAATATCGTATATATGATGAAACCAATTACATCTCAAAACCAATTACATTTCCGAGGAAGGAAAAATTTAGAGCATGAATACCCCTACAGCTCAAAATCTGCTTCCTGGCTTTAAAAACCTTTTGGGCTTTGACTAATCATAGTAACTAATAATTAAAGCAAATGTCTTTAATTCTGACATCCTTCCTCCAAATCTGGGATAATCTGGGCTGCACGCTGCTGCTCTGTCCTCTAATGCTTACTGGTGAGCCTTACTGCATGAATGCAGCTGGCAAAGCTCACCAGGCAAGTGGTAACACAAAAATTGTACACAAACCTTGCTAAAGTTACCTCTTGTGTCTTTAAAGGTGGTAAGTGAGCAAACCTGCATCTGTGTGCTGGCACTGCAAGTCTACGATGCTATCTGGTCTCCTGATTGTGGCAGGCAGGGTGCAGTTTGAGGAGCTAGAATGAATCTGTGGCATCTGTGTGCTGGGGGAAACTAACATTAGTTTTGAAACACACCAGTGCTGAAAGGAGGAAATGAGATTCAAGCTTTGTAATGCAGGATTTGGTGTAGATAAATGGAGTTGATAGATTAGGCTTAGGAACCAGCATAGAACATGACCAACTTGTCCAAGACTGCATTGATTCACTTTTTTTTTTTTTAACTTGTTTTTTTGGTGTGTTGGAGATTTTTAAGAGGAAAAAGTGGTCAGCAAAGGAGAGGATAAAAAAGGTATGAGGTATGTGAAAGGGGGTGAGGAAGATCCTGGTCAATTAATTAACTGAGAACTACTAACAAATGTAGCCAGAGCAGGCCATGTTCCTTTGGTTGTCTCAAGCAAACCACAGCTCTGTCCTGCACTGCAAAGCCAAGGATGATGATGATGAAGCAGGGGATGTGTTCTTCTTCCTCATGATGGATCGTATGGGATGTGCTGGTCTCATCTGTGCTCTCTTAATCCTGCAGGTCTACCTCTACCACAGCCCCACATCAGCCAGGCCCAGATTTCAGAGGTTTTGAAATTGAGTTGAATCAGCATCCTGGAAAAATTGAAGCCTTGTGCTGGATGGGAACACAGCTGGGCAAGGAAAAAGAATGAGATTATAAAGCTGAACCTCAGCTCTAAACTCACCAGCATACCCTTAAAAAGAGTGAGGTGATGGGGAGAGCAAACAGAAAATGGAAATGGGAAAAATTAAAGATTGCAGAAGCAGGCCAAATATTTCAAAACAGAACTTGAAATTGAGCAAAACACGCTTGTGCTTGCATTTGGCCATGAAATGTTTGGTAGAGGTCCCTGGTTTTCTGGAGTTCAGTAAGTGTATTGTGAGGGAATAGATCAGAAAGCTGTGGGAGTGGAGATATTTGTGGTTTATCTAATGCCTGGAAGCAAGTTTAGGTATACCTATAATTTCCATGAAGTGAAAGATGAGCTCTTCTGCTTTTACAGAACTGCCGTTATGCTTGCATTGTGGGTGAAATTGTAACTCAAAAGCCTGATATTGCACAGAAAAATAATCTAATTTGGCTGTTAAGACCCATAATCAGTCTGTGAAACTTGATGATCAATTTGTAAATCTTAACAATTAAAACAGATAATAAACTGCAAGAAAATGTGGTACTGCAAAATGTATTCAGTGTGAGCCCTTCAAAGAGTTCAGATCATGTTAAAGTGTTTAAGGGAGATTTTGGATGTTTGGATAACGTCTGCCTAAATGTTATTTAATGGTCCTACAAGTATGAATAAATAGACTTGGATCAGGAGTTTTAGCTGGGGCTTATTCTAGGGAACCTGATTATATACAGACATGTATCCATCTCCAATGAAGTTCAGTTGCTTGTATTTCTTGCCTAGCATGTGCTGGAAGCAGACTGGTTTTCTTCCCTCCAGCCCTGGTCAGCGTTGCAATATGGGTGAACAAGACATTCGTCTTGCTGACACATCTTGTTTCAGCTGTTGCTGTGACAAATTGTTTTTGCTATAGCTAAGCTGAAGAACTGTGGAATTGCTGGGAGCAACTGCTGTATTCTGGGGGTGGTTTATATTATTTTGGGTTATTTTTTTTTTTGTGGGCAGCTTTAAATGAAACTCAAAGCAAGTGTTACAGGGTGCTTTGGGCCACTGAGTACCTTACTCAGAAAGAGCTACCTCTAGAGGGACAAAGAAGGGCAAGGTGGATCTTGAGGTTTAGGAATATCCAAAACCAGCCAAGTTTTTCAGCAGCATTAAGCACACTGACTTGTGCCAGGCTGTGTAAGAAAGGAATGCTTCCTCTCGTGGGGAGGATTTGGCTCCTGAAATGAAACCCCGCTCCCAGGGACTGTCAATAACATACATTATTTAGGAACTGGCCCCTGTTTTTTATAGACTCTCCTGGGCTCTTCCACCAGTGATTGCTTCAGATTATGATATCAAATTTCATACATTTTGACAGGGGTGGAGAAAATAATTCTACTGTGATGCTGCTGATGCTATATGATATTGAAGACATTCACATGCTTGCCATTCTCACGCTTAAGAGATGCAGAATATCACACATCTGCTAGGCATGACTTATTGTGGAAGGATCAGCTTCTTGAATCAACAAGAGCTCGCCAAGGCACTCTGCACCAATGTTTATGGTTGCTTTCTTGCTGCTGGTTCTGTAACTTGGTTCTCTGCCAACCAAATTACCTTGTCATTTGTGCTAGTCTTAATTCAGTTCTTACTGAGTAATCTGCAAGGAGAAACATCTATTGGCTGTAAGAATAACAGCACAGAATGGAAAAGGAAAGCTTGTCTCTTTAATCAGTGCTGAAAGAAGAATGAATTTGGATGAAGCCACAGTGAACTTGGGTGAAGCCACAGACTTGCGATCTTGAACACTCGAATATGTTGTGGCTAATTGGCAGCAATTAGTGGGGTTCGTTTCCCACACGCAAATTTGTAAACTTCTTTTGGATCAAACCAGGGAGAACTGAGGCACTTCCTATCTCTAATTCCTCTTCCTTCCTGGCAGTTCGAAGGGACCTGCCTCATCCAGATTTGTCTCTAGGCACCTGCTGTGCATCTTCCCATGCATCTTGCAGAATGCAAAGCGCTGAGAAACAAGGAATTTTACAGAGATGCCAAAAAGGGGGTTTAGAAATGGAAAACCATCCTGTTAAGTCTCCATATTGTTTAAGTTTCTAAGTAGGGGTGGAATCAAAATGTAAAGAATGTCTGCCTAATGATTTAAAAGCAAAAGTTATAATGGTGTTTAACTACTACACAAAGGTTGACCTTGTCATGCACAGCTTTGCATGGGGATAAATTAATGCAGCTTCATACCTGATTTCTGTGTCACATGGAGCAGAAAGACTTTGTGCTTGGTTCTGAACAGTCAGAAATGTAACAGCATCTGCTCTAGAAGCCTTTGGGAGGAAAGTAGTTTTGATCTATTCTCAGCTCGCAGGGCAGAGTGTTTGTGTCTAGTTCTGCTAATGTCATGTGTTGTCAGCTCTTCCTTTTTCTGGCACTCCGTATACAGAAATTTTCAATGTTCCTGAATTAATAAAGGACTCGACTGAGCTATTAATAACTAAAACTTCTCACAAATGGAACTTCATTCTATAGCTTCTCCTGAGACACAGCAGCACAGCAAACTAGTAAAATGACTGTACACGTTTGATGTGCTGTATATGCAGGAAGGACAGCTCTGCACATGGACTTATGGAAGTACAACGGATTGACCTTCAGGATAAAACACTGGTGTGAAAAAACTTGGAAAACTAGGCTTCTGATCACAAACCCCTGCTTTTTCGGCCAAGCAGCCACCAGAGGGCAACGTGCTCTCAGCACCAGGACGATGGTAAGCGGGAGCAAGGGTGTGAAAATACAACTCGCCATTCCTGCAGCGTTTTTGCATGTCGGTTTGTGTCTCGCTCATATGCTGGGGCGTCAGGAAAGGGCTTCCTTCTATCTGGCATTTGCTTGACACTCTGTGGGGTTACCTAATGCCAGTGCCTGAAGGCTGTATCTCCTCCCTATGTTATGTGACAATGTCTTGTTCCTGCTTTTTGCAAAGATATATATTTGCAAATATGATTATTTGTAATATAATCTTTTAAAGGTTGTATGAGGCTTTGGTTTCTGGGGAGGTGGTGGTGTTCTTCATCGTTTTATGGTAGATCTTGAGAGCTAGTGTATGTCTGCTTCTGTAGCCATCTAAATGCGTATGACTCTCAGCTTTTCCAAAACAGCCCTGGTCCTCAGTCCTGTATAGAAGAGCATTAAGAGGTGATGATCTTTACCTCCTAGAGACTACAATGTGAGCAAAAACTCTTAGAATTTTAGGAAGAGCAGGATGGTGATGGCTGCTGGAAGATGAGCCCTCTGTGCATCTTTGCCTGGCCAGGAATTTGAGAAACTTATCCCAAACAGGAGAACCTCTGGGTGCACCTGATCTGATCCCAGAGAGGAGAAAAATTTGTGGGGAGCTTCTGTCTGGGGCCTGTGCCTGCACTCTGAACAAAAAGCACACTTGTAACAAATGAAGGGCTGCCTTGAAACAAAGCTGAGCACTGGGTTTGTGTCAGCCTGCAGGAGCTGAACTCACAGGGAAGCCTGTAACTGTGCATTTAACTTTCACATCAGTGAACATGGTCTTCAGCTTTGGTGACAGAAAGCCTTGCTTTCAAGTCCCCCAGACAAGCCAAGCAGTGGCAGTTTTGCATTTAACTGTGTTCTCATCAGTTACCTACGGTCTGGGAGAGAGATCTCCCATCCTGAATGTTTGTACCTCTAAGGCATGGGTGGAATGCATAAAAGGTAACAGCATACTGTCTGCTTGGAAAAAAGAGACATCTACAAGACATGGAAGCTTAAGATGCATGTGAGTGGAAAAATTAGGCGTAAGCAACTATAAATTATTATTGAGATTTCAAAGAAATAGCCAGAAGTATTTCCAATCGTGAATCTGATTTAGAATACAGTTTGGAAATGTAGTATCTGATCACTTTTGCATTTACATCAGTGTTCAGATTCTTTGGACCACAGCTGCAATCTTTCAGGAGTGCTTGGGCTCTGAGGATCTTGGGTTGAGCCACCCGGAGGCCTGTGCTGCTAGGTCCTGGGGATCTCTGAAAGACAGACCCTGTTACCCATACTACTTTTTTTAAGTGAAGAGCAGCTCAGCCCCAAAGGCAGCACTACTCCCTTGAGTACAGCCCCTGAGTGTTTATTTATTGACGCTACAGATACAGCTTTTGTCAGCACTGAGTTGTGCATGACATGGATTCTGTAAGAACCTTCAATACAGCTTTGAACAGGGCCAGCTCTTCCTTAAATGCACTCAACTCCAAGACTCTCCTATAAACTGTGTGTGCACGTTTTGGGCATTACCATTGGGTTTAGAAAAGAAGGCAAAGACAGCTGTGTTCCGTACTTGTAGAGCTTAGCATAGGCTCACTTGTGTCAAGTTTTAAAGGTGTATCTCAACCGAACAAGACAGTGCAAAGCATTAATAAACTTAATATGGGGTCTCTTCATATCTTAATTATTTGTGCAACTGTTTCCCTTTGACCTTTCTCCATAGGCATCTGTTTGATGTATTCATGCGAAGATGTTTTGCACAGAGGGAGGAAAAAAATGTTCACCTGTTCAAAAAGCTGCCACCAGGACGCAGATACAAGCAAAGATTCTTTCTCTCATCGCCGTATTATTTTCCTGAACACACTGTAATTTCATCAATTTTCCATGCTTATGGTCATGAATGCTTGACATTACCATGTCTTTGCGTTAACAAAAAAGAAATTTCATGGCTTAAGTTTTCACTAGAAGAACAGGGAAAGCGTGAAAAGCCAGCCGAATTGCAGAGCACTGCACTATCCTTTGTTAAACAGCAAGATTTTCTTGTGGGGAAATGTGTGTTGTTTGTTTATTAGAAGTTTACAAGAAACCAGAAATCATAAATGTTTCCTCTGTTTTAACAGTATACTGCTTTGCATCTGAAGGACCCTTTATAAGATTTCAGGGTATTAATGGAATAAAATAAAACATTTTATTAAATATATATATATCTTTTCTTTGGGTATTTGAGAAAATAGGTAAATATTTGCAGGGCTAGCTCATCTGCCATTTTGAATGAGTGCAGTGCTGTTTGTCAGTACTAGGTAGAGATATGACTCAAAATATTTCTAGGTTAGTAGTTCTTTTTTTTCCAGTACTTTAGCTGAACAGTTTGCAAAAGTAATGCTAACAAACAAGCTGGAAGGTTTGGATGAATAGAATGGATAGAAAATAGAATAGAATTAACATGGAAACACTGGCCATGACCTGAAACCAGAATAAGGTGCTGGATGTTCCTGAGCAATCTTAGAGAACTTATGACTTGCTGTAACCAGAAGCTTGAGCTACTTTTTTTTCATATCTGATTTCTATTTCAGCTATGAGAAACAACCATTAGTGTAATGTAAAAAGGCTTAAGCTGGGGAGTCCAGAGATGCAATCATTGTTTTCATCTTCCAGTTGATGTTGTAGCTGCTGCACCACTGTTCCCATTTGTGCTATCCCTTCAACCCAGCAGACCAAGCAACAAACGTATGATAACGTTAAGTGTGGTGATCAGAAGTTTTATTTTCTGTGTGCAAGGTTAACTGTGAAATTCGTGTAGCTGTTTGTTAAAAGCAGCTTCTGCTTCATTTGCTGGTGGACAGGTAAGTATTGCTTCCCATGGAGCACCTTCAGTTGAGACTGGAACAAAAGGAGTTGGCAGAGTCCAACTCTGCTAGTGTACACCATCAAGTAACTTTACCCAAGTCAGCAGTTACAAAAGCATGGAGCTGGAATCAGCAGAAGCATCACAGGAGCTAACATGTATCCTAAGGGAGGACCTGAGCTACCAAATTATATAGTAGTTTCACTCTCCATGAAAATGAAATTATATCGGAGTCCCATATTCATTTCTCTAATCTGACAGCCAGGACTTGATTCATATGCTGTTTCCTCTCTGTCAGTATTATTTCATCAGACTGCAAAAATCTAATGGAAAACATAAGCTGCCCAGACAGCTACTCTTGTGCTTTACTAATAATTATGTCACCAAATAACATCAGGCATGCTAGGGAGAGTAAACTCTGACATGGCTGTACATACCACCAGTAGCTCTTTCCATCTTTTGCTTTCCAATACTTATTTCTTAAAATTTGAATGACTACTATTTCCTTTCAGTGTATTACAGCCAGATTTACATTTGTCCCGTGTGTTTGTTTGTTGCTGTTTTTCACAGGACTTAATGGGTGAGAAAGAAGATGTCTAAGATCAAGTGGGAACACCGTAAATGCTTTGTAAATGTTTGCTGTATAGCCAAACATACATTATGCTTTTATCATCTTCTGAATTTAGTATACATGTGAATTGCTCTCAGTGCTTGTGTAAGTTGCTGGTGGCCCTTGAGAATGGAACACGTTATGCAGTGGGGCAGTGGTGTTGGCACTGAGTGCTGTGGATAACACATGGCCCACTGGTGCTCTGTTCTGTTGTGATCAAGCTATAAAAGCTAGACAACATGAGACTAGGTTATGATTATAAAGCCTTAATTGGGAAGACCTTAAGGCCCTCCCTGCCAGGGGCTGGGTGCCCCCCACAAGATCAAATTGCCCAGAGCCCCATACATCCTGGCCTTGGTACCCCCAGAAAAACCACACAGTTTTTCTGGGCAGTAGTGCCAGGGCCTCACTGCCCTCTGAGTGAAGGTAATACGATTTTTCCCAAAGGCAATGAGTGTGAGGTAACAAAAAGTGCAATCCCTTTTAAAACAGTAGGCTTGAATTGATAAGGCATGCATTAGAAACTAGCCAAAAATCCAAGAAACAAACAAAACAAAGAAGTCAACTACACTTCTGTCTTCTCTAAGAACACATTTTTCTAGTGATTAAGACTTCATCTTTCTTAGCTCCCTAATAGCATCTATAAAAATATGTAAGGTACTGCTCAAAAGTCATTGTGATGTGGTAAAGCCAGTGCATTCACTGGCTTACAATGCCACTTATTTAAAAAGACATTGGTCTATTTTTTTGAAAGTAACTGCCTCATGATTCTCTGACTTAGTGAGCAGTGCGTTTGCTGTACTAGCTGAGACACTGACTTGAGCAGTACAATCATATTCTAAATCAGGTATCCGCATAAAGAGAAGCTGTTAAAGTGCGACCAAGCAAAAAAAAATAAATAAATAAAAAAATTGTCCACCAAGAAACGTCACTGGGATTTTAAATTTAGCCAGGAAAAGGAAAACTTTCTGGAAAGCAGGTTCCATCTGTTAGCAGGCTGAATCAGTCAGATCTCTGGCACTGGCAAATGGCTCCTTACTAGAGAGAGCACTTGTTCCACTTCCCATGTGCAGCGTGGAATCATCTTCAATTCAAATGTTCATGGGGTGAATTCTGCTTGGTTTACACCCTTATTCAGTAAGACGTATAGTGGAGCTGCTTAGGTTTACTTGTTTTAATTATGAAGCTTTCTCTCTGGGAGTTTTATATTTTTAGTGTATTCCTTTTTTATTCTGTAGCACGGGCTGAATCAGTGTACCTCCTTTTTCTTAGAAAAATGCTGGTTTCTTATTTTCAAGGCTGTTTGCAGTTTCTGCAGCTGAAATGCCAGGTGACCTGCTGATACTCGTGTGCCCTTATTTTATGTAAATTGATTTGTGCAACTTCTGTGAAGCTGGTAGTTCGTATAATGTTGGTTATTTATTTTGCCCTGGTTATAACCGTTCTTAACTCATTTACAACTTCTGAAATAAGAACTGGATTTAGAATAGAATTTCCATGTTGATAATTCCATATTCCGTTGCATAAATTAGAGACACTTGCTGATTGTCAGCTTCTTCTTTGTTGCCTTTGTTTCCTTCTCCTTTCTTTTTATGTATTATCCTTGTACTTCATGAAAGTCCAGCACATCAAAGCTGCGAGGAAGATGGCTCATTGCTGCAAAGTGGCTTGGGCAGCCCTTTATCTCCTGATGGCAGAATTGCCTCAGCCCTGTTTGGGGAAATGCAAATGGATTTTTGTTTATGGAAAGTACCTTTGTGGTAATTCAGCTTTCAGACACTGAGCCACCTTACAGCTGGCTCTGAAACGGTGAAGGCTGAATATGGTGTTTGCTAAGACTGTCCTGAGGCTTTCCAGTGCTGAGTGTGCTGTGCTCTGCTGAAGCTGTCCTTGACATATATGAACTCTGTACAAAAGCTTTCCAGAACTCAATGTCTAATCAACAACTGTATGAAGTCTTTCAGACTGCATAGTTTTCAAAGCAGATTTCCGTCACAGCAGCAACTACTGCAGCAAGCTCATCTGGGTAAGAGTTTCCAGCAAGTTTACTTGTGAAGGCTGTAGTATTTTCTAATTGCTATGATAATGCATTTGTTCTCCCACTGATGACTGCAGATTGAATGAATAAAGCTGTAATAATCAGCTTGCATGCTGATGATGGGTTTTTTTGGTGGGTTTTTTTTTTTTTTTTTTTGTTTTTTTTTTTTTTCTCTCAGTTATAATGAGATTAGATGCAAAGAAGCAAAATCTGCCTCATGTTTGGAAGAGCAAGGAAATATACTTGGAGACAGTAGGAGATATGTGGAAATGCAGCTGGGCTCTGGCTATCTCTGCTGCACTCTCAGCAGTATCTCAGTATTCCACTTATCCTGAAATGTACACTGCACTTGCCACCAAAGCAATTGTGGGTTAGCATCTCCCAGATGCTGAAATGATGTGAAGTTCTGTACATTTCACTATAGAAGAATCTGTGTGCTGACAAGTTTAGCCAGCATGAATGGCAATGAGTTATGCTGCCAGCTTTGGGAAAAAACAAAACACGTTTATACTCATCTGCTTGTGCTTCCTAACTATTCATTAGCGACTGACAATTATAGCGGTCTGATGTGTTTGTTGTACCAGCAGAAATCAAATCAACCTGACTGAGCCATCTGTAGCCATAGCTGTAAGGCTGAGACATTTGATTGCATATGTTGGAATGAAATTAGCTGAGCCTATGGATAGAAAATGACAGGATGGGGATGGGAGTTTACTGTGTAATTAGCTAAACAATATTTCATCCGTGAGTCTTATCGAGCCCTAAGACAGGCATATCTGTTGTAATTATATTTTACATCAGTAATGTGGCCTGTTAATGAAATGTGTCACGACGCTGGCGTTAGGATACATTTCATTAATGCAGAACACTTTTGTTGTATGCTTTACATTTGGAAACAGATTTAAGTATTAAGTGGCTAAAGTCCGCGGCCAGGGAATCCTTTCCGAATTTGTAACACTGACCAGAACAGACCGCATTACACTCTCCAAATGGTGCATTTTTGCATTTGAATGTCTGAATTATCCTGGTTTCTTAGAGACGACCACAACACCAACATCTTAAATCCTCAAAATATTGTCCGCTTCATTGAATGCTCGTGATCTAAGCATATGTGTAATTATTCTGTAATTCTCCCCAAAATGTGATTCCTTGGAAATGCATACTAGATTTCCCCTATTGTAGCTGCAATGACTATTTCTTTGTGCCCGCTTCTTTAAATACGGTCACAAGGAAGTCTGTGTGCCTTGGTGCACCGCATGTGTAATGATGATTTTTTTTTTTTCCACCCACTTCTACTACGCCCATCAGGAGGGGAAAAAACAAAAACATTCTTCCCTCGTTTCAGGGTACAGACCAAGGTCACAAAAAGACCATTTAAAATAGTATACATACAACAGTAATCTTTCTGAGAAGAAACGGGCCTAATGCCACTCACAATGGACTTACAGCTAAGCAGGGATATGAAATCAGAATTTGCAATTGCTACGGAACCTGGCTGTGGTAACATATGCACGTGCATGCTTCTAAAGAGAGCAAAGGGGAATCCTGTCTGACTGAGTAGATACAGTGCGCGTTATGCAGAAGAGAAGATATTTTCTTTCAAAATACGTAGGCTCTTAGGAGGAAAAAACCCCATTTGTTTGTTGGAAGAAATCAGTTTTGTTTTTTTTTTTGTTAAAATACAGCTTGTTCAGTAATGCAGACAAAACATATATGGCTTTTTACTGTATGTACACATTCTTTTCATTCAGGAGGAAAGTTCTTTTGCAACATGAGCCTGCCAGACACTAGGGGTGCAGAGGCAGAGATTTTTTCTTATTAATTCTTCTAGTCCATGGATGTCTTTATTGGACTGGCTATATGGGGGCTGTGCAGAAGACCTGTCTTCTAAGACTTCTGTAGTATTTTCTCTTCACATCTTCCACCTAGAAAACACTGATCAGATCTTTAGAAAACCCGATAATTAGTTCTTCAATTCAAAGCGATCCTGGAGGAAAACCAAAGGTGAGAAGTGATGAAAGAAATGTTTAGCTAAATTAAATTGAAGTTCTGACAATCACTGCCGCTTTTTGACCTTTGTTTCTGAATTAACATTTGCTGTTAAATACTTCTCTCCCACAAAACAGATTCAAAATCTTCCATGAGAATTGTCTGTTCTCCTTTTTACTTCTGCAAGAGGGAAACATTACGGACGTCATTTTCCTAACTGAAAACTCTTTAGAGTTAAAGCTGCTTTTCAAAGGTGTAAATATTTACAAAATAAATCTTCAAAGGTGTAAATAATTTACATTTACATATATAAAATGGAAGGAAACCAAAGGATTTCTTGAGGTCCATTTATGAAACAATACTTGCTAGGTTATCAAAGCTGACTGAGAGATTCTTTGGGACAAATGCTACAAAAATCTTCTGCAGTGAGAAGAGTCAAGAGAGCAAAGATCTGAGCTGAGTAAAACAGTTTTTGTTGGAAGAAAAAGAAAAAAAAAAAAAAAAAAAAAAAAAGCACTGAGGTACATGCAAAGAAATTCACACATTAAGGAGGAATCAGACCTGTGTGGGATAGCTCCTGCATGGATTCATTGCGTGTAAAAGCTCCTTATTGTGATGAGTGTTGTGAACTCTGCTACTACATCTCTTGTATCATTTAGAGTATATCATTTTAGTGTGTTGATTTTTTTTTTTTTTTTTTTTGTAGTTTATTTTATTTTTTGATTTCTCTTTTTGTTGTTAGGTTCTTTTCCATGGCTAGAATTGAAGTACAATTTCTACTTCTATGGCTCAAGTGGGGAAGAAACTGTGTGAGTGGAACTATGTGTTGGCAGTGAATGATTTAGTACTGGTCTCATTTCTGTTCTTCAATTAAAAACCAACACTGCTTAGCTTGTACAGAACTTGGTCAAGAGACAGTTACAGCTTTAGAATTGTCAAAGGCACCAAAATAGGCTCTGGACATAGCTGCATTCTCCGTGTTTGTACCCCCAGAGCCCTGGGTGCAATTGGGTTCCCATTCCTCGTCCAGATTTGTGAGGCACGAGTGTGTAGGCCGCGTGCGTGGGGCACAGTGGGACCCTGTGGGGCCAGCAGCTTGTGCTGGGGTGTTTGGTCTCTGCTGGGCTGGAGGGAAGAGCCACTCTTCTCCTATCCTCAGAGCCCTCCAGGCTTATCTACGACTGTTGGGGTATTGGCAGAAGTCAATCAAGAAATGGTGGCTGCAGGACACTAGTGAGAATGTGCATCTGAGTCTTCCAGAGACATAAATACTCTAAATAAATAGACATCTGAAATGTCAGAGTGCATCTTTTTTGAGGTCTAGATCAGCTTTTTATTATTAAATGAAGCATTTACTGAGAGGTGGCATTCACATTAGGAGTGAGCTTCTCCCCTGCTGCAGCACTGTTCCTCTTCTTGCACCCTTTATTTGCAATATTCATTACTGACATTTTTTCTTCTTTTTCCCTAAGACACTGAAACGTTCTCTGAATGAAAATGAACTGGACAACTGAGGACAGCATCTATAAATAAACATTTGGCAGAGAATCTTTGATACTGTGTGAATGCTGATTGCAGTCATTTTAATGATGCCAACCTTGTTTACAAAAAAAAAAACAAAAAAAGAAGTCGATTGTAAGTCAGCAAAATGTGCTGGGCTTTCTAAGCTCTGAGTTGGCAACAGCTTGTTGAGAGTAAATCCTCTCATGGAAGGTTTTGCTAATCTGAATAAATTCAATTTCAAAATCCTTCCTTGATCTAAGCTTGCTTAAGCTCTCACCGAGGCCTAAGGACCCTGAGGGTCAATTCCAATAACAAAAGATAAGAAAAATCTGCCCTTTCTCATATCTCCTTGCGGTACACTATAAGCTATTACCTCACTGCAAAAAATCTTTAGGTCTCACAAAGTCGCCTTTTGATACTTCTTAAGGATGAAGTTCAGTATTTCCCACCCCAGTGCATATCTGCTCTGCGTGCCACCCAGAACCTATGTTAGCCTGGCAAAGGAGGAGTCCTTGAAATTGCTATGTTGAGCTGCACAACACTGCGAAAATAGGAGAAATTGAGCTTTAGAAGTTAGTTTCTTGGGTTGTTTGTTTGTTTGAGTAGGTGGTATAACTGATTCCCAGGTGGACAGCCCGCATTATTTTAGGTAGAGAAGCTCAATGGATTCTTTTTGCAAATTAATAAAGATCCTCATTTATCGCTTTTGTTTTTTAAAGTGATGAAGATTAGCTCAGAATCAGTGAGCAAATTCCAGAGCTGTGTGCCTCATTCTTGCTGTCACTGTAAAGGCATGCTTCAGTAGAGTCACCCATTACTTCTGAGTGTGCAAGTGTGATCTGAAGTATTGGGCTAAGGAGAACAAAACCACACTGAATGGGCTCCCACTTTACACCTGCAGGGAGCTCTGCTGAAGAACCATTTAAGCATTGCTATACTGGAATTTGAGTTTTCTACCGATCGTGCTATCGAGCCATGAACAACATCCTTAAAATCTGCTGCTCTGGCAGTTCTGCCCATCACCTGTTTGAACTCCTCAGTGAACTGTGTTTTCCACACCAAACAAGTGGTATTTGGCTTAAAATGGTGCTCCCAGGAGAGAGGAACTTTTACTGACTTCTTGCGTGTCTGCTGTTATTGCTTCTTACAGAAGCAAGGCAAGAATCCACGGGAGTAAAGTGCAGTGCACAAGGCAAGACCACAATGCCTAAATTCACTGCTGGAAGTGGTCTCATACATTCACTGATAACACAGCAGTATTACAACAAAAGTGAAGTGGTGGCTTTTTTTTTTTTTTTTTTAATAACTGTGTGGTTCTGTGATTTCTTTCTATCCACTAACCTGATAGAGGAAAGCCTTTTACACAGAAAAGGGAGAAGTCGTACTACAGGGAAAATGCAATCTGTTTGAAAAGAATCCTGCACAAACACAGTGCTCCCTAGCAGTAAATGGCATATGAATGCATACCGTAGGTGGAGTAGGTAAGCCTAAAGCCAACTGTGTAGCAAGTCAGTGTATAACACTTACTAACTACTTCAGCCAGATGGGGACCTAATAAGATTCATAACATCTAATTTTAAGTTTTAGCACTACGGATGTTTTCCATATATTATTTTTATTATGTTCTTTATGAAATATAATTTACTAAACTGACTTCTGTATCTCCAGATATCAACTTGAACCTACATTTAGGCTTTAAAGCAGTCCCTTGGAGCTTACAGGTACTTGGGTTACATTTGCTGTTACGTAGCGTGACAAGTGGTATTACCAATTATTGCACAGCATATCCAGCTCTTCACTTTGACTGGGTGAGTCGTTTTAAGTAATGGGTTTTGTCAAAGCCACACTTGCTGGAGTCACATCATTATATAAGAAAAGCAGGAATATCAGATTTTATGGAAGAAGGAAGGAAGGAAGGAAGGAAGGAAGGAAGGAAGGAAGGAAGGAAGGAAGGAAGGAAGGAAGGAAGGAAGGAAGGAAGGAAGGAAGGAAGGAAGGAAGGAAGGAAGGAAGGAAGGAAGGAAGGAAGGAAGGAAGGAAGGAAGGAAGGAAGGAAGGGAGGGAGGTAAATGTGAAAACAATGACTAAAGGCACTAAAAATACTGAATTTTGAAATTCAAATAAAGCTAAACTGAGGTTTAAAAGCATACATATGTATATAAACATACATAATATATCAAATATTATTTTTGTTGTTTGAATTTTTAGAAAGACAATTAATTCATGCTTGTTGTCTGTCTGGCATGTTTTTCTAAGTTCACAAGGTTTTCTTATTAAATTGCCATAGATAAGAACAACCTGATTTCGGTAGGAAGAGAGTATAGACTGATTGTAGAACACATGAGTAATGCAGCTAATTCTCCTACATCCCATTTCTGTTACTGTTTCTCCTACCTCAGGTTTTGGTAATATTTGCTCTGAGATCATCAAATCTGCTTTGCTTGCCCTACTGACTATGCACTTGCGCCACATTTGTTTTGTTGCTCAGTGTTCAGTGACAAATTGTCTTGGTTGGTTTTGTGGTGTTTGTTTGTTCATTTTGTTTGTTCTTTTACTAAACTGTACTTAGATTTTCAGAATAAACTTTTGTTGATAGGATAATTAATTCCACTGCCTATGGTGCATGTACATGAATGTCTCTGAGAGCTTCTTAATGCTATGAAATGTCTTTGTCAGATCTACAAAGCACGTAGTGGTGTGAAGCTATCAAATTGAAATGGTAACATTTCTACAGCGTTCGTTTCCTAATTTTGAGCTGAATGTGACTAATAGAAAGAAGAAAATGATTCTGTCTTGGTGTTTAATAATACAGGAAATGCCCTGGAGCTTGGTTTATGCATGGTGAGGTGTTAATGGACAAACACAGATGTAGAGCTGTTTCTTGTTAGTGACATTCATAATATCTGCTACAGGCATGCAGGTGAGATGCAAGGAGTTCCTGCAGTGGTCAGTGCAAAAACCATGTAACCAGTAGTTCAGGGTGCTGAGGTCAGATGCCTTCATGTGAGCATGGTAACTTCCCAGCAGATTTTTTAGTAATCTGTTCTATAGGTAACATTCTGTACCGTGACTATTTGCAATGTTCAAAAAGCAAGGTAATAATGAAAAGTGATTGCTGTGTGATTTCTCTTTGAAGGTGAGATGAGAATGTGTGTTTTGATTTCTGGAACTTCTGAGATGTAGAATTAGTTAATATAAGTTGGTCAATAGGAAGCCTATCCCATTGTAGATATGGCTGCGTTGGGCAAAAAGCTGCACAATCTTACCTCCTTCCATCAATTGCTGTATTGAGATTTGAAGCTAGGGAATGAATTCATTGACCTTTCAAACTCAGTACAGCAAGCTCAGGAATCTATATTTTTAACACTGTTTTTCTAAGTCTCCAGTTCTTTGAGTCATATAATTACAGATAAGTCTGAGGTTTCTTTCTTCTCTTCATCTGAGTGTATATTTTTGGCCCTCTTGAAAAGGTTTATTGAAATGTCTCTTACTGGTAAAGATCTGAAGGCAGATAATGAAAAATTTGCCATTCTTTTAAAAAATCTTATCATTTTGAAGCTAGTTCATCTGCATTTTAATTTTTTGTTGTATGTGTAAAGTAGTTGACTGTTGGCAAACAGGTTTCATACTACTTCACCAAGTATCTTCTCAGATGAAGGTAGCACAGTATAGTGGAGTAGAAGAGCTTTGGCTCTTAATTGAAAAATGGCCTTTTCTTCTGCAGTGAGGGCTGGACAAAGATTTGATGCAAAATTGACGATGAATGGAGGCCGAACAGTGACTTGCACCTTGGGAGGTGAGATGTAGAGAAATAACCAAGTACTATGGGTGCCTTGCAATATTCATTGTGATGCTTAACTGATGAAGAATTGCTTTTTAATAAGCTAGCAGGACCAGGTTCATGAAGTTACTGTTATTTCCTTCTACAGAAGAATAGCAATAGCTTTCACAGAGACAAAAGAAAGTCTTTGGGATGTGCAAACAGTGAGGGGATCAACAGGTTTTGGGTGGAAGTGCTGGCAAAAGAAGTTTTTAATTGCCCGAAAGCAGCCTTGCTCCGTGACAAGCAGCTTCGTCTAGGAAGTTAACAGAGGCAGAGGGAATAAAGTTTTCCTGTGAGTTTTTCCATGTGTCTGCATGGTTTATAAATGACTCCTTGGTCTCTACCAGCAAACTAATGGTGGCTGCAGGCCTCTTCCAGAATGGGAAACTACAGATGTGTAGAGGCATGTGCTTATGCATTTGGCATACTGTGCAGCTCTGTGGATCATCAGCAGATCTGGGCATATCAAGCAAGGTAGCAGGAAGAAGGACAAAGCTTCATCAGTGGAGTTTATCTGCCCAGCTTGTTAATTACTCTTAATATCAGTTCTCAAGAGTCTTTGGCTGGAGGTGATTGCAAACTGTCTGAGAACGATGCCCTCCCTCACAAATCCCTGCCAAAGCACTGTCAGCTGTAGGTCCAGCTGTAGGTGGAAAACAAATCTTGTTACCTATACTGTCTACAGAAGTGCTGCTGTTCTCCTAAGACCATGATATGCTCTCCCTTGCATATTAAGGAAAAGAGGAAAATATACTGGACTCACTCGTGAGTGGTACTGTAGCAGTATAACATATGGATGCAGGCCAGTTTTGTAGTCAGCTTGAATCTTTGTGCTTTTTACTGCCCTGTGAACTTCAGGACTTCTTCCCCTGCACTGAAAATCCATCAGTTTTTCCTACAGACCCAAAGTACTTGCACTTTACTTGCATATTCCCACAGAGTTGCTCTTTGGCAAAATCGTCTGGTGTTAATACTGAGAAGAGTCAAACGTGGCATTGGCTGTAAAAGCTGGATGCTCTTTGCAGCCTTTTTGGAGCTAGGATATTCTTTTTACCCCAACTTCCTTCTCACTGACCTTTAGTTGCTGTGGATTTCCTTTGGTTCTTCTGAGATCTTAGGAAGTCAGACAAAAGCCTGATCCTCCCAAGGGGTCTTTTAACTATGCATAGCTACCTTATTCCTGAAAATCCACCTTCTCTTCCACCTCTAATGAAATTTAATTTCTTCTCTGTGACATCTCTCTGTGGAAATTCATGTCCTATTTCTATATTATGGCAAATTAATTTTGCTTTTTTTCCATATCCCATTTAAAGGGGAGCAACAGTGCTTCCCAGTTGATGAGGTAAAAGCCTGAAAGTGTCATCAGTGCCCAGAACCCAGCTTATTAGTGCTTATAGACCCGTGCCTATGGCTCTTCTCAATGAGCACTGCGCTTACTGACCTGATGGTGAGGAGTCAGGGACACTGCTTTTCTCAATCATTTTTCCTAAAAAAAAAGAAAGAAAGAGAGAGCAGTGCTGAAGTTCATGCCACTGCCTTTACCAGCTTACTGCTGTTCAAGCGCCAGAAATCCCACAAGACAAGCGTAGTGGGTAAGACATGAATAGAAAGTCTGTTTTCCACACTTCTCTATGCCTGAGCTGAAGGGTAGGCTAGGGAGATCTGGGGCTTTTTCTGTGTCTTTTTTCCTGATTCTGATCTTCTGTTTAACTTCTGTCAGAGAAATCACCCATGAGAACAAAGGTTTGCTACAAGTGTCATTCATTTTGTGCTAAGAAGTCAGGATTCTACCAGATGTGTACATTCTATGTAATAAATATCTGAGAAACAGCAAGAGCATATGCATTCCTTTTTTTATTTTTTTTTTAAGTGATTCTGTTCTGTGCAAAGATTTTGGTATGTGTGGATGTATCAGAAATGGATAATGAATGATGAAATTGACATTAATGTTATTCATTTATTGCATCACCACGATATTTCTTGGGGGTAGAAAACTTTGTATTTCCTTGGATTGTTGTCCTCAGGTGTGTCTTGCTGGTTTTCTCTTAGTTTTGTAGGATGTACTGTCTAGTTCTGCAGCAGTATTTGAGCAGGATTATAATGAATTTGTATTCTTCTGAGTTGAACGTTAATTAAATTGTCAACGTTAACTTTGTGCATGTGGAACAGTTACTTCTTGTTACAAAGATAAATCCTTACAGTGCTGATGTTGTTAGTGGAATAGTTTCTTATCTGTGCAAGATGAATTTTAAAGGGTAAATATATTAAGAGTATCAAACTGTTCAGAGCTTCAGAATTTTCCATAACATCTTATGATTGTTTTTGTTATTGCATGTTGGAAGGAGTATGATAATCTTTCATGTTTGAAGTTGATTCCAATCTTCCATAGCCAGTTATGAGTAATAGTCTTTCAAATCCTGAAAGCACTTTCTAGGGAAGATCTTAGGTCTTTTTCCCAGGCAAGTGTTTGTCTCAATCTTTAAAATATAGAGGCTTGAACGTGGACATTGGAATACTGAAATCAGCCACTTGATGACCTCCTCTTAAAGAATCATTCCGAATCTTTTCAGAAATGCTGCAATGAAACCTACTGGAATACTCGTAAATGCTAATTAGTGTCATTTCAAGTAGTTGCTGAGGATTATTTTTACTTACAGTTGTTATAGGAGAATGTTCACATGGATGTTGTGAGAGTTTCAAATTAAAAAAAAAAAAAAAAGGAAAAAGAAAAACAACAACAACAACAACAACAAAAAAGAGGAAAAAAAAAGCCCTTACGTAGCTGACAGCCCGACAACTTTGCATATGTGTGTTAACAGGAGAATGTGCTGTGTTTAGGATGAATGGAGAAGTGGGCCTAAATGACTTTCAGATTAGCTGGAACAGATGGAAGGGTCACAGTTGAACAACTTTACACAGGAACATAAAGGCAATGTTCAAGTGGAGTTCATTGCCTCTGACAGATACTGTCAATCAAACAGGGGACTCTCAGTTAACCAGCAGTCTGTCCTTTTAAAGATTAAATTAAAAAAAAAAAAAGAGAGAGAAAAAAACAAGTATTGTGAGGCAATGACTGGAGTTTATCTGGTCTGTGTCAGCCATAAACTCCACTCTGAGTGACTTGTGTTTTCAAATGAAGCACAATGGCTTGCGGATAGTTTGAAGCCAAGCAAGACTTCCAGGCTGGGCTGAGAGGCAGGGCTAAGATATTTTTTCTGCGAGTGTGTCATCTGGGTCATGCTTCCCAAAGGAAGGCACCTCTCACCAATATCCTGTGTGTCAAATGTGAAAACATCCCAGGCAGCGGGAAGCAGATGGGTGTGGAGAGGTGTGTGGCTCAGTGGGGAGGACAGAGTGGCTGTGAGCATGAGGAACGAACAGCAACTGATTTCCTGGATTGGAATATGGGCACCTGAAAATGCTTTGCATGTCAAGTTCCTGTCTCAGACACTGACACACGCATTCCTTCCTTGTCAAATAACCAAGATAAATGCAGCAGTGAAGGTCCCCTAAGTATCTGTGAGGATGGATTCAGAAATGTGACCTATTTCTACATCTCCCTCCAGCTCAGTGGAAAGGAGAGGTTAAGAAAAGCAATAGCAGATGGATTGCAGCAGGAATAATTCCTACCAGATGAAGATGAAAGTTGTGCGTCTTTCTCTCTGAAGGCCCTTCCTGACATAGACTTTTTCTAGCATCCTCTTTCTTGGTATTTCACTCAGTCAGATGGGTGCAGACTCATGTCAGGAAACCATGCGTTGGTGAAATTAGATGTATTATTTGTGTAATCTCTTGACTGTAGCTCCAAGTGTGTGTGAATTCAGCCCTGGGAGGCACTGGTCCCAGCTATATCCTTGGCAGCTGGCTCACTCACAAAAACCACATTGGAACAAAGATATGGGCCTTCTAATGAACAATGAACAAAATATACGAAGCTTGTTTATCTACCTGAAATGAGCAGTACAGCAGAAAATTCTTGGTGTTTTACTGGAGAGCTAGGCCAAAATGAAAATTCTTATTACCCCTAAATACTTCTTTTTGGTTCTGAATAGCATGCAGAATTGAGGACAGAAATGTATGTGATTTCCTTGGCAGGATCACTGCTAAAATGACAGATTTGGTATGCAAGTCTGAAATTTCAGTATGTTCTTAAAATACATACATGTGTATCTCAAAAGTTAATAGTTTGACAGTTTTACTAGCTAGTAGCCTGTGCCAACAACCACTCCAGCTATTGCTGTTTCTTGGCTATTTCTTTTGAATTATCTTGTCTCTAGCAGATGGTGGTGTATCTGTTGACTGCTTTGTTCCACCCTAGCGGCAGTGCCAGTGCTTTCAGTCCCTATTTTGAAGGAACCATGTCATCTGCTCCCCAGCAATGTGATTGTTGAAGAAGTGCAATTGTTTGGAGATTTTCAGGAGTTAAAACAGGAGGGAGGTGATGCTGGAGCTCTTGTGTTCTCATAAAGGCACCCACTCATTGCTAGTGTTGTAAACCAGCTACACAGGGATAATCCAGCCTGTAAAACAAGGCAGGAGGCTGAGACCTAAAAGTGTGTGAATTCTTCTATTTGCCACCTCCACAATATTGATACACAAATCTTATTTTGTTAGGCCTAAAATATTTGAGTGTCACAATTTAGGAAAATGTTGAAATTCGGTGATTACTTTCTTCACTACTAGATACAAACAGTGCCCCGATTGATTTTTATGTCTTCCCATCAGTGATAGCTGTTGTTTCTTGGAGTTTGAGGCTATTCCTGAAATTTAGGGTCCATGCATTTTATTAGTGAAGGTTTTCAGTGATGTTAATGAAGTTGAAACAAAGATTACACTTGAGGAGTATGATAATCTAGAAAAAATTCATGCTTTTGAGGCATCCTAGAGATCTGACTGTCCCACTATTTTATTTTGGTGTAAACACACTAACTCAAATTATTCCTGTTTTGTATGCTTAAGAAGAGCAAAGGGTCAGACTGTGGCTTTTGAGCTTGTTGAGATCTATTGACGCTATGGAAATAACAAGAATTTTAAAAATGCTGAAATATAGAACTAGCCCAGGAAGATGTTTAACTGTGAGAAAAACTAATGTGACACATCCCTCTTTTATTCTGCATGATGCTGGTCTTATTAAGCAGACAAGCAAGCTTTGAAAACAAACAAACATCCAAACAAAGAGTTGCAGAGATAAAGCAAAGCACACATTTTCCTTGTAGATTCCTTGACACAGCATGAAAACAAACTGGGCAAGGATTAATAAATGATTCCTAGATACGTCGTTTAAGAGCCTTGTCTTGACGACAAATAAAAGCAGCCATGTCATGCGTCCCTTTATATATTTGTTAATGGATCACAGTTCTGCTTTTTGATATCGTGACAAGTGGGCAAGATGCTTAACAGCTTCTGTTTGGTCAAAGTTTTAATCTTCTCTATGGCTGCCTGTTCAGCAGGGTTTTTGTTGTGGTTATTGATGCTTGATTTTCTTTTTTTTTTTTTTACAAACTAATATTGGCTTGAATTGGAGAAGAAGAGCTAACATAAACTACAATAGCTGAAGACTTCTTATATCCAATCTTACTTTATGGCTGATGTTTTCTGTGCTTTTCCATGTGTTGTTTTTTTTTTTCTCTTTGCTTTGGGTTAGTGCCTGTCACAACCCCAGTTCTGCAGTGTTAACACAAGTTGCCTTGCAGAACAGTGACCATTTCTTAACAAGTTACCACACCAACTCAGCAGACCAAGGAGACATGCAGGTGGGTCAGGAACACACACAAAGGTTTTCTCCTCACCTAAGAAGATAAGAACTGCAGAGAACTAACGTGGTGTGTTCATCCTTAGTGGTTAGGGACTCCAGAAAGTCGTTTCCATTTAACCTTTGCCGCTGCGGTAGAGGGCCATTAGTTGAACAACACAACTTAATAGCTCTCTGGTGATTGACAGAAACTCTATGTCCTTGAAGCTGAAGAAGTGGGGGAAGTCTTTGAGCAGCAGGCAAAACTTCCCATGACTATTTTTGTTGTATGACATAAACTTTGTGTTACAAGTACAAATTATTAGTTGGCTAGTGTGAGCCAGATCAAGATACAAGAATGGTAAAGGAACTTACACTGTTTGTTTATGTGCTACCTTTTGGGCTGGAAATGTGTGTATTGGACTTCAGCTCTGCCACAAGCTATTGTACAGCAGGAAGAAAGGTAACAGCCTTAGGTTGCAACAGTGAGGTTCTGGTTGGCTATTAGGAACAATTTCTTAGAAAGAGAGGTCAGGTGGTAGCACAGGCTACCTAGGGCAGTGGTGGAGTCACTATCCCTCAAAGTGTTTTGGAACTGTGGAATTGTGACACTGAGGGACGTGGTTAGTGGGCGTGTTTGGGGTGGACTGGAGTTGGACTTGATGTTGGAAGTCTTTTCCAGTCTTCAAGATTCTATGATTAATGATTCTGTGCTGTAGAATCATAATATGGCTTGGGTTGGAAGGGACCCCAAGGATCATCAAGTTCCAACCCCCTGCCACAAGCAGGGCCACCAACCTCTAGATCTGATGCTAGACCAGACTGCCCAAAGTCCCATCCAGACTGGTCTTGAACACCTCAAGGGATGGAGCATCCACAGCCTCTCTGGGCAGCCTGCTCCAACACCTCACCATTCTCTCAGTTAAGAGCTGTGTAGGGAAAGCTGATTTTCCTCTGTGCTTTTGCTTCCTCTCCCATTCATATTGATGATTCCTAAGCTGTTGGAAGAGCAGGCTGAGGTGAACCTAGCATGACAGGATTCATGTTGTCTGCTTCTAAGTGCTGCAGGCAGTACTGAGGTTTGAGCCCATGTTTGCACTTAAAATAGAAAAAGTAATTAGATACAAAATTGCTCCAGCAGGTATAAAACAGACATCTCTTAAGTTTTTAGAGATGGAATTTTTGAAGTGAGATGGATTTAGATGGGAATCCTACAAAAGCTATATAGTTTGTCCCTTAGTCCTATCATGACATTGCCAAAACTATGGCTCTCTCTGAATGGAGGAAGTCCAGCCTGCATTTTTCAAAGTCCCTACAGTGATTTGAGGAAGCAGATGATTCCATGCCCAGTGAGAGACTCTGCAGGGCCTGGAGGGGTTACACCCCTCCCATGGAGCGTAATGAATGTCTGAGTGCATAATGGAATGCTGTGGGGAGGCTTGCAGTGACCCTATGGTCCCTCTCTGTGGCTGGCAAACTTTGCGTGTGAGGAAGATTTAATCTCTGTTGTTACAACAAGAGAGAGTATCAGGAAATCTGTGCTGTTAAAATATTGATCCTGAAAACGGTGGCTAAAATGTTGCTTTGTCTACTACTTCAGTGGCGGGCCAGCAATTAATATTAATTTGTTAAGCATCACCATTCTTTTCAACAATGTGGAGCACAAAAGAAAATTTAGCTCTTGCCCCCGTTGTTAAGAGTTGAGTGTTTTGAAGATAGTGAATGCCAGAAAGAAGACAAAAAAGGATTTGCGGGATTGATCTCATGGTAAACTAGCAATACCCATTCCACATGAAATGTAGGTGACCTGAAAGCAGATTAAATTATGCAGACATCTCTTTTTTGTTAGTGACCAACACCGACCGTGTTGCCAGATGCACAAATCTTGACTTCTCTGTTGTGCCACTAATCTCTTTTGTTGTACATTTTTTTACATGTTAACTGGTTGTTTGGTGGTCAGGATTTGGAAATACGACTAACACACTGTTAGAAACAGAAAGAAATGTTTTATTTACATACAACCTTATTTATTTTCACTCATTGGTAGCTTTTGGAAAGGTTGTAGAAAAATCAGAGTGACTGGTTAAATAATGCCTGAAAAAGGCAGTTTTTCTTATTTCTCTTTTGATAGCGATTCCATGTATATTTTTAAAGCATCTCTCAGCAGACTGTAAGTACATGTGCCACAGAAATGTTTTTTTTTTAAGGAGCAATTTCATTGCATTATCTGAAGATAGGACTTCATCATTCTCAGTCATTCTGAACCAGGCATATTTGTGTGTGCATGATTTTGCAGGCAGATGAGAAAATCAGATGTCACACCAATCCCCTCCTAGTGAAATTGTATTTATCTTGGGAACAATGGATTTCACCCATGATATGGTAGTTCAGGTTTTACAGGCTGCGTACATTTGCAGTAATCTCAAGTCGCCCAGAAAAGCAAACAGAAGCATCATAAAGCACCTTTTGCTGGAAGGTATGATGCAGATGCGTGGAAGAGCAGAGCATGGCCTATCCCTTGCTTGCATATTTGCACACGCCAGCATTGCTGCAAGTGCCTTCACCTGCAGAAGAAAGCGCATTCCTCCTGAGGAGGGATGGCCCCATTTTCTTCTCTTGTTGCACACAGAGCCTGGGGTTGTCAGGCTTTGATTCAGAACAGGAGTGCATTCAGAGCCATCCTCAGGCCTGGCTGGGAGCTGCTCACATCCCCGGAAAATTCAGTGGGAGAAAAAGTTTATGGAAGCGAGTAGGAGTTTATTCAACAGTGTCTGAGGCCTTTCAGAATCATGAGTGAGTGTCTATAAGGGGGCAATCAAGCATAGGCTGGGAATTATCTCTGTTGGTTGCCTACCTGTGACAGGCCCTCAAGTGCGGCTAAGAGGCTCATTCAGTGCTGGACAAACAATAGCTGAAGGGGAACAAACAATTCAGAGGAGTCTATCATTCTGTATGGTGTTATCTTTAGCACTGAATAAAACCGGAGTTCCCCCTTTCTGCCTCGTAGTCAGCACTATTTTTAGGAGCCAGTGGTACTTTTCAACTCTCTTTCACTACATT